>NC_038050.1:53889477-54217935 GCF_002211085.1 Panicum hallii
AAAATCCTCTAGATGAGAAATGACTACCTGTATTATGAGCCTGCACATCTTGGTATAGCCAGAAGCTTTGGGGGAACTCAGGGTATGAGGCATCATCCTGCAGTGATCATAAAATTGCAAGAGTCACATTCATGCCTGAGAGTGGAAACAGGACAAGGTTAGAGGGCTCTATTGGAATGTGATCTCTCATATCATGAATGGGAATCGAATTGATGTCATTGCTCTCATTATGGATCAGCTTGCAGATTTAAAGCTCAATATGGAGATGAACTTATACTTTGCTCCATACATTATGTCCATCATCAAGGCAACGACCTCTTTCAGAGGCATATGTGAGTGCAAGCATACTCCTTTTAGGCCCTTCAAGAACGATCATGCTTTTCTTATGAGGCCGTTGACTCCTTTCCCTGGAGATGCTGAAGCACAGGGGTATGGTGGTGATGACGATAGTGACGATGATGCTCACATAGGAGCAGCTGCAGCTCAGCATGGCATGCCACCACCACCCCTCCCGTACAGCAGCAGTGGGCTCCTCCAGCTGGCTATTTGATCCGTATTTTACATCCATGCAGGAAAATCTCTCCTCTCAGATTGCCGGGTTGACTAGTCAGATGCAGAGTCAGATGGATCTCAACTTCCAGAACATGCAGCAGCAGATGTTCCAGCCCATGATGGCTCAGATGCAGGGTGTTCAGGAGAGTTTACACTCAGATATTGCAGCTCTTGACTCCCGTTTTGAGGATTTGCCTTTGTCTGAGCAGTTTGAGCAGCTCGAGCATAGCAGCAGCATTTAGAGCAGCGCTTTGACACCTTCAGCACAGCCTTCACCGGGTTTTTGACCACTTCTACTCAGTGTTCCCGGCTCCAGTGCCGCGCTCCAGAGTTCTACCGCACCAGCTGTCAGACCGGGGGCCACCGGGCTGGGCATGTCACGAAGTTTAAGAGATTAAGCCCGTCTTATCTCTTATTCATTTGTTATCTCTTGTTTATCCCGTTTAAATAGGAGATAGGGTTACCAACACGGAGAGGATCTACTCGAGATATGTTCTGGTATGATCCCTTGACAGAGGTTGGTTAGTATCTTTGTAACTCTGACCTCTCGGGTATATAAGGGAGGTCAGGGACCCCCCTCAAAACGGAAGATCATTAGGTCATTCTACACCAAAGAGAATACAAACCACCATACAGGACGTAGGGTGTTACGCTCCGCGCGGCCGAACCTGTCTAAAGACTTGTGTTCTTTGCACCTTCGAGTTCCTGATCTCGGCGTTCCCTCATCCCAAAACTTACCACCTTGGGTATATCCCTCGGTGGGCAGCCGGTTAAACACCGACAGCTGGCGCGCCAGGTAGGGGAGCGCGTCGAAGATCCACCGACGAGCTCGATGGCATCTTTCAGTTTCATGAGGTCAGTTCCCTCTCAGGGTACGACGTTTGTTTTTGGCTCGTGGGTTTGCGTCGCAGACGGTGCGGGCAACTTTCGGCGATTCCTCGTTGACATGACGCCGAAAACCGTCGCTGCGGATCCTCGCAGCGGCCTTGACAAGTTCGTCGACGAGCTCGACAACTTGCCGCTCCACGCTTCCGCGGCACAGGTCGAGATGGAATCGTTTCCAAGCTCAACTTCTTTCTGGTGTCCCGACAACTTCTCCTGGTTTGGACTCGTTCCAATTCAGGGATTCGCTGGGTCGGACTCAACCCGGCTTGCGCGAATCGGTCACTGATCTTCAGGAGGCCAATGCGCTTGGATCCCTCTTCATGTTAGAGAAGGATCTAGATCTGCTGCTCCGGGACGGAAACCCTGAAGCCACCGCGTGTCGGGAGGCTTCGGGTTGTTTTGGCCCCGGTGATTTGATGATGGCCTCCTCGCCCAAAAGGACACATCGTGCATTGGAAGGGCATGAAGCTCTCCAATCTACTCGAGGCAGAGAGCCGGCTTGTGGCTCACCTCGAGCCATTGCCTTTCCAAGAGGGCAGGCCGTTGGCCACCGCGGCGGAAGAGTCGACGGAACTAGTCGATGAAAGTTCTCATGAGCTTTCCTCCCGCCAGGTGCTGATGGCCGAAGAAGGCGAGGACGGTGGGAATTTCCTCATCGACAACTTTTGATGTGATATCCGACGATGAGATCACGGCCAACGCCGGTAACGAGAACGACGCCGATCGTGAGGCGCGGAGGGCCAGGAACAGGGCTCGAACAATCCGGCGGAGGAGAGCTAACGAGCGAAGGCGATCTATGCATCGCGAGCTCGACCCCGAGTTTGCTGCCGTAAGCGAGCGGGGCTTCAGGACCCCGGTGGCCAACATTGCCAGGTCACAGCCATCCTCGAGCGCAGCCACGACCCGAGGTACGACAAGCACTCCTCTTTGCGCAGAGGGCTTGGATCCAGTTGGATCAGCATAATCCGGCGTCCCATCATCCGGGAGGAGCGCGTGGACGAGAGTCGGAGCCAAGCCCGCAGTCGAACGACCGGTGGTCGTCCTCAAAATCAGATCAGCAACGACAACGCACGTGCGAGCCAGACCCTTGGCGGGAGGCAACAGCCATCGCAAGGGGGTCGTCCGCGACAGGCCAGTCGACGACCTCTTCCGGAGGACCTGCGCCAACAGATTAACGACGGTCGCGACGCGCGCACCGTGATCTCCTCCAGGCGCAAGACTCGCGAAGAAGTCGAAGCTGAAGGTACTGATTGTAGTGATCGATTCCCTACTTTCTCTGCTCGTTTCAGCAGCTACAAGTACCCGGAGGGCTTCAAGCCGATCGGCATCACCAAGTACGACGGCAAGCAGGCTCCCCAGCAGTGGCTCCGTTGCTACTCCACGGCCATTGATGTCGCGGGGGGCTCAAATATCACCAAAGTCGTCTACTTCCCGATGGCTTTGGACCATGCGCCGCTCACTTGGCTGGAGAGCCTCGGCAGCAACTCCATCTACTCCTGGGAACGACTTAAGAAGGTCTTCATCGACAATTTCCAGGGAGCAATTACCCGTGCAGGTACTCGGCACGATCTTGCCCAGTGCAAGCAAGAACGTAACGAGCTCCTACGGTCCTACACGCGTCGCTTCTTCGACGTCCGCGCCACCATCGCGAACATCTCGGAGGAGGACATCATCGACTGCTTCTACAACGGCATCACCGACCCGAGCATATACAGAGATTTCGGGCGGAACAGGCCGAAAACTGTTGCGGGCCTTCGTGATATGATGCACGATTGGTCCGAGCAGGAGGAGAAGATGCGGGAGCGGTTCCCGCGGCGCCATGATAGCAATCTGCGGCGCCCAAATGACAACCGCAGCGACAAAGGCCAGCGGGACTTTTCCGGACCACCCCGGAAACGAAAGCCAGATGATGTCATCGCGGCTATCGATCGTCCTTCGCGGGGCAAGAAGTCGACAACTCAGGAGGAGTTCGAGAAGCTCCTACAAAAGAAGTGCCCGTGGCATGCACGCGCCAACCACGCTGCCATCGACTGCTACCACCTTCGGAGGACGTTCAGCAACTCCGGTGGCGGCAGGAAGAACAAGAAGCCTGTTGACAAAGAACCCGAGGACGATGATCAGGAGGATCACGGGCGCAACCCGAAGTTTCAGGATGCGTCGAAGGTGGTCAACGTCATCTTCGGGGGGGACGAGGATTTCTGTTCCAGGCGGGATCAGAAGCTGCTCCTCCGAGAGATTATGTCCATCGAGCCGGCGGTACCACGACCACTCCGTTGGTCGGAGGTCCCCATCTCGTTCTCTCGTGATGACCAGTGGACGAGTTTTTCCGAACCCGATAAGTTTCCTCTGGTTCTGGATCCTGTGGTGGCGGAGGTCAAGCTTACCAAGGTCTTGATCGATGGCGGGAGCGGGCTTAATCTCATCTTCGTTAGCACTTTGAAGAAGATGGGTCTGGATTTCAAGGATATGCTGGTACCCAGCAAGTCCCCTTTCTACGGCATCGTCCCAGGTAACGCGGCACATCCGCTCGGTATGGTGGTCCTCCCGGTAACCTTCGGTACGCGGGAGAATTATCGTACTGAATTCATCAAGTTCGAAGTGGCTACTTTTGACTCTTCTTACCACGCAATACTGGGTCGACCGGCACTCGCCAAGTTCATGGCAGTGCCGCATTATGTCTATCTGCTTCTTAAGACGCCAGGACTCGGTGGCGTGCTCACCCTCCGCGGCGACTTGAAGAAGTCGTACGACTGCAATCAGGAGGCGATCCAGTACGCCTCGACTACTCGCGTGCCAGATGCTTCGGGAGAAGTACTCGCGGCCGCGCAGCAGCTCCCCAGACCGGGCTGGAGATTCCATCCAAGAAGGCTAACAAGTCGAGCATCCAGTCGACTGACGATGTGGCCCTCAAGACGATCCAGCTCCAGGAGGGATATTCATCCAAGACCGCCATCATTGGTGCGGGGCTTGGGTGACAAATAGGAACTCGCGCTCGTCAGCTTTCTTCGGGCTAACCGAGACATATTCACGTGGAAACCAGCGGATATGCCAGGGGTGCCCAGGGAGTTGATCGAGCACGCCTTGAATGTACACCCGAAGGCTACGCCTAAGAAGCAACGCCTGCGGAGGTTGGCCCACGACAAGCGTGAGGCCATTAAACGGGAGATCGCTAAACTCCTTGCGGCTGGATTCATTAAAGAAGTAATCCATCCAGAGTGGGTAGCGAATCCCGTCCTTGTAAAGAAAAAGAATAATGAATGGAGAATGTGTGTCGACTACACCGATCTCAACAAGCATTGCCCAAAAGATCATTTTGGGCTGCCCCGCATTGACCAAGTCGTCGATTCGACGGCCGGGTGTGTCCTTCTTTGTTTTCTCGATGGTTACTCAGGGTATCATCAGATTGCGCTCAAGGAGGAGGACCAAATCAAGACTGCATTCATCACCCCGTACGGGACCTACGCCTACAAAACAATGTCCTTCGGGTTGAAAAATGCAGGGGCGACATATCAGCGGGCAATCCAGATGTGTTTCACGGATCAGCTGCATCGAAATGTCGAGGCTTATGTGGATGACGTGGTCATCAAGACCAGGGAGTCCGATAACTTGATCGCGGATTTGGAGGAGACATTCAGCAGTCTACGCAGATTCCGGTGGAAACTCAATCCCACCAAATGCGTCTTCGGCGTACCTTCAGGGAAATTGCTCGGGTTCATCGTCAGCAACCGAGGCATTGAAGCCAACCCTGTGAAGATCAAGGCCATCACTGATATGGAGGCTCCGGCCACAGTCAAGGATGTGCAAAGTTAACAGGTTGCATGGCAGCTCTGAACAGGTTCATCTCCCGGCTTGGGGAGAGAGGACTACCATTCTTCAAGCTCCTAAAACGACAGGATAAGTTTCAATGGACGGAGGAGGCCGAGCGAGCTTTACAAGATCTGAAACATCATCTGCAGTCACCTCCAATCCTCACAGCACCGTTGCCCGGGGAGGATCTACTACTTTACATTGCGGCAACAACTCATGTCGTCAGCAGTGCTATTGCAGTCGAGCGAGGCGAAGAAGGCCATGCGTTTGGAGTGCAGAGGCCTGTCTACTTCGTCAGCGAGGTCCTCTCCGAATCCAAGGTTCGGTATCCCGCTGTTCAAAAGCTTTTGTACGCTATCTTGATCACATCCAGAAAGCTACGCCATTACTTCGACGAGTACAATATCACTGTGATCACGGACTTTCCGCTGGCGGATATTCTGCATAATCAAGATGCCACGGGACGCATATCCAAATGGGTAGTGGAACTGGGGGCTTTGTCAATAGACTTTAAGCCACGCACTGCAATCAAATCACAGGCCCTAGTCGACTTCATGGCTGAGTGGAGAGAGAATCAGGTCCCAACTCCAGTGGACAAGCCAGAGCATTGGACCATGTATTTCGACGGGTCCCTCAAGCTCGACGGCGGTGGCGCTGGGGTTCTGCTTATTTCCCCACGAGGTGAGCAGTTGAAGTACGTCCTTCAGATCCTGTGGGCGGTATCCAACAATGAAGCCGAGTACGAAGCTTTGCTTCACGGGCTTCGTTTGGCGATATCACTAGGGATCAAGCGACTACTTGTATATGGCGACTCTCTTCTTGTTGTTCAGCAGGTCAACAAGGAATGGGATTGCAACAAGGAAACAATGGACGCTTACGTGCAGGAAGTGCGCAAGTTGGAAAGCAAGTTCTCCGGCCTGGAAGTTCATCATGTATTGCGGGAGCACAACGTCGGCGAGGACATCCTGTCTAAACTGGGGTCCACGCGCGCCCAGGTCCCGCCGGGAGTCTTCATCCAGAAGCTCAACGAGCCATCGATCAAGTCTTCTCCGCAAGTAGCCATCGATGCGGGTCCCCAACAACCCGACCGAGAGGTTATGGTGCTGGAGGAAGACTGGCGGGGGGCTTTTATCGACTTCATACGAGATAACGGTTGCCAGCGGGAGTCGATGCCAGGAGCGCTCACGCAGCTCGCGTCTTGCGAAGAAGCAAGGGTTTCGTCCTGGTCAACGACAAGCTCTATCGGCGAGGCGCCCGGTCAGGGGTTCTCATGAAGTGCGTAACCAAGGAAGATGGTTACGCCATACTGCGGGAGATCCACGACGGTGTCTGCGGTAATCATGCGGCTTCAAGAATGCTGGTGGGGAAAGCCTACCGAGCCGGCTTCTGGTGGCCCACCGCGGTAACCGACGCGGAGGATCTCGTGCGCAGGTGCCAAAACTGTCAATTCTTCGGCAAACAGACGCACGTTCCAGCTCACAGCCTCATCACCATACCGCCGTCCTGGCCTTTCGCCTGTTGGAGTCTTGACATGATTGGGCCCTTCACGACAGCACCAGGCGGTTTCACCCATGTTCTGGTGGCTATCGACAAGTTTACCAAGTGGATCGAGTACAAGCCGATAGCCAAGCTCACACCAGATCGGGTCGTCGACTTCATCTCAGATATTCTGCATCGTTTCGGCTTCCCCAACTTCATTATCACGGACTTGGGATCAAACTTCACGGCGAACCAGTTCTGGGAGTTCTGCGAGAATGCTTGCATCGAAGTAAAATATGTCTCGGTTGCACACCCCAGAGCTAACGGACAAGTCGAACGGGCGAACGGCTTGATCATCGATGGCCTCAAGAAGAGACTCTATGATGAGAATAGCAAGAAGGGAGGAAAATGGGTGCACGAGTTACCACATGTCGTCTGGGGGCTCCGGACTCAGCCGTCCAAAGCCACACGACAAACACCTTTCTTCCTCGTGTATGGATCCGAAGCTATCCTACCAGCCGATATCATGTGGAAGTCCCCAAGGGTTGAAATGTACAATGAAGGCGAGGCGGACGAGGCGCGACAGTTAGAGCTCGACTCCGTGGAAGAAGCTCGCTGTACCGCCCTTGTTCAGTCAGCCCGGTACCTGCAAGGGATCCGGCGATACCATGATCGCAGCGTCAGGGAGCGGTCATTCAGCGTCGGCGATTTGGTTTTGCGTCGCATTCAGGACGAGTCCGGCCTACATAAGCTCAATTCAAGATGGGAGGGCCTGTTCGTCGTCAAGCAGGTCACAAGGCCAGGGTCTTATCGACTACAATTCCCCGATGGTCGCGAGGTCCTGAACTCCTGGAATGTTCAAAACCTGCGCAAGTTCTACCCTTAACTCGAGACCCGGTGATCGCTAATTCCCCGGGGGCTCCGAAGATTTTCTTTCCCCGAACGTATCTGAAGGCCGCGAGCCACATCACTCGGGTTGTACATGATGGCAGATGTCGCGCGCAAACACGTATACAACCAAATCGACTTCTTGTCGCCCATGACGCGGGGGCCACGGCCATGGTCATCTCCTTTCGGGTTCCGCCGCGACTTTCGATGGTCGCACGCGACAGCAGTCGCACCTTTTCCAACGCAGTCAATCCGTTCAACTGGCCTACACTTAGTACGTTGGAACGGCTCGCATACAGAGCTTCATCGACTACAATCTGAGCGGCTGCACTCAGAACAGTCTTGTTTTTGCCAACAGAACGGCAAACTCGCGGCGCTGCCCGTACCTGCTCCCCGCAAGCTTGATCCGTTTGTCCGGGTCCTACCTAGCCTGCGGAGTACGCTCACAGAAGGAGCACTCTCGACTACACCCCGAGGCCTCGAACTCGGGGTAGTCCCCTTCTCGCCCTATGCACAGCAACCCCGCGACGATGCTCGCGTGCTTCCCTAACAAGTCTAGACCCGCTCGATCGAGTTGTGGCTACTCTGTTAGACGAATTCTAGCTGCCCTTCGGGTCGTTGCACCCAAGGACACGTTTCCTACTTGAGTCTCGTAAGCCTGGATCGCAATTCAGCTATGACATGCAAACAAGTAGAGACGTCAAGGGAAGCATTTACATAAAATAATAATTAAGTGGTTCATACACCCTAATCCTGCAGTACATTGTGTACAATTTGTTCTGCTACGGGTTGGGCCTCTTGCAGGTACTCTTCAAACCGCTCGTCTGGGCAGTCCGCCGCCATCCCTTGCGCGAAGATGCTCAGCTGCGCGGTCGGCACGAAGGACTTGACGTACGCGAGCGCATTGCTCACGCACGCGACCGGAGCCTCTGACAGGAACTTGAGCACCTTCTTCGGGGCTTCGCGGAGACGCTCCAGCAGGGGTCGCGGACTCGCATCGCTTTCTTCCGGCGGATCCACCAGGTCCACCAGCTCTTGGGCGGCTCCCCGGAGCTCCTCCAGCTCCTTGCGCTGCTGCTCGTCCTTCTCGCCCAGAGTTTTGACTTGCTGAAGGCAATCGACGAACTAGCGTTCAGTGTCGCCGATCACCTTCTGCAGCTTTTCGACTTCATCTGTACGTCGATACAGCATATTCTTCACATCAGTAAGCAACTCCTCTTTGTGTTTCGTTATTCTCCTAAGCTCTGTGATAAGCGTACTTCAGCATCTAATGGGGAGCTACTGAGGGAAAGTACTCGAGGGGAGCGAGGGCCTACCTTGGTGCGCCTTCTTCTCCGCCTTGAGCTGCTCTTGGTGTTCTGCTTGTTGCTCCTTGAGCTGTTGTTGGAGCTCGGAGTTGGCCTTCTCCATATTTTTCAGGTCATTCTTGAGCAGCCAGGTCTCGCGAGTCCTTTCCTGCTTCAGCATATCAAGCTCTCGCTGCAGATAGCAATTCTTCGTCTTCTCCTTGGAGATGCGCTTGTCCAGAGCAGCTAGCTCCCGCGCGTCACTCACGACCGCGCGGAGTTTCTCCGACTTCTTCTGTGATTTGGTGATTACATGCTGCACAAAAGGAGGAGAGTGAGTCATAAACAACTCGCCAAGGCGCACATCGGGTTCATCGCCCGAGTCTTACCATGGAGAAGTCGTACAGCTCCTTGAAAGTACTCTTGAAGGTCTTCAGGTTCTCCGCCGACAGCAGAAGGTCATCCACCAGGTCGGTAGTGATGACGTTCCGGTGCCCGGGCCCGGCCCTCAGCACCTCACGGGGACTCCTCGAGGGCCCGGCGGCATCCCCTGGCGGTGGCGGCTGGACACCTGCAGGCATACGAAATGGTAAAAACACTACGCCCAGACCCCGGCAGCCAGACGCGGGCGGATAAGTGCCTACCTGCGCCTTCAGTATGAGCAGCGTCAGAGGCCTCGACTTGTTCCCCGCCACCGGGTCCGGCTTCCTCTAGTCGAGGCTCGGGAGGCGGCAAGTCAGGGAGCGCCACATCCGTTTCAGGGGCCACCTCCGCGGGTACTGGCTCCTCAGGCGCCGGGGGCTCGGGGGCTGCAGCGGCCGAGGCAGGCGCCGCAGCCGTGCCTGGTTCGATCTGGAGTCTGACGGCGCTCGCAGCCCTGGTGACATCGACAACATTGTTACCCGAGCGGGCACGAGTAGAATTTTCAAGCGTTCGAAAGGAAACTTACAGTGTTGACTTCTTCTTGGCAGCCTTCTTAACCCGCCAGGCCCGACGGGGGACGCCCACTGCGGATGGCGGGGCCTGATCGGCCGATGGAGGGGTCCCCGCCACGGTGATTGTCACCGTCGCGGCGTCAGAGGGGCCTGCCTCCACCCCTTCGGGTTCAGTCCCGGGCGGCGGAGCAGGGAGACTGCAAGGGGATGCTGTCAGTACTCAGCACCATGGAAACTTTGGAACTGGCCAAAATAGCAATTCCGTACCTGGAGGACTCGACTTCTTGAGCCTTGCGTTTGCGCACCTGGCGCTGGCCCTTCGGCACCGGTGGCAGAGCGCCGGCCAACTCCACGCTCTGATCGAAGAAGTTGTCCCCGCGCGGCTCCCCCACGGTCCCTTCGCTCGCCTGCGAGCCCACGCACTCAGTGGACTCGCTACTGCCTTGAACCGCAGCATGGCGAGCCGCCTTGGTGGCAACGGCGGCAACAGGGCGCGGACCTCCCTCGGCTTCTTCCCCCGCCGACAAGTCCGCGCGTTCGGCGGACTCGTTGCGGCTTTGGGTCGCATCAAGGCGAGCCTTCTTGGACCGCCGTGACTGCAGAAGGAAGGAGGTGATACGCCCGGGGGAGGTCCGGCTGCGGTGGGTAGCTGCAGTACAGTTCCGAATGCCCCTGCAGAAAGCCCCTCAGTTCAGTACCGGCGCAGTAGTCGATTTCTTCAGCAAAAGAAGTCGAGTACTTACCGGCGGGGGCGGATGTTGCGCGGAGTATAAGGTGGGCATGTACGGCACAGTGTTCACGTCCAGCAGCACCCGCTGAACCCGCTGGAGCGCGACTTCATCTGGCACCTCCTCTGTGCACATGCGAGAAGGGTCAGCAGGGCCGGTGTACTCGAAGCCCAGGCAACATCTCTGTTGGATGGGTTGGACGCGGCGCTTGTAAAAGGAGAACATGACGGAGGCGCCGGTCACCCCCTCCTTCTTCAGTGCATCGATGGCCTCCAGCAGTTCCTTGACTTGAATCATTTCCATGCCGGAGGGTTCAAGGTTCCATTCCCCCCTCACCACGGGCGGTTTGCTCGACTTCGTTGGCAGGGAGGGAGCATGGTTTTCGATGTAAAACTAGAGGTTTTTCCACCCAGGAAGGTTGGAGGGGAATCTATATGCCAGGTATCTTTCGCCGGCCTGCTGTCGCAGTTGGATGCCGGCGCCCCCTACCACAGCGAGTTTTTTCGTGGTTGGCTGGGGCTTCACGCGGAAAAGGAAGCGGAATAGATCCCAGTGGGGTTCAATTCCGAGAAATGCTTCACAAAAGTGGATGAAAATGGAGATATGGCAGATGGAATTCGGGTTGAGGTGATGGAGCTCAAGCCCGTAGTAGTAAAGAAGGCCGCGGAAGAAAGAACAAGTGGGGAGGGCCAATCCCCGTTCGGCAAAATGGTAGAATGTGACGATTTCGTCGACATTCTCCATGGAAAAAGGTTCACGGAAAGAGGGGCGCCAGTTGACGAGATTTTTCTCTTGCAGCAACCCCTCGGAAACAAGTTTTTTCAGATTGTTGAGGGAGCACTTACTGTGTGTCCACTCCGCGGTTGTTGGTTTCGCATCCTTCTTCATTTCCTCGATCTCTGACTTCTTGGACGTCATCTCCGATGCGCCGGCCACGAGATGCTCGGGGGCTGCGGGGAGAGGGGCGGGGAGGTCGGGGTGGGAGTTTTTCTTGGGGGAAGGCGGCGGCGTTTGGCTCGAATGGGGGAATTTGGTGGCTCTTGATGGAATGCAGATTGAAAGCGTGATTTTTTCCTACAGTTATCGCGGGGTTAAATAACCAGCGGAGTGGGGGAAAGTTACTGTTCTGAAGTTCAAGAGTCGTTTCGTGGAATATTCCGAAGATGAGGGGTCATTTGGTGATTTGATTAGATTGAATATTTGATTAATCATTTTTTCAGGGCTAATTAGCCCGAAAAAAGAGGTTTTTCGGATCTTCGGTCTAATTACATCATTTGTACCATCGCTTTGGTCTCCCCTTAACGTGTCATTGTTTAGCCTGTATGCCACGATTTTTGGACCCTTATCTCCAATTTTGTGGGATTTTGGATTCAAGGGTCGGGGGCTGCGGGGTACGTGGCATCGACTACTTATTTTTCAAATTTCTTTGAAGGGTAAGGAAGACTACAAACAAGTGAGACCCTCAGCCTGATTCTCCGATTCAACCTAAGGCTCGGGGGCTACTCCATATGGAGTGCGATTTTGCAATCGCACACCATATCAGAAATAAATTCGGGGCGTGAGCACCTCATAGCTTCGATGCAGCCAAGCAAGTACTCGAAGAAGGACTTCAAGGCGAATCATCAAGAGAAGTCGAAGACTACTTCGAAAGTACTCGATAAGCCTGCAGTACTCAGCTACGAAGAGCTCGGGGGCTTGTTAGACCCGGGGCCACCGGGCTGGGCATGTCACGAAGTTTAAGAGATTAAGCCCGTCTTATCTCTTATTCATTTCGTTTATCTCTTGTTTATCCCGTTTAAATAGGAGATAGGGTTAACCAACACGGAGAGGATCTACTCGAGATATGTTCTGGTATGATCCCTTGACAGAGGTTGGTTAGCATCTTTGTAACTCTGACCTCTCGGGTATATAAGGGAGGTCAGGGACCCCCCTCAAAACGGAAGATCATTAGGTCATTCTACACCAAAGAGAATACAAACCACCATACAGGACGTAGGGTGTTACGCTCCGCGCGGCCCGAACCTGTCTAAAGACTTGTGTTCTTTGCACCTTCGAGTTCCTGATCTCGGTGTTCCCTCACCCAAAACTTACCACCTTGGGTATATCCCTCGGTGGGCAGCCGGTTAAACACCGACACCAGCCGTTCTATCCACCGCCTCCTCCTCCACCGCCGATGGATTGATCCTTTTGGAAATTGATGCCAAAGGGGGAGAAGGAGCTTTGGAGTGCTTTGATCTAGGGGGAGCTCATGGATTTCTCATGGAACTTATTCGCTTTTGCTTCCGCTTGCCACTAATATTTTAATTTGTGTTGAACTCTATTGGATGGACTTATGTTTTATATCTTGCGTGGATTTGGCTTGTCATTTGTGATGAACTATGCTGATGTATGCTACTTCTATTTACTTATGTTCATCTTGTGGTTGTGAGGCTATGGTAATCAAGCTAAAATTCATGTCATATATATTGTGTATCTTGTATGCCTCGATTTCCACTTGTAGGGAAAACTCCGTCAAAATGTTCATATATAAATATGTGTGCTCTGGATATTCATTCAAATTTATATGCACATATCAAGGGGGAGTTCTCTCTACTCATCGAACTTGGTGAACTTATTCATACAATATTCTAAAATTTTCAAGAAAAATGAGTAAGTTTTTTTTTCCAAAGTTCAATTTCAAGTTCACCTTATGCCTAGCGTATGAAGTTGACTTGAACACTTTTATCACTCCAAAACTTAGTGTTGTCATCAATTACCAAAAAGGGGGAGATTGAAAGCATCTAGGCCCCTAATTCGTGTTTTGGTAATTAATGACAACGGTTTGTGGATTAACAATTCTTTTTGAGAAAATGAGTATAGATTGATCCACGGATGAATGAGAGTTATTTGTGAACGTGTGGATTTTTGGAGACGATGAGAAAAGTTTGGGCTCAAGGCAAAGGTATAAAATAGGGTCTTTTAAATTTTACCGGTCACAAGGTGTTTAGTGGATGATAAGTGACCGGATTTGTTGGATAGATAGCCGTACTATCAAGAGGGGTCATGTACTCGTGCTTGACGGGTCTCTAGTGCCATTTTGCTCAAAATATCTAAGTGCATGCATGAGGGCTAACTACGCTTTGCCGGGTTTTGAAAAAGAACATGTTTGAGTGCTGACTGCTCAAGCGCGGACGGTCCGCCCCTTGGGTGCGGACGGTCCGCTACCGTTTCAGAAGGCTTAGTGGAAATATCTTGTGGCTGGCGGACGGTCCAGCTAAACTGGGCGGACGGTCCGCCACTCTAACTCACCTTCGTTCCAGAAAGGGTGTTCTCTGGTCTGTCTAAATAGTCTGGTCCGCGGACGGTCCGCCGCTGGGGCGTGGACGGTCCGCAGGCTCTCTGATAACTTGATCCAGAAATATTGCTGTCTCTGCCTGTTCTTCTAGGATGAACGGCGGACGGTCCGCTACTTGGGGGCGGACGGTCCGCTGGCTAATTTCTGGTCTTTTTCAGAGACTATCATGTCTTTGGAGTTGTGGAACTCCTAACTGCGGACGGTCTGCCGCTTAGGCGCGGACGGTCCGCCAGGGCTGTAACGGCTAGTTCTGACACGCATTTAATGCTCTCTGACTCTCTGGTTTATAACGGCGGACGGTCCGGTTTTTGAAACCGGACGGTCCGCGATCTCGCAGAAAAAACTGTAACGGCTAGTTTTTGATGGGATGTCTATATATACCCAATGCTCGGCCTTTGGCTCTCTCTCTCTTGGCCATTTGGACTGCATTCTTGACCCTCTAGTGCTAAGACATCCCTCTCTCTCACACACTTGTTAAGGATTTGCATTTTTGAGAGTGGGAGTGCTTCCTAGTGCATTGCATCAAGAGTTTGAGCTTTGTGGCACTAGGGAATCTTCAAGCAAGGATCATTGGCTTGTTACTCTTGGGAGTTGCCGCTCTCTAGACGGCTTGGAGAAGGTGATTTCGTGGAGCTTCTTGAAGGAGATTGTTGAGAAGCCCCGATTTGTTTGTGAGAGGTTTTGTGCTCACCTTGCCGGAGTGGTGAAGAGCAACTCTAGTGAAATCGAGGTGTGGAGCGGTTCCTTATTTCTTGCCGGCTCAAGATCAAGAGGTTCTTGATAAGAGGAGCGGTTGATTCTTGGAATCCACCTCAACGTGGATTAGGAGTGACCGGCAAGTCATCGACACCACGGGATAAATTTGTGTGTCAAGCTTGGTTATCTTTCTTGCTCAATTTAATTGTTGTTTTATTTCGAGCAATTTACTTTACTAGAGCTTGAATTGTATTTTGTCATCCTAGGTTGCAAACCTTTCTAGAGATAGTAGTAGCTTGACATAGGGCTTTCTTTTGTTACTAATTAAATTTCTCTAGTGTTGTTGGTTTTAGTTTTAAACCGCCTATTCACCCCCCCTCTAGTCGATGTTCTTGATCCTACAAAGGCAGGAGGTGGCGCTGGGGTTACTACGACGGCGAGCGGCGGTGAAGCGCAGCTCGGGCGGACGGCGGGCGACGTGGCGAGGCGAGGTGGAGCCAGCGCGAGGCCGGGGAATGGCTGGGCAGAGGCTGGGGCGACACGTGGAAGGGCGCAGAGGGGTGCTGGAGCGGCAGGGGCGGCACACATGGCCGGGGTAGAGCAGCGGCGGCGTGCGGCAGAGAGACAGAGGGGAGAGGGAGAGAGGTAGACGAAGGAGGATCCAATTGTAATTTGCAGAAAAGATAGTGACCCTACTGTAATGCATAAATAACTTTTAAACTAGTACTCAAATGAAGATGAGCCCAAAAGCAAAAGTGTATGGTTTTTCAAGATGTACAACTTTGCTTTAAGGTTCATCCACAGAAGAGCTAAGAATTTGAAGTTAAAATAAAACTTAGCAAAGTTTTCAAACTTTATATAAATCCCATATAAAAACTACACTACATTTATATCCTAGGTGTAGTTTTACCTATATTTACGATTTAAATGCAAGTTTTTAAATTTTGCAAAACAACCCTCATACATTTAAATTCTACCCTCCATGCTTACCCATTTAACACTAAAGGACCTCTATTAAAATATAATTATATAAACAACCATTTTTCCTTAGCATTTAAATTTTTAAACATACTTTTACCATATTTTGCACATAACATCATACTAAAATTTAGGGTGTGACAATGCTAATTACCTGAGTGTCACAAATACAACTAATAACATATATTAAAAGAGTCAAAACTCTCCTCTTTTATTTGAGGAAAGTTGGGATGAAATATAATGATAACCCAATAATTATTGGGAAAGCAAGAGATATTGGGGAACTGCTGAAACATATCTTTTTCCAATATTAATAGATTATTAGAAAAAAGAGACTATTTGAGATACTTTTAGGTCTGGTGAAGTAGTATCCCTTCTGGAGCGATGATATGGAAAAAAGGAGATTTTTATGTAGTCTTCTCAGATTTGAATAGTTTAGCAGAAAATTAAATTGATATAAGTTTAACCAAATTGATAGATAAGATTATTAATATATAACACATCAAATAAGTAAAATATAAAATACATTTCATATTGAATTTAATTATTTTTATTTGATATTTAAAATATTATTTTTTATAAACCTGGTCAAACTTAGAATACTTTAGTTTAGAGCAAACTAAAATATCTTATATTTTAAAATGGAGGGAGTAACTTTATAGGAAAATAAATTGTTTTGGGCTCGGGGCTAGGTCTGATTTGTTTTGCACCAGTGGTCAAGCCTTCTTTTTAGGGTCCGGCAAAAAATGGTCTGCTTTAAGGGCAGTCCTAATGCAGTGACTAGTATATTTTTCATAGCATTTAATATACTGCCATGTAAGATATTTTGCTGATTTGGCAATACAATTAAAGACGAGAGAGCGGTAAAGATCAAGAAACTACATCTCATGTAACAAATGGTTTCTTGTAAAAAACAAAGTCTAAAAAACTACATAAGACCATGAGATGGATACTACAAATATCAAGATAGAATTAAAGAGTGGGAGGGAAGGGGATTGGTAGGAGAGAAGAAAGATCATTGGAGAAATTTATTTTTGTAACCACAATTATAAATTATATATTGGAAGCTATAATTTCTTAGGTGATATCTATGTGATATGGCACCACCACATAGTTTTCTGGTTGGAACTAACCTAATATGACTATAGCTTCCATCTATTTTGCTTATGAGATGAGCAATTTTCCGTGTGTCCAGACAGCGAGCTATATATATGGATACAATTCTGTTCTTTTTTCTACTCAGCTAAATCCCGAGGATTTGATACAAACTTGAGCTAAATCCTAAACATTTCTGGACCAATCCTTCTCTTCCAAACAGGGCTGAAACAACTTGAACCGGTGAAGTGGTCACGGTAGAGAGAAAAAAGAGAGCCTTACCAGCATTGTACATTTTACCGTGCAAAATCCTTGCTGACTAGGCCCAAGCCCAATGGGCTCTGATGCTAGTTCACGGCCCAGCGGCGTCGCCGCGGGAAAACAGGTCTGTTTCCCGCCAAAGCGTCTTTCTCCCGCCCGCCCTCGCTTCCCCACTCTCCATGCCCGCAGCCGCCGCCTGCCCGCCCCGTAATCTCCGACACCAGTGCACCGGCCACCGAAGCCGACCGCGCGAGGGTCTTGCTCCGCGCTCCAGATCGGTGACCGCGCCACAACCTAGGCCACATGGAGATCGTGCGGTCCCACCGGCAGCTCGCCGCCGCCGCCGCGGGCGGCGGCGGCGCGGGGGCCCTGCCGACCTACCGGGCGGCGCCGTAGCTGGAGGTGCGGCTGGAGGAGTTCGAGCTCTTCGCCATCGACCGCCTCCGTGGTGCGTCCTCCTGCCTCTTTCTAGCAAAAAATGCATCCTGCCTTGCTTCCTCAAATCTGGCTAACGGATGCCCTTATCGACATTTTGGGTACAACCTCATCCTTAGTCTTCCCTATAGACAGTTACTAACATTCTAACAAAGTAGACAAGTGCTTAATATTTGAATAGGTAATCTACACTTTTTGTTAGCAGTAGCAGTTTGTACCTTCTCTTCCAGTCTCTCCTTTTGTTGCTTGAAAACCAGAAATCCGAATGGAGCAAGAGCCCATCAACCTACAGTTTTTCTGACAAAAAAGCTTAATGTACCAAAAAAAGCATACGAATGAGAATTAACATTTTTTTTAATCATTAAGTGCACCTGGCCAGGTTGAAAGTTGAACCAAATAGTACAATGCTAAGCTACCAAGCAGAGCAGTGAGATATGCTTTTGTAATTATTGCTAATATGTTGTTGTCTAGTCTCCTCCTTCATACTTGTCCATGATATAGTTTCTTCCTTGATTATGGTTAATACGAAATAGCATTCTGTTGTGAAATTCACTTGCCAATTGCCATGCCAGTTTATGACGTTGCAAGATAACTATAATGCTACCCTACTTTGTACCTGATGTTTGTCTCCATGTATTTGCCTCTGTTTTATTGTATTTGCAGTGATGAAAATTTGCGGGCAGCACTCAACAAAATGGGCGTCGGTGGGCATGCATTGGAAGAGATAATGGATAAAGTGAAGAACAGGCATGACCAGGTGCTGTACTTCATTGCCGTTAGCTTAACTGAGCAATATGCTATCCCTGAACTGACTAGTTTATCTGGCATAATGAAATATACAGCTAGCTTGCACATTGACCTTAGAGGCAACACACCGTGTCTCCTGTGATTCTGGAATCAACCATCCAAATCAGTATTTCAGAGAAAGTTAGAAAGTTTTGTGAGCCAAAGTGGGTGCTATCGTTTACTATATACTCTGACTGTTTTTCTTGTGCTTTGCTGTTATTATGTAACTGAGCTAATCGTCTAATTTAACATGTGGGGGTTTAATGCACAGAACCAAACAGTGGAGAGCCAATCAGCAACCTAAATTGTACTGCAGATGCAGAAAGCATCCATCTGCAAAAGGTTACCAGGTCTGGATACCACTCAGCTTTTGCTCTATATTACCTCTACTGTTATAGTCAACTTGACAGGATTTTTCAATCTCGAACTCAAACTGATGCCTAGCTATTATTTAGAGATGCTCTTACAGAATCCCATGCTACGGAATGAATCTAGTTACCATCTGATTTAGCTCCATAAATATGGACATGGGCATGTCTTAAGGAAGCTAATTACTCGGGTTCAAGTAGTTCCGGCTAGAGAGATGTTAACCACTACTCATGTTTGAATAGATGCATTTCTAATGTACAATGATACACAGCATAGATATGCGACACACCACTTGCTGTTTACAGCATTTCTGATTCATACCTCTGCTGAATTCCCCTTTGACTTCTGACAATTCTATTAGATATTTTCTTCGCCTTGTTTTATTGGTAAAACCTTGTTCATTTGGTAAAATTCGGTTTATGCCTGATTTGAAACTGTCCAAGAATGCGGCTTATTTTATGTGTCATATTTTAATTTGCCTCATCCAAGGCTGCTCCTTGTTACTGAATTTGTTTAAACATACAGCTCTGATTTAATAGGATTTTTATATTAAATGCAAGCCATCTAGTGCTCCTGTCAGTTTGTAAGTGTAGAACAAGACATCGAATTTTCATCAGACATGTTACTTGTGATTTGGAGCACCACCCGAGAATTCATTATCACTTTTCATGCATAAACTTTCAATTTTTCTACACTAGATGTACTATACGCCCACTGATAATTCCATATTACTTTCTTTTGTCCATACATCAGGTCAGCGCTGAACCAAAGATTCACGCTTGATGCAACTATGTGATGGTTACCGGTTGATCTTTGATGTTAGCTGGAATCCTATCGGTACCTGGTGTTTCCAAACTTCAGCTAGTGGCTGTCATAACAGACAAGCGATGGCGCCACATTGTATACTAGAATGGTTACCTAGTGCTGCCAACAGCAGGTTAAGGCATGTGTCCGTGTATTCCTGTAAATTTGAGAAAATCAAGAAATATATTGAAAGTAGCACCGATTTTGCTGTGATGTTATGTTATTGTCAAGCTTCTTTGAGTAGAAGAGAATTGCTTCATTTTGTCTATGTATTATTTATGTAGTCAGCGAAGCTGAAGTGTTGTCGCCCCTTAGGTTCCCACTGCCATCTCTGTACTCTGTTTTGCTTCCTTGTATAATTGTGGATGTCATGGGGATTACTTATCATCGCTATCTTAAGTGGGTTGTCCAAATATAGTTGGACATACAACAAATCAAACTCTTCCCCATAGCTCTTCTTTTCTTTAGTTTGAAGGCAAACATACAACTTTGACATTTGTATTTTGCTTTTTGTTTCCAATTTGTAGGAAGTGCTTCATAAGTTATTGAAGTACAAGTAGCGTCAGTGTGTGTGTTTTGAGTTCATGTAAAATTTCATATTTCAAATTGCTGGCGTTATTTTTTCTGAGCAGTATCTTAGCAAAATTTTTTTTTGCTAAATGAAAGGAGAATAGGACTTGTTTATGGAGGTTCACTGTTAAAGTATGGTCAGTGAGCTTGGTCTCTCGAATGTGCTCATAGGGGGGTACGTTGCATGCGTATATTCAAAGCGGTGAGTGAGCGTCAGCGACTGTTCTATGGTTTGCGAAAAAAAGAATATGCTCGGTGATTTAGAGCAAGTACTATTAGAGGTTATGGCTATGGCCCTTTTGCATATAACTTTTTCACATGTGTGATCATTTATCTGATTTTGCTATTTGTGAGGAGTTTGACCTTAAACATCTTTTTACCAGAATTTGCAGAGATTCTATTCAGTTTGTTTTGATAAGTTCATTGATATAAAACCAATAGACGTCCTTATAGATTTTAAATCAACGATTGAGTCATTTGCCATGGTGAGTATACTATTGAATACCCGTAATATATCATACGTAGTACTGTGTTTACTACCAGTAAACTTAACTTATAGTTAATAACTTTAAGTTATCTCTTCTAATTTTCAGTTTTCCATTTGTGAACATTCAGTATGTACACATTCTCATAGGGAGTCTTTCAAAAAGTTTCACTTCAAGTGTATTTCTACATCAGGTGGCGCCTTCCATGGGCTACCTCACATTTTATTTTTCTTGCATAATATATCGCTTCATTAATAATAGCATACTTCCAAAGATATCCCCATGAGCTTCATATAATTAAAATTCAGATCCATATTTCTTCAACTTCTAGTTAACGCCCATTTTTGTATGCTAATATGGTGAGTTTAAAATCTTCACACTTGTTTCAAAAATTTAGGAGTTATTTATTATATGCAGTGAGTTAGATTTATTTTTTGTAGTGTGTAGTTTGGTGTGTAGATGGTTGATTGAGTATTATGATGGCTTACTAGCTATCATATTAGAGTGCGAGCTGCTTCTCAACGGGAAAAGTTTTAGTGAGCACTGCATGCAGGCTGGTGCGATAATCGGAATAGCACGATAACTATAAGCAGATGTGTTGCGGAATTCTTAAATACAACCCTTGCAACGGCCACTAATTAATGTGATGATGTGCATGTCCTTACATTAGTGTGGAATAGAGTAAAATGCACCGGGATCTTTAAACTTGTTAGGGTGTGTCAAGTAGGTGCATCAACTCCGAAAGTGCATATTAAGCCCCATAATCTATTAAGTGTGTCACTGGATGTTCAAAACATCTCTGACCGGCGTTGACCGCCTATGTGGACCGCCATGTCCGATCCTATGTGGTTTTGGCGGGAGCTTTGGCGCCCAATCCAGGCTACAATATTACATTACACCCCGTGGACTGAATAATAAACCTCTCCCCATCCCTTATGTAAAAAAAACTCTCCTCTTTCCCCGTCTCCTCTCTATCCTCTTGCCCGTCCTCTCCTCCCCGTGCTCCCGTCGTCACCCCTCTCCAAATCCGCACCATGGCTTCGGAATGGAGTGCATCTGCCCGTGGGTCTTGGATGGGCTCCCACTTATCAGTTGCACAGTCGGAAGGTGCTGTGTCTGAAATCGCGGTAGGAATGGAGCCTAGGGCAAGTGTTCTACTGTTGCCCATTGCACAAGGTGAGTTAGGGTTCGAGATGAGGTGTTGTTTTAAGTTTTCTTGTTGCAGCTGTGACCTTCTCTCTTCCTGTTTATGTTGTCTGTTGTAGCGTGATAGAACCGGCTGCCCATTTTGGTTTTGGGAAGAAGATTATGTGAAGCACTTCAAGAAGATTGGAATTTTGAATGGTGGAGAATGGAGTCAGAAGGACAATATCGAGGACGATGATAAGATGCTGCTTGGAAATGGTGGAACATCAAGAAAGAAAGATGAAAGTAGTGCAGAAGTAGTTAGGCTGTTGAGGTCAATATGTATGCTATGTTTATGCATTCTGGGAGTGCAATTAGTCATGCTGTTGGTTCAGTTGGTGAAGAGCTGAAACTGAGAATAAAATGTATGCCTAGTTCAGTGTTTGTGTAATTTAAGTATGAAATGGGAAGATATGATATCAAGTTCAGTGTATGTTTGTCACTTTTCATTTTGTGAACATGCTCAGATAACAAAATGCAATCAAATAAGGACATATATTAACTTGCAAACAAATGAGCACAGATAAGTTGAGAACATTCATGATCTAATCTGTACGGCCACATTAGTCATTTAGTCATTACAGTACACTACCACCACAAAATAATTTGGTTTCTCACATAGTCCAGATAACCATCCATCCATAGAAGTTCTGTTCTACCACTAAAGATGGCAACAGGTACATAATATTCGTGTACCCGCGGATACCAAACCCGGCGAGCATGGATACGGATCTAGGTTTGTGCCCGTGGGTACGGTGCGGGTACGACTCTAAACCCAACGGATATCTACTAACGGGTTTGAAAAATTGATACCCGAACCCGCAAACCCTTCAGACTCGCTGACATGCGGATCCAAAAAGTTAAGTATATAAAACACTTCTAGGGTTTCCATTCTCTACCCATCCCAACCTCCCAGTCCGACTCCCGGTGCCCCCCACCCCCAGCGCCCCCCCTCGGCACCTCCTCCTTGGGCTGTTGTGGCCCCGACACCCTATTCCCCCCCCCCACACCCATCGGTCCCGGTCACCACCCCCCATCCTCGGCTCTTCCGCCGTCTCCCGGTCGCCCCCCCTCTCCTATTCCTCCTTGCACTTGCCGCCCGCCCGCCGAGGCCACGGGCCGCCGCGGAGACCACGCGCCTCCTTCTCAAACCTCGGCTCCTCCCTGCATCAGCCGCCCACCCGCCGAGGCCACGCGCCAGGAGCCAAGGCGACGAGGCCCGACGCATGTGCCCCCGGCCGATGCCCGCCCAGGCCACGCACCGCCGCCAAGGCTGCGCCACGCGCCCACGCCCAGGTAGTGCGATGCGCCCAGGCCCAACGCCTGCACCCCACGGCCGACGCCCGATGCCTACACCCCCTGTGTTGTGTGCTGGATTTCTTAAAACTTGCGGATACATAGGTGTGCCCGCGGGCATGCGGGTATCCACGGATATCGGGTACGGACGTCGTTTCCTACCCGTGGCGGGTTGCAGGTGCCGGTGCGGGCACAAGTTTTAGCTCGGGGATACAGGTTTACGAAGTTGATATCCGCGCGGACTTTACCCATTGCCATCTTTATCTACCACATCAACCATTCACGCTACCACAAAAGAACACCATTAGAAAAGAACATGCTTGTCACTTGTCAATTTCACTTGCCAGCTGCCTTCTTAGAGGGCTTCTTCTTCTTGGCTTGGTTCTGCTTACCTCCAGCATCTGTTTCTTTTTTATGGTCTTTCTCTTCTTTGTTATAGCCTGCTTCCCTGCTTTAGTTGCAGTTGTCATTGGTACTCCAGGTCTCTCAATGGGTCTATTTGACATAACAAACTCAGAATCTGGCAGAGGTCCCAGGTTTTGAACAAGTCGGTTAGGATTGGATCCCTAACAAATAAGACAAGTTAGTATAGTGTATGCTGGAATGCAACTTGAGCAATCAATTTAGGTTCACAAATACCTCCTGTGTCATCTGGCTCATCATTGTTGAACTCATTTGTGACATAAGCTGAGAACTTCCTCCTGGTTGTGGCATATCATTGTAGAAGTTATTTGAAGCATCTGCCTCAACACTGGGTTGGGGTGCATCATCCAGCTGGTTTGTAGGCTTTCTTTTGGGGTGCTGCTTGGGCCTCAAACCTAGTTTCTTTAACTCACATGTGGTTGTTGTGCTGGTCTGACCAACGGTACCTACAATGCATCACCACACCATGCTTTGTCATTTTAGGCCCATTTTTTCCTTGAACTTCATAGGGTTGCTTCCTCCTAGACTTCTTGGGCCTGCCTACCTTCTTGTCATATACAGGGGGTCCAACTTGTGGCCCATTCACATGCTCACATTCCCTTTTATATCTGCATGGACAGATGTTAAACTCATATGCTTTGCTGAAACTCTCCACAGAATAGCATGCAGGGACAACAGATTCAACAGAAATCCTCTCATTCCTTAAGGCAGCTATAGCATGATTACAAGCGATCCCTTTCAAGTCCCACCTTCTACAGTCACAATGCTTGGTGGGCAACTCAACAATGTACTGATTTTCTCTCTCATTCACTTGGAATACACCATTTCCTACAGGCATAGCATAACACAAGTTGGCATATTCAGATCTCCTTAGAATCTTCTTTCTAATCTTTGGGCACAATGTGCCTTGGAACTTGTCCCTCATCTCATTCTGCTTGTTCATAATTCTGGTCATGAGCTGACACTTGATCTTCTCAAACATGCTCAGTATAACAGCTCCCTTGCTTCTAGGATGTATTTGTTGAACACCTCACAATTGTTGTTCAGTAAGATATCACACTTAAGAAACTCTGAGAAGAAAGCTTTTACCCATGCGTTTGGTGGCATTTTCTCTAACCAATCATATGCATCTTTATTAAGAGTCTTCATATGTTCCATGTTGTTGTTCCATTCCATAATAGTAGTAGACCTTGCACAAATCGAGAGCTGATTCTTCAATACCTCACCTTTGAAATGCTGCTGAAAGTTGGAGTACTAATGCCTTACGCAGAACCTATGTTCTGCGTAAGGAAACACTTGTTCCACAGCTGGGGTTAGACCCTGTAAACATCAAACAAATCAGTACATCAAACAAATCAGTACAGCTTGAGTGTAAATGAAACAAATCAGTACAGTTTGAGGCACACATATTCACATACTTACTTTTTATTTATCAGTCATTATGGTCCATGGTTATGTGTTCTCAATTCCAAGATCATCCTTTAGTGTGTTTAGAAACCACTTCCATGAATCCTTGCACTCCACCTCAACCACAGCCATTGCAATAGGATATATGCACTCATTGGAATCTATACCTACATCAGTCAATAGAATGCCTCCAGTCTTGGTCTTGATGTAGCACCCATGCATCCAAGCAAATCAATGGCCTACAAGAACTCAGAAAACCTCTTTTGCAAGCATCCAATGAAAAGTAGCAAGTGTTGAACAGGTTACCAACTACATTCAAATAGAACGATGTGCCAGGATTACTTCTTCTCAACTCCTGACCATAATCCCACAAATGGTTGTACTGCTCTTCCTCATCTCCATGAACCTTTTTTAGTGTAATCCTCCTAGCTCTTTCCAACTTGCTCCTAGAAGGGGTCAGATTCCATTCCCTCTGCACTACCTTAGCAAAGTTGGACAAACTCAACTTGTCATCACTTTTGAAGACCTCAATGTACTTGTTTGCTAGCCACTTAGAAGTACACCTCTTTAGGACCCAGTCCTTCTGACAGTTGTGCTCACCCTGGTATGTCTTCACCATGAAGCCTTTAGCCCTACTATCATGTGAGGCATATAATCTTCATGGGCATCCTTCAGCATAATGGGCACCTATCCTTGTTTTGTCATTCCTAGGCATCTTTATCTGCACCCTGTTCTTCAAACTATACTCAGTGATTGCCTTCCTCAGGACGGCAACTGAAGGAAACACCATTCCAACTTTAATCATTGGATTGCTTAAGTCCTCTAGCATGAATGACATGAACCTCAGTCTCACTTCTCCTTCACCATTAGAGTCTGGAAGATCCAAGCACTCCTCATCTGTGGATAATTTATCACATTGTGCACCAGATCCTACACTAGTCCTCATTTGACTGCCAAACTTCTGTCTTTTAGCTGTACCTTCATCTACCACTTCTTCATCCACATTGTCAGCAAATAAATCGTCATCCTCATCATCTAATTCATACTCCCAATCCACAAAGTCTGAATCTTCTGAATCTTCAGAGCTGTCATCATTACTACTCTCAATGCCTTAATCATCTACTTTGCCTTTGCTGGTGCTCTGTATATCACTGTAAAACTGTGGTGGCTTCTCATTCACTCTGCCTTTGCTGGTGCTCTGTATACTGTAAAACTGTGGTAGCTTCTCATTCACTTTCTTTGGCACATATTCCACCTTGTGTGGACTTAGAACCTTAGGCAAATGTGCAACTGGCTTGACTAAAATATCATCAAAGTCCAGGCCTGCAATGTTGTCATCATGATCAAAGTACACCATCAAGTTCTTTGCCCTATCAACAACTGACACCATCACACGAGTGTTGAATCACTGATAATGACTCTCAGTCCATCTGCAAGCTCCTTCCCAGGCAACAACCAATATATCTTCAGCCTTTCAGTCTTGTCATACCCAAGCTCCTCGACAAAATCATCAAACCACAACGAAGACCATGTGTTGGCATCATAGAAATCATGCCAAGAAACCTTCCCATCTACATAACTCCTTAGCTGACCACTTCCAACAAAAAACCCTACATGGTGAACCTCTACCATGAACTCTTCAGAACCAGAACCTATTATACATGATACATGAAAAAAATTCAGAACCCCCAAAATCCATCCAAAATCCAAACTGCTAATTTAACCCCAAACATACATTCGAAATCCACCAAATACCCCATCTTTCCACCCAAAACATACTCTACTTTACCCTATTCAATTGTGAAACTTACCAATCTCAAACATTAGGGCTTGAATCGACTCACCATACTAGGGCGTAGGCTCGGCTTTTCCACGCAGTCGAGGAGCCATCCTGGGCCTTCCGTTGCCGCGACTGGGCCACTTCTGCTCCCTTAGGATCTCCGACGCTAACTCCGGCGGTCGCTGCTCTCCGTACCTCGCCAATCACTGGAGCCATAATCACCCCCCTTCCGCCTCTGCGGCGACGAAGAGAAACGGGCAGGTGTCGGTGTTTTACCGCCATGCCCACTGAGGGGTATCCCCGAGGTGGTGAGTTTGTAGGTAGGGTGTCGTTGAGATCAGAAACTCGAAGATGCAAGGAACACAAAGTTTAGACAAGTTCGGACCGCCGAGAGCATAATACCCTACGTCCTGTGTGGTTTGTATTGCCTTAGGTGGCGATTGGGTGATCTTCTATTTGGAGGGGGTCCCTGTTCACCCTTGTACAGTTTGGGGGACAGGGTTACATGGAAGTCCTAGTCGGATACAAGCCCTAAAGTCCTACCTGAGTACTTTTCGGGTGGTTTTCTACCGTCTCCGACTAGTTTTACTACTGTATGAGTAGTCCTACTATGCTACGAGTAGTTACAACAGATGTAGGGCATGAGCCATGTCCCCTCGCTCATCCTAGGAAATGTACGCTATGTGCACAGTCCCGTGGGCCCGGGTCTGACACTTCCCAAAATGGGAGCTTTAGTAGAGGATCTGCTGGAGTGTGATTTTTTTATTCCACTCTCCAAATTTAAGATGAGGGCTTATTTAGAGGGTCTACTGGAGTTGCTCTGATGAAACTAAAATGCATCAAAACTGCTTCTTGACAAGCCACTTGATGAACACATCACTCAATTATCCAATGGTATAGGCAGCAAGGAAACAAGGAAACATTTTGTAAACATTTTGTAACGTGTGATCAAATATTCAGTTTTGTAAACAGCACACAAACTGAAAATCAGAGTCCTAGCAAGATAGACTATTATTTTTAGCATACAACAGATTCCCAGCTGCATGTTTTTTGTCTATATATGAAACTTCTGTGCAGTCTTCCTATTATTTATCTGAATGTATGCAGAATAGACTACTTCACTTGTGTTTTATCATTTGCACAAGACTTGTATATATGAGCATCTAGGACAGGACACTAGCAGCATTTCCAAGCGTGAGCACCAGTGAGGTAGTGATAGCACCTAGCAGAAGCTCCCAGCTCCAGCGATTGTGAAAATGAGAAAAAAATTCACCTTGCTGGATTAGACGAAGAGGGTCCCGCCCTGCTGGTGATGGCCTGCAGCTCTGGCTCGTTGTGAAGGAGATCCTCAGGCCACAGGCCCACAGCTCCCAGCTTCAGCAGCTCAAGGCGGTGATAAGGCAGCACTGCACACCACGTGTTGCTCAATCTGCGGCTCGATCTGCAGCACGGGCAGCGGAGGAGGTGCACGGATGCAGCGCTCGCGGGGAGTGGCTCGAGCTTGCGCTGGGAAGGGCCCGTCACTCGCGGGGATGCACACCGCGGAGATCGCAGCGGCGGCGGCCCTTGGCTGTGGTTTCGGCAATTGGGAGCTCAAGCGCATCTGTGGAGGATGGCTAGGCACACCTCGAGGACAAAGGGAAGGGTGGAGGTGTGCCTGAACTGCAGCCGGCGGCTCGTCTGTGCGTGTCGCGGTGGTCGATGGAGCGGTGGCGCTCGCGGGGGAGGAAGGAGGAACGGGCACGGACGGGCAGGAAACGGAACCAACGAGCAAGTTGGGGGCCTCCCTACCCACATGTGGGAGAAGAGTCTCAGCAGGAGAAACTAACCGTGTGTTTGGTTGGGGAGCGAGTCGGAGCAGAGCCGCTCCGCTCCCCTTTTCTGCGTGTTTGGTTGGAAGCAAGCAAGAGCGGAATGGCTCCACTGCGGAATATTCATGTGAGATTCAGAACGAGAGCGCTCGACCAAAATAACCGGATGCGAGCGCTCTCATTTCCTGCCTCCCGCCCTCCCACCCCCCGACGCCGCCCGCCTTCACCCCCCGGCCGCCGGAGGACCCAGGCGCCGCCCTTCCCCCCCCCCCCCCCCCGCCGGAGGATCCAGCAGGCGCCCCCTCCCCCGCGCAGGAGGAAGGAACCCAGGCGGCCAGGGCCCCCTCCCCCCCCCCCCCCCCCCCCCCGCGGAGGAACCCAGGCCAGGCGCCCGGCAGCCCCCCCCCCCCCCCCCCCGCGCTGGCGGATTCCAGGCGCCCGACGCCTCCCCTCCCCCCCCCCCCGGCTGGCGGATTCCAGGCGCCCGTGGCCGCCCCCCCGCCGAACGAACCCAGGCGGCCAGGCGCCCGGCGGCCCCGCCCCCCCCTGTCGGAGGAACCCAGGCCCCCCGGCGCCGGAGGATCCAGGCAGCCAGCCCCCCCCCCCCGGCCCGCCGGAGGATCCAGGCGGCCCAGCAGCGCCCCGCCGGAGGATCCAAGCCACCGCTCGCCGGCTATGTTGAATGGGATGGTTCTCCAACCAAACACGGAAAGGAATGGTTCTGCTCCACCGCGCTCTCCAACCAAACAAAAAAATAGAGTGGCTCCGTTTCGCTTACCAAACGTAGAACGGAGCGGCTCCATTCTTAGAAATTGGAATGGAGCCGTTCCATTCAAGTCGGCTCCCCAACCAAACGGACCCTAAAGTAGAGGTCTTCTCACAACAGATGGTAACGGTTACGAAATATCCGCGTACCCACGGATACCAAACCCGGTAGATGTGGATACGGGTCTGGATCTGTGTCCGCGGGTACGGATGCGGGTACAACTTTAAACCCAACGAATATTTTTTTAACGGGTTTGAAAAAATGATACCTGAACCCGCAAACCCACCAGACCCGCTGACATATGGGCCCGAGTACCCTTACATATATATATACAATTTTAGGGTTTCACAATTTCACTTCGTTTTAGGATTCCGACTAATGAGTTCTAATATTTGCTTAGCTCAATTGGACTTTTATCTAATAATGACTTTGAACACTGACTCTTGTATGGTTGTATGCTTTTATTTATGTTAATGTGTGATGTATCATGTATTCATGTATGAGACTAGTTCATTTATATGCTCAGATTTATTTGTTTCCTTAAATAAATGGTGTTTATTTGCTGTTGAAATGTAATACAACAACAACAACTTAGCCTTTTGTCCCAAGCAAGTTGGGGTAGGCTAGAGATGAAACTCACAGAAAACAAGAATAAGAAACACAAAAAGGGCACAAGCCAAAGGAAGAGTTAGTGGTTAAACAAAAAATAACAAAGGTCACAGTTCAGGTATGTTAATTGCTAATCTCCAGGCGCTCCTATCCATAGCTAATTCCTTAGCGATAATCCACTCCTTAAGGTCTCTCTTAACCGTCTCGTCCCAAGTTAGTCTAAGTCTACCTCTACCTCTCTTTACATTATCGCCCCGCTTTAAAACTCCACTACGCACCGGCGCCTCGGGAGGCCTCCGTTGTACATGTCCAAACCATCTCAGCCGATGTTGAATCAACTTCTCCTCGATAGGTGCCACCCCGACCCTATCTCGAATCTCTTCGTTCTGGACTCTATCCCTTCTTGTATGCCCGCAGAACCAACGCAGCATACGCATCTCTGCTACACTCAGTTGCTGGACATGTCGTATTTTTGTAGGCCAACATTCAGCACCGTATAGCATTGCCGGGGGAATCGCCGTCCTATAGAACTTACCTTTTAGCCTCTGTGGCACCTTCTTGTCACAGAGGACGCCAGAAGCCTGCCGCCACTTCAACCAACCGGCTGAAATTCTATGCCTAACATCTTCATCAATGTCTCCATCTTTCTGAAGCATTGATCCTAGATACCGAAAAGTATCCTTCTTGGCCACCACTTGACCTTCGAGGCTAACTTCCCCATCCTCCTGCCTAGTCGGGCTAAAGTCGCACATCATATACTCGGTCTTGGTCCTACTCAGTTTGAACCCCCTCGACTCTAACGTGTGTCTCCACAGCTCTAACTTCATATTAACCCCTGCCCTACTCTCGTCCACTGGCACCACATCATCAGCAAAGAGCATACACCAAGAGATATCACCCTGTATGTCCCTTGTGACCTTATCCATCACCAAAGCAAATAGATAAGGGCTCAATGCTGACCCCTGATGTAGTTCTATTTTAATTGGAAAGTCACTGGTATCGCCATCACATGTTCGAACACAAGTCATCGCATTCTTATACATATTCTTGATGAGGGTAATATACTTAGTTGGGACTTTGTGTTTTTCCAAGGCCCACCACATGACGTCTCTCGGTACTTTGTCGTACGCCTTCTCTAGGTCAATAAAGACCATGTGTAAGTCCTTCTTCTCCTCTCTATATCTCCCCATCAACTGTCGTACTAAGAAAATCGCCTCCATGGTCGATCTCCCAGGCATGAACCCAAACTAATTTTGGGTCACCTTTGTCAATCTTCTTAGGCGATGCTCGATAACCCTCTCCCAAAGCTTCATCGTATGGCTCATCAGCTTAATCCCCCGGTAGTTAGTACAATTTTGAACATCTCCCTTGTTCTTGAAAATCGGTACTAATATACTTCTCCTCCATTCCTCCGGCATCTTATTTGACCGGAAAATTAGGTTAAAAAGCTTAGTTAACCATACTACCGCCCTCTCGCCCAGGCATCTCCACACCTCAATGGGGATGTCATCAGGACCCATCGCTTTACCTCCCTTCATCCTCTTCAAAGCCTCCCCAATATCTGCCTCCTGAATCCTCCTCACAAAGCGTCTGTTGGTATCATCAAATGAGTCGTCCAACACGAAGGTAGGACCCTCATTTTTCCCATTAAACAACTTGTCGAAGTATTCTCGCCATCTGTCCTTGATCTCCTCATCCTTCACCAGAAGTCGATCTGTCCCATCCTTGATGCATTTGATTTGGTTTATATCCCTTGTCTTCCTCTCGCGGGCCGTAGCGATCCTATAAATGTCCTTCTCTCCTTCCTTCGTACCTAGCCGTTGATAAAGGTCATCAAAAGCCTAACCTTTCGCTACACTTACAGCTCGCTTTGCAGACCTCTTCGCTAATCTATAGCCCTCGATGTTGGTTGAGCTCTTGTCGAGGTGAAGGCGTTTGAAACACTCCTTCTTCTCCTTAATAGCCCTTTTCACCTCGTCATTCCACCACCAAGTCTCTTTCACTTCCTGCTTGCCTCCCCTACTCACACCAAACACTTCTGAGGCCACCTTCCGAACATATGTCGCCATCTTTAGCCACATATCATCTACATCTGCTCTTTCTTCCCAAGGCCCCTCGCCTAGCATTCTCTCCTTAAATGTTTGTGCCTCTTCCCCTCTAAGCTTCCACCACTTCGTTCTCACAATCTTGGCACGTTTGTCCCGGTGGGCACGTACCCGAAAACGAAAATCCGCCACCACAAGCTTGTGTTGGGGGACAACACACTCCCCAGGTATCACCTTACAATCTAAGCAGGCACGTCTATCCTCTCTCCTAGCAAGGATAAAGTCGATTTGGCTCGAGTATTGTCCACTATGGAAGGTCACTAGATGGGACTCCCTCTTTCTAAAGAGGGTATTCACTAACAGCAGGTCGTAGGCCAACGCAAAATTCAAAACATCCTCCCGCCCTCGTTCCTACTACCATACCCGAAACCCCCGTGTACTCGCTCATATCCTACATTAGTCGCACCCACATGGCCATTGAGGTCTCCTCCTATGAAAAGCTTCTCACTGATAGGCACGGTACTGACCATGCTATCAAGATCTTCCCAAAACTGACTCTTGGAGCTCTCACTAAGACCTACCTGAGAGGCATAGGCACTGATCACATTTAGAACAAAATCTCCAATGACCAACTGCACTAGGATAATCCGGTCGCCTTGCCTCCTAACATCTACAACTCCATCCTTAAGGCTCTTATCAATCAAGATGCCTACACCATTCCTACCCGAAGTTATCCCCGTGTACCAAAGCTTGAAGCCAGAACCCTCCACCTCCTTCGCCTTCTGGCCCTTCCATTTAGTCTCCTATACGCATAGAATATTTACACGCCTCCTAATTGCTACATCGACCAGTTCTCTTAACTTACCTGTTAGAGACCCTACATTCCAACTATCTAGACGAATCCTAGTTGGCTCGGTTAGCTTCCTTACCCTTCGCACCCGTCGAGAGAAATGCGAAGACCCTTGCTCATTTTTCACTACACCCGGGCGCAGATGTAGCGCGCCACAGAAGCTGCGACGACCCGACCCTTGCTCACTTATCATCGTACCCGGATCACAATACGACGCGCCCCTGAGGGGAAGATGACCCGGCCCTTGCCCATTTAACACCACACCCGGGTTCCGATGTAGCGCGTTGCTAAGAGGGTTACGCCCCAACGAATTTTTTATGGGTTTCATTTCCATTAGAGTGGCTAATTTTTACGCTGGTTCGCCAAACCTAACACAACCCTCCATATTTTCTCATCGCGGGCTTAGGACCGGCAAAGGCAGTGTTTGCTGTTGAAATGTAATATGTGCTTAATTTTCTAAAGCTTGCGGGTACATGAGTGTGCCTGCAGGTATGCGGATAGCGGTTACGGGCGTCGTTTCGTGCCCGTGACGGGTTGCGGGCGCGGGTGCGGGCACGGATTTTAGTACCCGGGTACGGATTTACAAAGTTACCCATTGCCATCTATAAGTAGGACTCTACTAGAGTGATTTTTTTTATCTCGGTCGTAGGGGTTTAAGTGGGGGGTTTTGTTGGAGTTGCTCTTAGTAGATACGTACCGTGTAGGGTAGTAGATTATAGACCTACCTATTTGATGATGATGATGTTGATGCAGTGTATATCAGTAGTATGTAGAGGTAACAGATCGGAGGATGTTGATGTCCTTGAAGTAGCCATCGTTGACGATGTTTGCATCTTTTAGCTTCAGCATGGTCGCTGTAAAGCTCTTCATGCTGACGACGTGTCGTAAAACATATCATCAACTATTGAATCCTCTCCCTCTGACACCTCACGATAAGCACAAGAATAAAATAGAAGATACAAGTATGAGAGATTATTTTTTATTCTCTAATTATCAATTTTTTACAATAAAATCTTTCCATATATATACTCGGAACTAAACCTAAAGTTTTAATAAGATCTAAAGTTTTAATAAGAGCTCACAAGCAACTAGGCAAGGACTAGCACTTCTTGTCCTCCTTTTCCTCTAACTCAGAGTCTGTTTGTTTTACAACGATTAGTTCATGGTAAGATCAGATCACACCGTAAAATGCCCCGACCGAACAGCATCTAGTCTCAAAAGAAGATTCACAGAAGCGGCAAAGGATATGCATATATACTGTTACATCCAAAACAGAATCCGCGTCCATCACACATGTCATCTGTATCTGCATCAATAACTTGATCCATACTTTGTCCATGTTCGTTTCCACCCTTGCGAGAAAAAACATCCTTCTTCTCGTGCAATCCAATCAGATACCTTCTGTTTTCCCTTCCAAGAGGTTAGCAAATCAGCATGCACAATATAGCCTTGAACATGCATCCACCCCTGGTCCTGGTGGTCTCTCCTCTGACATTTCACACCGAGCAAGGGCTCTGCCACATCGATATGTCTGATATTAGCTCCCGGAGCTGATCCATGAGGATCTTTACGTGCTTGTTTTTGCTTTCAATTTCCTGCATTAGATCCCATGTTAGAAAGATCAGTCATCAGTGTTACATGTGAAATGTAGGTTTGATGCATAGACTAAAAAAGTGCAAATCATATGTTTCCATTGAATAGATCTTACGACTTCCAAATATAGAAGATGATAATATCAATGAAATTGAAAAGTAGGTAATCACTGGGAATGAAATTATAGTAATCAGATCACAACAATGACAGGAAAAAATGCTCGGAAATTTCTAGGAACAAGAGTGACAATACAATTTTTGAAGAAAGTCCTGTCGCATTAAAACAAACAAGAACCTCAATAAAATAGACCATGCAGGTGGTGCAAACACACCACAAGCATTGAGACATAACTTTTTTACACTTCCATACACTGAAAAGAATGAGAAATCAGTATTTCCATGCTTTGTGCTTACAAATTTAGCACAGATCACGACATGCTGGTGGACCATATCATGAAAAGATGGCATGGATTGCAAAGCAAGCAAAAAAAAAAGGAATTTAGTGAAATAACAAACATGAATATTTGTCGGAATAAATCTGGACCCCCATGACAAACAAGATTTTTTACAACAAATAGGATCAACGCGGCAGTCAAACTTCAGCAGGAATATAGTAGTAGACTAATCTTACCAGATCATCTGCAAGCTAGTACCTTTCTCAAAGCAGATGCACGCACTTCCAATCTCTCAATCTCTGCATTGTCAGCTTCAGATTCTGTTGATCCTATGTCCTGAAAAGTGAAAATGCGCAACATCATTAAAGAAATGTAACAAATGCGATAAATTTCTTTTCAATCAAAAGGACCATGATTTTAAAGAAGCCATATGTCGAGGAATCAACAAGTCAAGAACTCAAGATCAATTACAGCTACCATTTTTCTTTACCCAAATTTGAACCCATGCAAACTAATTTCATCTGGAACAGTATGGAAATAACAGTCTTGAGAAATGGGTGCTGATTCCACAGCGAAGCCAGGATAATATTAAGCTTATTCCCTTTAAGGTAAACTGCCTATATCCAATGCGAAGGACAAGTTCCAGCTAAACAAAAACAGTGTATTACCGGTCAGTTCATCCTAAATATTTCTTCTTAATATATTAATGCACAACTCTCCTGCGCGTTCGAGAAAAAAGTTCATCCTAAATAAAAGCCCATATAGTGATCATGTTAAATAAAAATACACTGAGGTGGCGTTTGGATACCGGGAAATATGGGGTGGGAAAGGGAAATGAGGGTATAGGGATATTATATCCCATGTTTGGATTAAGAGAAAGGGAAATGAAGAAGGAAAGGGATTGGGAAATGAGGGTATCTTTTCCCAAATGTTCTATCCCGATGGGGGAGGTGGGTAATGGCCCGGAAATGAGACGCTCGAGAGCTTGGAACCACTCGGATGAGAGCGAAGCTTCTGCCATTCTGCGCGAAGCGAAAAAGAGCCACCGCAGAGCCGCGCGGAATGAAGCCGCCGCCACCACCGCGCATGGTGTCTGCAGCTGCCGTGGGGTACCTTAGCGGCGCTGCGGGAGCGAGCACGCGCGGCCAGTGATGTTGCTCACCTAGGAGCACGTGCTATCGGATCGGAGATGCTGCTCACCTCGCCGCGGGGTCGCTGAAGACACTGCTCGCCTGCTCCCCATGCTACGCGGGCCGCTCTGAGCTGCAGGAGCCGCTGTCGCCTCGCCGAGCGGGCACGAGAGCGCCATTGCTTGCCTTGCTGCGCGGGAGGAGTGCGCGGTGGAGCCAGGCAGCCAGTTGAGGAAGGGAAAGGAGCGTTGGACCAGAAGGTTCTAGATGGCGGCTAGCACGTAGGTGATGTGAGCTGGAGGAGAAGAGCAAAATAGTTATTTTATTTTGCGTTTCTCGTGGGTCCCATAGCATATCCATAACCTGAACTATGAAAATCCAAACATGGGTATGGGTAAAAATCCGATATCCCTATCGCATACCCTCCCCTTCTTATCCCATTCTATTTCCCTTTCCATATCCCAACATCTATCCAAACACCATCCGATAGTAGCACCCACCTTGCACCACTCATGGCAATAGTCAACCCAAGCTCCAGCAATAGTGTTCTTTCAAGTCAGACAAAGATTATTTTCTGTCTTACATAGCACCATGTACTTTGCAAGTTCACATGACTTTTATCTTTATAACTGTATCACCATGTAACCAGCCATTTACTGTCCACATGACAGCGCAGTGGCTATGTCTGTGTACAGTTGCCTCCAAACTATCGACCCTATTGCATTATAGGAGTTGTTCCTAATGCAAACATCTAAAATCGTTCTTGTAATAAAATTAATTTTTGTCCCCCTTAAATCACAACACCCTGATTTCACACCAAAACGCACACATCTTCCATGGCACTATCACATCATAGTTCACCTCAAAGACTCGTAATTTGCTCCAATATAAGCACCAGTACAATTATTGGTTAATCAAGCTCTTACCTGCGCCCGTAACTATGGGCCAGGCGCGAAGCAGTATTGATGAGCATACCTTTGTTGACAAGCTCAAGATTTCTTATACCCAGGCCTCCTTCCTTCTTTGGCTTACAGATGGACTCCCAAGATCTGTAGTGGATGGGTTTCTTTTCCTGATCCTTTTGAACATCTTGCCACCAAAATGTGTGGATAATCGCTGTGATCTTTGCTAAGGCTTTTTTAGTGAACAGAATGTTACCCATGTAATATATAGGAATTGAGGCAAAAACAGATTGAATGAGGGTTACCCTGCCAGCATGATTGAGAGCGTTTGCTTTTGTGAGTGTAAGCCTTGTTTTGAACTTACTGTAAATGAACTCATAAGCTTTACTCTTGTTCCTGTGAGAGATGAGCAAAGGAGGGCCTAATTGCATTGTGTTGGATTTGAAATCATCAACAGAAAACATAGACTTGATTTGGCTCGCTCCTGTTGGGTCGGCGGTGTTCGAGGCACGCTATCCGAAATGATCTTTGGATGGGTGCTCCCCGATACATCGGCGACGTCTAGTCGCGAGCAGTTCAGCACGTGAGGGACGTCACCGTGGCGGTAAATTTTATCTTAGATTATTTTAGAATAAATTCTTTATAAAAATGTATTGCAGATTGCTAGGGTATAGAAAACTTCAAATAGAACAAACAATCATTGATGAGATTATTATAAAAAGAGAGAAAGAAGTAGTGTCATCATCATGAAATCCAACAGACATATAATTATCAAATCTTCAGTTTTTATAAGTATGCAATAAAATTATGCACATGGTCAGTTACATGTAACGGGCCAGTTACTAGTAATGTCAGAATAATAGTCTGACCATCATATCCTTTAGTTATTCACTTTTAATCCCGCTCGGCCTCGACTTTGGCCTCGGCCTCGGCCCGGCGAAGCGAGTGAGCGCATGTGGCTCTCCAATCTTTTTATTCCAACTTCAAAGACATTATATACCGAGTCCACCATTTAAGTTGGTTAGAATCCTTCTTAACTACCTATACTTGATTAATAACTTTATAACCTCCCTCGTATTAAATCGTGGACCTTTAATTTTTCTTTAATTAATCAAAATAAATGGGCCAAGTCCAATTAGTCAAACAGGGTAAGCAAGACTTTTAGCGTCATATATGTCAATGCTAGCAAACGGACGTGGGTAGCCACGTCAGCAAAAATGTTAAAGATTAGATAAGTATTATCTCTCCAGTGACAAATATAGGTATCATTCTAAAGTAAAGTTAGTATTTGAAGAGATGTTATTAGAAACAATGATAAAAAGTTAAATACCCAAATCTCAGGAGAAAAGAAAATGATAAAGATTAGATAAGTATTATTTCTCTGATGATAATTTTTTTACGATTATACAGTACAACTCAAACACTCATAATAAACGCATGTTCACCTCTACGAACCCACGTATGCAAACTCTACTCCTATAAACATCTTCGAAGACTGAGCCGGCAAATCCTCGAGACTGACAAAGTCACCACAGGCATCTTGTTGTCGATATGAACATCGACTACCACTGAAAGCACAACGTTGTTAAATCCTATAATATTCGCAACGCCGTTAAAGCATACCATCACCCGAGGTGTTACCGAGGCTCTTGTAACCATTTAACCATTAGGTATAGATCCTTTCGTCATGACAAATATGCAGGTATCATTCTAAAATTGGTATTTGAAGATGTGTTATTAGAAACAATGATAAAAAAGTTAAATACCCGAATCTTAGCAGAAAAGAAAATCTACGTTCCTTCAAACTCGTGCTGAAACCGTGCAAAACCTCAACGGGATTCCTTTTCACATCATTCTCCATCCTCTTTTCGCGAGGGATTTTCTTGGTCTAAATGTATGCCAATGCAAAGAGCAGCGCCCTGCTAATGGTCTTCGGGACCAAAAGAAAAACAGAGAGAAGCGTCCCCTTAAACTCAAGCGGAATTTCTTTTTGTTCCGAGTGGGAAGGGGAAAAAAAGCAGACACGCTGACGCTGCACTGAAGAAAGCACAAACGCGGTGACTGAAATTCTTGCTTAGCGCTTAAGATTCCACCCGGCCGGACACTCCATCGAAATTCCGGTTCAGAACACGTCTGTCTAATCTAGTAGCGTAGTGGAAGGCGAAACAAAGCAGAAATTTCTCGAGGAGCTAGAGACACAACGTTCATTCGATTCGTTCGCTTCAGTTCATTCCCCCTTTTCTCTCTACCGCCGCAAACTGCCCTGAAACATCTCCAAGGGGAGGAGCCCAGGCGAGATTGAAATCGAAAGCACCACCCGCCATCGCCTCCGGAGCCGGGGAAAAGGGCGGCGGTGATGTGGGTGGAGATCCTGTGCGGCCTGGTGGCCTACAAGGTCATCCGCCGCTTCTTCTTCGACGACGGCGACGACGCTTCCTACCTCGCCGACCTCGACTCCTCCCACTCCGACCTCTGCTTCGCCGTCGCCGCCAGGTGGGTTCCTCCCCCAATTCTTTCCGTTCCTCGTCTGTCTCCCCCATCACCAAACCCTACTGTCTCACTCGTCGGTTTCGGTTCCAATCCCGTTCCAGGCTCGAGAAGCTCTACGCCGGCCGATGCTTCGTCGGCCTCCGCATCCCCGACCCCGACGCCGGCGAGCGCCAGCACATCGATGTTGTCCTCGTCACCAAGAGGTCAGCCTGCTGCCTGCCGGCTCCTAGTAGTCTAGTACTGGTAGTTTTTAACATCTCTGTACTCGTCTTCTGACTGTCTTGTCTGCTATCTATGCAAAAGAAAATTCTTCCTTCTTAGAGGTTAACAGGATTTTTGCCAGTGCATTATACAAGGTAGCAACTACAGGAAATATGTATAGAGCCAGCGGTTGAAGAGAATGTCTTCATTTTTCAGATTACATAGATAATGTAGCCTGCCTGATCTTTTAGTCCTGCATCTTCCTCTAGTGCTATATCTCACTGTTTAAGCCTTGAAGGTCTTGAGAGATCTTCTAGAACAATGTCTGGATATGTCAGTTCAGTGGCTCCTAGCACAACTAGACAAATAAACAGGCAGACCTGCTGTATCACTGGTAGCCTGTCTCCCTGTGCTTGTGGAGAAACAGCTTTTTTACCACGCCACTTGTGATACTTCGTCAGCACTGTTACAGTGGTCTAAATTGCTTCTGAACTTTGCCCAGTTTTGCTCTAACTTGCCTTGCCAGTATATCATCATCACAAGTATTCAAACCCCTTGCACAATCAATCCTATGGCTGAATTACGACTTCAGACTATCATTTTGTCCAAACTGGGAAAAACAAGGTTTTGATCTCCTACTCTAAACAGGGAGGTGATGGTTGTGGCAGTTAAGAACTTCTCTGGCTTCGTTGAGGCCGACAAGGATGGAAATTGGTCTTGTCCAACTGACAAGAAGCGTAAGCAAGAGATAATTCCAAACCCGGTATGTGACTTGTGAACTACATTTTCTGCATATTCATCACAACCTCACGGCATCGCAGAATGTTAATGAGCCATTCATGAGTTGTTACTGAACTAATTGTGGCGGAGGTACCATGTGGACATAATTGTGTGCTGCTGTAAGAAATAGATATGCTGTCACAATGATATCTGCTGTTTTTAGAGCAGAACGAGTCATGAAGTGCTCTAATTGTGTATTTCTACTGTTACAAAAGGAAATTCTTTGTTGCAAACATTCTTGATAATAAAAAGGTCTCAGTTTATTCCTGTGTATTGATTTGCTGCATCTTTTTCCTTTAGGTACTAGAAGTCAACAGACTAGCTGCTAATCTTCAATCATACTTGGAGCAAAGGGGAGCAAAGCTACCTGACGGGCATATAATTGGAAGAGTTGTTCTGCCAAATCCCAACTGCAGGTTAGTTCTCTTTATGAGATTATGTTGTGATTGCTTCTGTTGGATGCTTCTTTGATTTTGTCACTGTTCTTGTCAGTCTCATTCTATTCTGTAGTTTTAACTGCTTAAGTTGTTCTGCATCAGGCCTTCATATAATATAACTATTCAACCAGAGGTTATGTTGTATGATCAATGGAAAGATCTTAAGCCAGACTCAAAGAGTGGACTCTCAACATGGTTTAAAGGTGCATTTACTGGAAGCAAAAGTGACATGCAAGATTCTGTACTCCAGAACCTACATTTTATTCTTAGCACATCACCTATGTGGGACAGGTAACATACACCATTTCTTGTTGTCCTTCTAAAATTCCCATTCCTCTATTTCGTTTTCTTTTAGTGTATTTTGGCAGTGTTTCTATGGGAAGGAAAAAGAATAACCAGAATGTGCGTACCCTTTCTATTTGGTTGGAGAAATTACATTGTCCAGTTTCTTATTTTGTGTCTCAATTTTTTTCTATTTTAAATTAAGGCACTTGATATAGCTGAGAATAGTTATTGATATGTTGGAAGTTCAATGCAAAAATGTAGAGGTTCAAGTTGAACTTTTCATATATATGGTTACTCTTTTACATTCCATTTGTAGGTTGGAACTCAAAGGAGACAAAAATGTTCTTGGTGAGTTCATCGAGTTCAAAGGGAGGCATGAGGACATTCAACTTCTCAAAATTCTTAAGAGGTCAAAAGTCAGTCGATTCATCATCCAGAAGTCAACTCTTTTTGGTGGTTTTGGTAAGTTCCATGAACCTTCTGTTCTTGTTGTTCTTTTTGCTAGTCCCTATCTTCACCTAAACTTTATAATGAGATTTATTGTTCAGGCGAGAGCTTATGAGTGACTGTCACTATAGGCTGCTAGAGCAATCATTTGCTCGTGGAGTTTTAGTAGCTTAGTTGTGCAAGGGACTAGGGAGGATAGAATAAGGGGGATAACTCAAAGAATAGATGCATATAATGCTTACAATTCGTTTTTAAAAAAATAATGCTTCGAAAAGGGGTGCATGTGTGCATGATCATCTTGGTAAAATTGAAGGAAATTTATAATGTTCAGTGATGGCCAGTTGGGTACTGGGGTGAAAATCCTTTGGCAGTTTCTTGCTATTTTGAGAGATCTCTACCCAAATACTGTAACGATGTTTATGAATTACATTTATTCGGTTTGCTATGTTGTTTATGCAAATGCAGGTAGGTCGCGGGTTCAAATATTGTATTCTCCTCGCGATTATCGAATAGAGGGTGCTTCATCTTCAGAATGGAAAGAGATTTCTGTGAAGCAATACACAGAGATTGTTTTCCAGCCATTGCACTCCAAAAAAGTTCGGAAATTCAAGCTGTCAAGTGTTGTTTCGGTCACACTGAGTGCCTAGCAAGCAGAAATCTTAAGCTGCCGCTTTTCTGGTGTACTTTATACTTTCATTTCAGTGTAACTCACTGAAATTATGCTTCTCTGTTTCCACCTGTAATTATGTGTGATAATGTGGAGGATAGTGACTTGGAGCAAGGCCTCGCTGAATAAGCATCGCATTTTTGCCTGATTCTGTTTATTCTGGTCATCTGGTGGTATGGGGACCTGATTGATGAATCCATGAATGAGCAGGCTGGTTGCTGGTGCCTGGTGGGGAGGTTGTCGGCCCAGGCCCAGTTGCCCTTATCCTTTTGGGCTAGGATTTGAATGATCGTTTTTAAAGAAAAATTAAATTTAAAAAAGAGGTGCCGATTTGAAAAATTTTCAAAAATAAGCACCTCCCGCCCGATCAACGGGCGGGAGGCGTGGGGCTGGAAACCTCCCGCCTATCCAATGAGCGGGAGGTTCTAAATTTTTTTCCAGATTCCAGACCCCACCTCTTCGCGAATAAGAAACTTTTCGTATTCGCGAAAGAATTCGCGAAGAGACCCCTCCCACGGTTGGATGGCATCCCGCCTGCTGGACGGGGCGGGAGGTGCCCTTGCTTTCCGGGCAGGGCGTCTCGACGCTCGTTGCTGCTCTCCTGGCCGGTCACTTCTACTGCTGGGTTACATGACGCTGTCGTTTTCTCGCCTACAGTGAACGCTCGATCGCCGACGTATCGGGGAAATAGGATCGATCGCGAATCGGAGGAAAACAGCGCATACGACGCGGTCAAACCGGGCAAGGAAGGACAGCATCTTCTCTTTCCACGGCTGCAGCTGACGCGTGTGGTGGGTCTGGGGCGATTGGATCGACGTACTGTGAAGCCAGCAGAAGAGTGGCACTAGCACCCGTACGTCATTGGATCTACATGATGCCTACACTGATAGCCTATGCATGGCTAGCAGGACTTGCTAGCAAGCCTTGCGTAACCATTGCTCTGGGGTAGGGGGTGACTACGTGACATCTCAATCAGCGTAAGTTTCGGAGTCTAGTGGTGCTAGCCTGCTAGTCAGGAGTAGGAGCAGCAAGGTGTTCGGTTCTCGTACAACCCAGCAGTAGAAGTGACCGGTCAGGAGGGCAGCGATGAGCGTCGAGACGCCCCGCTCGGAAAGCAAAGTAGAATTGTTCCTCCCGCTCGTCCAACGGGCGGGATATTAGTGAGAGGGATCTTTTTACGAATAAGAAAAGTTTTTTATTCGTGAAGAAGTCCTCGAGAGCGGTCTGGAAAAAAATTTGGAATCTCCCGCCCATCGCCTCCCGCCCAATCACGTGGGTTACCTATTTTTGAAAAATTTTCAAATCGGCACTCCTTTTTCGAATTTAAATTTTTTAGCCTCTTTTAAAAAAAAGCTATCCCCACCTGGCCTCCTCGGTTCCTCGCCACGGCTGTGCAGTCCCAACCCAGCCCACACCACAGGCCCAGGCCCAGGCCGTCGTCCCTAGCCCGGGTTGAGATCCACTGTAGTCTTTTTTTAAAAAAAATCATCTAATGTTGACTGCAGTGACCGACGCGTGGGCCCGATGAGCCCTAGGGCCTGCGTGTAAGCTCTGCCCCTACTACGCCACCCACTGCCTCGACACGGCATGGCGCCACTGCCTCGACACGGCATGGCGGGCCGCGGCACGCCCACGCCGCGGTGACCGCGTCGCACAGACCCGCCGGCGCGCACGCCGTGCTCGCCCCCTTCACGCCCCACGCCCGAAGCCGCGCGCTCATGCCACGAACGGTCGGACGCCCAGCGCAGCTCCTGCGCAATCGCTCCCGCTTGCCACGGCCACCACGCATTCACGCCATGCGCACGCGCACACCCCGTGCGCCGCGCCCACGCCTCGCCCGCTCGCGCACATTCATGCGCCGCGCGCAGCCCCGCATCAGCCAGCGCTCGCCCGCGCGCGCCCAGGACCATGACCCCGCGCCGGCTCTCTGCTCGCGCGCAAGCACCCCGCACCGTGCACGCTCCCCGTAAGCGCCACGCCGCGTGCACGCACGCTCCGCCTTGCCGCCGCATCCGCACCGCGCGCGCCACGAACCAAGCTCCGCGCTCACATCGGGCCAGGCACAGCCAGGCAACCAAGCTCACAAACCACCGCCTTAACTCCCCGTTGCAGGGCTCCCCGCAATCCCACCTTGGCAAATGGCATGACGCCTTTCTGGAGCTCTATCTCGAAACGCAAGGCAGAAAACAAATGCAAATTCGACATGCGGCTTACCCTCCAACACAGGCTACTAACTGTGCGGGATAGGACACGGTTAGTAGCCTGCTGTTTCCGTGTTTCGTCCTCGACGTTGCACAACACACGAGTTCACCGAATTTCTTGGACATTCAGGCCCTGCTTATTAGTTGCTCCTGTAAAATTTTTAAAATAGAATCTTTTCATATTTGAACTATTAAATATAAAATTAATTACAGAACTCGTCTGTAAACTACGAGACGAATTTATTAAAACTAATTAATATATCATCAGCACATGTTTACCATAGCAATTACTATAGCAAATTAGTATCTAATTATGGTCTAATTAGGCTCATTAGATTCACTCGCAATTTACAAGCAAACTATGCAATTGATTTTTTATTTCATCTAAATTTAATACTTCATGCATGTGCCGCACATATTCGATGTAATAGTTATAGAATTTTGAATTTTGCATCTAAACCAGGTCTCAGACATAAAAAATTCATGTCTGAAAGTAAGTGTAACTCTGGCTTAAGGTCTCGTTTGGTTTTTAAGTAGCTGTCACATCGAATATTCGGATATATTCGGATGTCAATTCGAATGTTTGGATGCCAACTTAATTTAAAACTAATTACATAAGTTGCAATTAGGACTCTAGGTGAATCTATTAAGTATAATTAATGTATGATTAGAGAATGGTTAAACACGTAATGTGAAGGAGCTTATGACTTAAACTTAAAAAGGCAAACGGGTCCTAAATGACAAGGCAGAGCACCCGCCATTGTCAGAAAATTCATGTTTGAAAATTGAAAGTGATAGGGTGCTTTACCCTAAGAGGGGGAGGGGGTGAATTGAAAGTGATAGGGTGCTTTACCCTAAGAGGAGGAGGGGGTGAATTAGGCTCTCTAAAACCTTAACCTATGGCTCCAACTAGTTTGCACAAAAATTTAAACTAAAATAATCTATCTAGATGTGCAACTATGGTTCTTCTAATGTGAAACCCTCATCAAAAAGAGTTTTGCAACCTATAGCCAATCCTAGCAAGATACTACACTAAGTAAAGGCACACAAGTTGCAATATGAAATGCGGAAGCTTAAAGAGAAGGGATGAGAGGAAGCAAACTCTCGACACGAGAATTTATCCCGTGGTTCGGATTGCCACAAAGGCGTCCCTACATCCACATTGTTGAAGCACTCACGAAGAGTATCGCTTCCTGGCAATCAAGTCTCTTCCGTGAACACAATCACGGTCACCTTGATCCTGCTTTCCACTAAGGAAGCTTGCCCACGAAGGAGGGGTCTTCTTCCCCCGCACAATGTTCTTGACGCCGCTCTATACCAAGCCGGAGGGTCGTAGACGTGCCGGCGAGCCACCAATACTCCAAGGAGGCCGGCGCACCGAAATACAAGTGCGGTTCACTCTAGAACCAGCCACAAGGCACAACACCTTGCACTCACACTCTTTAAAGAGTTAATCCTAACACTAATACTCACAAAGCTTATGCTAAACTTAAGGATTTGATCTATTTGCACTTGGATGGTTTGGAGGTGTTCTTGGATGTGTATAAGGCTTGTAGGAACTCCGAACCGTCGCTTTTTGCTGTGCACACATTATACTCACCTCGCCCACCCATATTTCGCCAATAGCAACGGCCGGCCGCGGCGAGGTCAGGAGCCGGAGGAGGAGCCCAGAGAGACCGCATTGCTGGCGGCAGGAAGCGGCGGCCGTGGCGAGCGAGCCCGCGGCACTGCTCGAGATCGAGGAGCAGCACCAGCAGTCTGCGGAGACGCGCTCGGGCTGGCAGTGTCCATGCCCCATGGTCTGAGCACGTGGAGGTCCTCGTCCTCGTCGTCCTGCTGCGACCGCGCCGTGCCTGATGCTGTGGGCCGCCCATCGAGCTCGAGCAGCTGCGCACACTGCGGTGTGGTGCCACGGTAGATGCTCGCTCGTCGGGGCGTGTCAACGCGGCACGCGCGTTCCTGCGCCACCGCCTCGTCCTCGGCACCCGGGTCGGCATAGAGCAGGAAGTGGCCATGGCGCATGGCCAAACCCGTTGGAGCAGCTGGTCGGCGTCGACGCGCTCCGGCTGGCGTCGCGCCGCCACCGCGACGCGTGCCGGGGGCTGGCGAAGCACGATGAGATCGTCGGGAGCTCGCCGAGCTGATGCGCCGAGAGGCCACGCGGCGACCGCTCGAGCAGCTGAACGCGTGCTGCGCTGGTGCCGGTGCTACGTGCTCGTCACAGCGTGCCAGATTGCGCGCGGGTACCTCTCCGCGCCGCAGAGAGCAGGAGGTCGTCATGTTCATTCGCCTAATCCAGCTCATCACCCTCGTCGACACTACTCATGATCGTCGTATCATGATAATGGTACGCGCGTGTTTTTAAAACTTGTTGATTAGTACGGGTGGTGGCCTTGCTACGCTTGCTAGCCGCGGCTGGGCGTTTGGAGCTTCCAAAGAATTCTAGCTTCATGTGGCGAGCGTGCCTCGCCGGGAACAGAAACCTCGCTTTTGGAGAAGGGCTAATTTCACTCTCTTTTGACAAGCTCAAGCGCCCATCTCGCCGAAAAAATAGCGGCACCAAGAATCTTTACTGCAACAAGCCAACAACTAGTTTTATCTGTCTCCAGCCACCAAATGTTTTCCACTGACGTTGGCTTGTCGCAACAAGAGGTTATTACCTCCGAATTCATTGAATTGTTGTGTGAGCATGTAATTGTAGTCCAAATGTTTTCCACTGACGTAACGAAATTACAAGGTTTTCAGAGAGTTTCCAGGTAGCACCCGTGATCGAGTTCAGGAACGAAACAAAACAACCAGAAAGCACAAACCAAGAGGTCCACTAGAGAGCAGCTATGTGAACTCGTTCAAAGAAACTGCCAACACCGCAAATTGAGAAGACAAAACAGACAAGAACTATTAGCCACCACAAAACCGAAAGAGGCAGAGGGTTTTTCTTTATAAAGGATTCATCCTGCTTTTATAGAAAGCAAATAACGAGTTTGGTTACAAGGACACACTGGGGTCCAGCTTAGCATAAAAGAAAACTGAGAGAGGGCACGCAGGCCTCCGATCACACGGAACACTCCCCGACTGCTTAAAATGTCACCACTCCCAAAACATGTAAAACTGAGGGTTTTCCCACGCTCCAAAACCCCTTCGTTCATCTCGTCCCTGTTACTGAAGAATTGTAGTCCAAATGTATCACAACTACTCTATACAGACTATACTGGTAACTCTAGGAAGGTAAGGTAATGAACTCTACTGTACTCTGCTCGGCTATGCACCATCGGGATCAGAAAGTCTTTGTGAATGCGAACCTCACTTTAGTGGTAACCAACGTGTAGACACCTGTGGATTCGTGGCAGGATTTGAAGTTGCAGTTGCTGTAGTTGACCTTGACGACGTCTCCGGTCGCAGTTCTGGCCGTCCATCCAGGGCCTGGGCAGTAGGACACAGGCTTGTAGCCCATGCAAGCGACGTACAGAACCAGTGTAGGCTCACCCTGGCAGATTGCATCTCCTGGCCCTCCCCCTGCCCCTTCCACCTCCACCGAGCCGAGGAGTCCACAGCTTTTGCACTGCAGAAGACGTTAACATCATCAGTTAGCAAACATACCAGAAAAAACTATTCGAATAGAAGCCGGTTCACTCGTCAGACAAGATAAGACTACTGCATATAGAATTGTCTACATTAAGTAAGACTTCGAAAAGATAGAGCATTCAACGAATCCAACCGATGAAGTTACAGTCAGATATGGCGGGGGAGTTAATCTTCCAGTTGGATAAAGCCCAGGAACAGAGAACACTCACGGCAGAGGAATTGGCCTTACGAAAATTGGCAAAATCCGCATCCTGGGTTTCTCAACAATCCGTCGCATTAAAATCAGACAACGGCTACGACATGGATCAAAGTGAGGATGCAAATTCAAAGTATTTTCACCTGAGAGCTAATGCGCGCCAGTGTAAAACTTCATTCCAGCACTGATTGACCAAGACAGAACAGTTACTGCTCATCAAGACAAGGCTGAAGTACTATGTTGGCACTGTCAAGGGATTTTCAGTACACAGACCAGCAGAGTTTCTATCCTCAATTGGGAAAGCTTAGACATTCAGCGACATGATCTAGCACACCTGGATCGGCCTATCTCAGAAGAAGTATGCAAGGCCGTTTTTGAATTACCTTCTGAAAAGGTGGCGTTGCTAGATGGGTACACTGGATTGTTTTACATGTTGTGCTAGTCAGTAGTAAAAGACGATCTAATGCAGGCGATGCACCAACTCTACATCCTCAGAGATTACGTTGGAGCCTACTAAATTCTGCAAATGTAGTAGTGCTCCCAAAGAAAGAAACCATATCCCAAGGTGACTACTGGCCCAAAAGTTTAATGCATAGTGTGGCTAAAAAATTGGCCAAAGTATTGGCAAACAGGCTGGCACCTCATGTTCAAGACATCATATCTGATATCTCCAAGTCAGAGCACCTTCATTAAAGGGCACAGCATTCAGGACAACTTCCAATATATTCATGAGGGCCAACAACTAATTTCATCAATCTAAGACTCCTATGTTATTTCTGAATGCAAGGCGTTTGACAGTGCCAGATGGGAATACTTGTTGAAAATCATGGAACGGTTGGGATTTGAACAGAGGTAGTATATATGAGCTAGTACAACATACTAGAGTAATGCTCAATGGTCAGCCAGGAAAGATGATCAAACATAGGAGGGGGCCTGCGTCAGGTGATCCTAGCCGATGCTCTTCATTATTGCCCTAGCCGATACGATTCAGAACAGGCATCTATGCGGATGATTCAGAACAACAGATTGGTGCGCATTGCAAGGATGCAAGGGCCGGCTGCTTTCTAGAGCGGGAAGTAAATTCAGTGCTCTCCTCCATTCCACGATACCATCAGTGCTCTCCCCAACGCTTTTATCGAAACTGTTAAACCGAATCCCAACCCCAAACCTGTCGGGACAGCCCTGCAAACTAGCAACATTTCGACTCTCCCAATGCACAAACGCGTTGCCGGCCAGTTCCGCTCCCCATTCACTTCGAACAGAATCAGCACGCACCTTGCGAACCAAGTGCGCAGGGTTGCTGCAGGTTGGGTAGCACGACGTCTTCACCCCCTTCGCTCCAAAGAGGGCGGTGCAGCAGGCCTCCGTATCGGACTTCAGACAGTAGAGACCAACGTCCTTGATGGTGCATTCGCTGCACTTCAAGCACTCCAACTGAAATGAAGACACAGATTGATCAAACAACAAGGAGAATAGAAGTGGCGGAGATCGATTGAACAGAGGAGAGCCAAACGGAAGCAGCGCAGAAGCACAAAAGTCAGCGAGTCCCAAACCTTCAGGAAATGTGGTGTAGAAACGTCGTGGAACCCGCCGGCCGGTGCGAGGGAGAGAAACCCGTCGCTGAGCTCCGCGGTGGCGAGGAGGCTGAACCTCACCACGCTGTTGAGAGAGCGCTTCTCCAGCGCTGCCGCCGCTCTTCGCACGGGGAAGCGCGGCGGGGATGCGGCGGCGGGAGCGGGACCCGACGCGGCGGTGAGAGCTCTCGCCTCTCTCTCTCTCTCCACCTCTCTCTCTCTTTCTCTCCTTTTTGGGTTGTTGCGGCAAGCCGGCAATGGAGGCGCCGCTATTTATTCAGGCGGAGGCAAAACATGCTTTCCGGCCTACCCTCGGGTTGCCATGCTGTCACGCGGGCCCGCGCGTATCAGTCGTGGCGCACAAGTTGGTGGCGATGAGCCGTGAGCGACTGGCGCATGCAGCGAACTCGCTGAGATGTGAGATTTCAAACAGGCAATTACGTTTCATTCCTTTTTTTTTGAAAGAACAACGGAGGGTGGAGTTCGCCCACCTGAACATTTCATTGCAAGTAGTTTAGCACCGTGAGAGCTAACCCACAAAAATTGAAGCACGGACCTTTTACAAGGGCTGTGTTTAGTTTCCCCCGGCTCCTCCAAACTTTCCATCACATCGAAATCACATCGAAACATTAAAATTGTCTAGATTAAGTAAGACTTCGAAAAGATGAAGCAGTCAACAAATCCAACCGATGAAGTTACAGTCGGATATGGCGGGGGAGTTAATCTTCCAGTTGGATAAAGCCCAGGAACAGAGAACACTCACGGCAGAGGAATTGGCCTTACGAAAATTGGCAAAATCCGCATCCTGGGTTTCTCAACAATCCGTCGCATTAAAATCAGGCAACGGCTACGACATGGATCAAAGTGAGGATGCAAATTCAAAGTATTTTCACCTGAGAGCTAATGCGCGCCAGTGTAAAAACTTCATTCCAGCACTGATTGACCAAGACAGAACAGTTACTGCTCATCAAGACAAGGCTGAAGTACTATGTTGGCACTGTCAAGGGATTTTCAGTACACAGACCAGCAGAGTTTCTATCCTCAAATAGGAAAGCTTAGACATTCAGTGACATGATCTAGCACACCTGGATCGGCCTATCTCAGAAGAAGTATGCAAGGCCGTTTTTGAATTACCTTCTGAAAAGGCGGCGAGGCTAGTTGGGTACACTGGATTGTTTTACATGTTGTGCTGGTCAGTAGTAAAAGACGATCTAATGCAGGCGATGCACCAACTCTACATCCTCAGAGGTTACGTTGGAGCCTACTAAATTCTGCAAATGTAGTAGTGCTCCCAAAGAAAGAAACCATATCCCAAGGTGACTACCGGCCCAAAAGTTTAATGCATAGTGTGGCTAAAAAATTGGCCAAAGTATTGGCAAACAGGCTGGCACCTCATGTTCAAGACATCATATCTGATATCTCCAAGTCAGAGCACCTTCATTAAAGGGCACAACATTCAGGACAACTTCCAATATATTCATGGGGCCAACAACTAATTTCATCAATCTAAGACTCCTATGTTATTTCTGAATGCAAGGCGTTTGACAGTGCCAGATGGGAATACTTGTTGAAAATCATGGAACGGTTGGGATTTGAACAGAGGTAGTATATATGAGCTAGTACAACATACTAGAGTAATGCTCAATGGTCAGCCAGGAAAGATGATCAAACATAGGAGGGGGCCTGCGTCTGGTGATCCTAGCCGATGCTCTTCATTATTGCCCTAGCCGATACGATTCAGAACAGGCATCTATGCGGATGATTCAGAACAACAGATTGGTGCGCATTGCAAGGATGGAAGGGCCGGCTGCTTTCTAGAGCGGGAAGTAAATTCAGTGCTCTCCTCCATTCCACGATACCATCAGCGCTCTCCCCAACGCTTTTATTGAAACTGTTAAACCGAATCCCAACCCCAAACCTGTCGGGACAGCCCTGCAAACTAGCAACATTTAGACTCTCCCAATGCACAAACGCGTTGCCGGCCAGTTCCGCTCCCCATTCACTTCGAACAGAATCAGCATGCACCTTGCGAACCAAGTGCGCAGGGTTGCTGCAGGTTGGGTAGCACGACGTCTTCACCCCCTTCGCTCCAAAGAGGGCGGTGCAGCAGGCCTCCGTATCGGACTTCAGACAGTAGAGACCAACGTCCTTGATGGTGCATTCGCCGCACTTCAAGCACTCCAACTGAAATGAAGACACGGATTGATCAAACAACAAGGAGAATAGAAGTGGTGGAGATCGATTGAACAGAGGAGAGCCAAATGGAAGCAGCCGGAAGCACAAAAGTCAGCGAGTCCCAAACCTTCAGGAAATGTGGTGTAGAAGCGTCGTGGAACCCGCCGGCCGGTGCGAGGGAGAGAAACCCGTCGCTGAGCTCCGCGGTGGCGAGGAGGCTGAACCTCACCACGCTGTTGAGAGAGCGCTTCGCCAGCGCTGCCGGCGCTCTTCGCACGGGGAAGCGCGGCGGCGGGGACGCGGGGGCGGGAGCGGGACCCGACGCGGCGGTGAGAGCTCTCGCCTCTCTCTCTCTCCACCTCTCTCTCTCTTTCTCTCCTTTTTGGGTTGTTGCGGCAAGCCGGCAATGGAGGCGCCGCTATTTATTCAGGCGGAGGAAAAGCATGCGTTCCGGCGTGCCCTCGGGTTGCCACGCTATCACGCAGGCCCGCGCGTATCAGCCGTGGCGCACAAGTTGGTGGCGATGAGCCGTGAGCGACTGGCGCATGCAGCGAACTCGCTGAGATGTGAGATTTCAAACAGGCAATTACGTTTCATTCCTTTTTTTTTTGAAAGAACAACGGAGGGTGGAGTTCGCCCACCTTAACATTTCATTGCAAGTAGTTTAGCACCGTGAGAGCTAACCCACAAAAATTGAAGCACGGACCTTTTACAAGGGCTGTGTTTAGTTTCCCCCAGCTCCTCCAAACTTTCCATCATATCGAAATCACATCGAAACATTAAAATTGTCTAAATTAAGTAAGACTTCAAAAAGATGGAGCAGTCAACAAATCCAACCGATGAAGTTACAGTCGGATATGGTGGGGGAGTTAATCTTCCAGTTGGATAAAGCCCAGAAACAGAGAACACTCACGGCAGAGGAATTGGCCTTACGAAAATTGGCAAAATCCGCATCCTGGGTTTCTCAACAATCCGTCGCATTAAAATCAGGCAACGGCTACGACATGGATCAAAGTGAGGATGTAAATTCAAAGTATTTTCACCTGAGAGCTAATGCGCGCCAGTGTAAAAACTTCATTCCAGCACTGATTGACCAAGACAGAACAGTTACTGCTCATCAAGACAAGGCTGAAGTACTATGTTGGCACTGTCAAGGGATTTTCAGTACACAGACCAGCAGAGTTTCTATCCTCAATTGGAAAAGCTTAGACATTCAGCGACATGATCTAGCACACCTGGATCGGCCTATCTCAGAACAAGTATGCAAGGCCGTTTTTGAATTACCTTCTGAAAAGGCGGCGAGGCTAGATGGGTACACTGGATTGTTTTACATGTTGTGCTGGTCAGTAGTAAAAGACGATCTAATGCAGGCGATGCACCAACTCTACATCCTCAGAGGTTACGTTGGAGCTTACTAAATTATGCAAATGTAGTAGTGCTCCCAAAGAAAGAAACCATATCCCAAGGTGACTACCGGCCCAAAAGTTTAATGCATAGTGTGGCTAAAAAATGGCCAAAGTATTGGCAAACAGGCTGGCACCTCATGTTCAAGACATCATATCTGATATCTCCAAGTCAGAGCACCTTCATTAAAGGGCACAGCATTCAGGACAACTTCCAATATATTCATGGGGCCAACAACTAATTTCATCAATCTAAGACTCCTATGTTATTTCTGAATGCAAGGCGTTTGACAGTGCCAGATGGGAATACTTGTTGGAAATCATGGAACGGTTGGGATTTGAACAGAGGTAGTATATATGAGCCAGTACAACATACTAGAGTAATGCTCAATGGTCAGCCAGGAAAGATGATCAAACATAGGAGGGGGCCTGCGTCAGGTGATCCTAGCCGATGCTCTTCATTATTGCCCTAGCCGATACGATTCAGAAAAGGCATCTATGCGGATGATTCAGAACAACAGATTGGTGCGCATTGCAAGGATGGAAGGGCCGGCTGCTTTCTAGAGCGGGAAGTAAATTCAGTGCTCTCCTCCATTCCACGATACCATCAGTGCTCTCCCCAACGCACCAAATCAAAACTGTTAAACTGAATCCCAACCCCAAACCTGTCGGGACAGCCCTGCAAACTAGCAACATTTAGACTCTCCCAATGCACAAACGCGTTGCCGGCCAGTTCCGCTCCCCATTCACTTCGAACAGAATCAGCACGTACCTTGCGAACCAAGTGTGCAGGGTTGCTGCAGGTTGGGTAGCACGACGTCTTCACCCCCTTCGCTCCAAAGAGGGCGGTGCAGCAGGCCTTCGTATCGGACCTCAGACAGTAGAGACCAACGTCCTTGATGGTGCATTCGCTGCACTTCAAGCACTCCAACTGAAACGAAGACACAGATTGATCAAACAGCAAGGAGAATAGAAGTGGCAGAGATCGATCGAACAGAGGAGAGCCAAACGGAAGCAGCGCGGAAGCACAAAAGTCAGCGAGTCCCAAACCTTCAGGAAATGTGGCGTAGAAGCGTCGCGGAACCCGCCGGCCGGTGCGAGGGAGAGAAACCCGTCGCTGAGCTCCGCGGTGGTGAGGAGGCCGAACCTCACCACGCTGTTGAGAGAGCGCTTCTCCAGCACCGCCGCGGCTCTTCGCACGGGGAAGCGCGGCTACGGGAGCGGGACACGACGCGGCAGTGAGAGCTCTCGCCTCTCTCTCTCTCAACCTCTCTCTCTCTCTTTCTCTCCTTTTTGGGTTGCTGCGGCAAGCCGGCAATGGAGGCGCCGCTATTTATTCAGGTGGAGGCGAAGCATGCGTTCCGGCGTGCCCTCGGGTTGCCACGCTGTAACACGGGCCCACGCGTATCAGTCGTGGCGCACAAGTTGGTGGCGATGAGCCGTAAGCGACTGGCGCATGCAGCGAACTCGCTGAGATGTGAGATTTCAAACAGGCAATTACATTTCATTCCTTTTTTTTGAAAGAACAACGGAGGGTGGAGTTCGCCCACCTGAACATTTCATTGCAAGTAGTTTAGCACTGTGAGAGCTAACCCACAAAAATTGAAGCACGGACCTTTTACAAGGGCTGTGTTTAGTTTCCCCCGGCTCCTCCAAACTTTCCATCACATCGAAATCACATCGAAACATTAAAATTGTCTAGATTAAGTAAGACTTCGAAAAGATGGAGCAGTCAACAAATCCAACCGATGAAGTTACAGTCGGATATGGTGGGGGAGTTAATCTTCCAGTTGGATAAAGCCCAGGAACAGAGAACACTCACGGCAGAGGAATTGGCCTTACGAAAATTGGCAAAATCCGCATCCTGGGTTTCTCAACAATCCGTCGCATTAAAATCAGACAACGGCTACGACATGGATCAAAGTGAGGATGCAAATTCAAAGTATTTTCACCTAAGAGCTAATGCGCGCCAGTGTAAAAACTTCATTCCAGCACTGATTGACCAAGACAGAACAGTTACTGCTCATCAAGACAAGGCTGAAGTACTATGTTGGCACTGTCAAGGGATTTTCAGTACACAGACCAGCAGAGTTTCTATCCTCAATTGGGAAAGCTTAGACATTCAGCGACATGATCTAGCACACCTGGATCGGCCTATCTCAGAAGAAGTATGCAAGGCCGTTTTTGAATTACCTTCTGAAAAGGCGGCGAGGCTAGATGGGTACACTGGATTGTTTTACATGTTGTGCTGGTCAGTAGTAAAAGACGATCTAATGCAGGCGATGCACCAACTCTACATCCTCAGAGGTTACGTTGGAGCCTACTAAATTCTGCAAATGTAGTAGTGCTCCCAAAGAAAGAAACCATATCCCAAGGTGACTACCGGCCCAAAAGTTTAATGCATAGTGTGGCTCAAAAATGGCCAAAGTATTGGCAAACAGGCTGGCACCTCATGTTCAAGACATCATATCTGATATCTCCAAGTCAGAGCACCTTCATTAAAGGGCACAGCATTCAGGACAACTTCCAATATATTCATGGGGCCAACAACTAATTTCATCAATCTAAGACTCCTATGTTATTTCTGAATGCAAGGCGTTTGACAGTGCCAGATGGGAATATTTGTTGAAAATCATGGAACGGTTGGGATTTGAACAGAGGTAGTATATATGAGCTAGTACAACATACTAGAGTAATGCTCAATGGTCAGCCAGGAAAGATGATCAAACATAGGAGGGGGCCTGCGTCAGGTGATTCTAGCCGATGCTCTGCATTATTGCCCTAGCCGATACGATTCAGAACAGGCATCTATGCGGATGATTCAGAACAACAGATTGGTGCGCATTGCAAGGATGGAAGGGCCGGCTGCTTTCTAGAGCGGGAAGTAAATTCAGTGCTCTCCTCCATTCCACGATACCATCAGTGCTCTCCCCAACGCACCAAATCGAAATTGTTAAACTGAATCCCAACCCCAAACCTGTCGGGACAGCTCTGCAAACTAGCAACATTTAGACTCTCCCAATGCACAAACGCGTTGCCGGCCAGTTCCGCTCCCCATTCACTTCGAACAGAATCAGCACGCACCTTGCGAACCAAGTGCGCAGGGTTGCTGCAGGTTGGGTAGCACAACGTCTTCACCCCCTTCGCTCCAAAGAGGGCGGTGCAGCAGGCCTCCGTATCGGACTTCAGATAGTAGAGACCAACGTCCCTGATGGTGCATTCGCCGCACTTCAAGCACTCCAACTGAAACGAAGACACAGATTGATCAAACAGCAAGGAGAATAGAAGTGGCAGAGATCGATCGAACAGAGGAGAGCCAAACGGAAGCAGCGCGTAAGCACAAAAGTCAGCGAGTCCCAAACCTTTAGGAAATGTGGCGTAAAAGCGTCGCAGAACCCGCCGGCCGATGCGAGGGAGAGAAACCCGTCGCTGAGCTCCGCGGTGGTGAGGAGGCTGAACCTCACCACGCTGTTGAGAGAGCGCTTCTCCATCGCCACCGCCGTTCTTCGCACGGGGAAGCGCGGCGGCGGGGACACGGCGGCGGGAGTGGGACCCGACGCGGCGGTGAGAGCTCTCGCCTCTCTCTCTCTCTCTCCACCTCTCTCTCTCTTTCTCTCCTTTTCGGGTTGTTGCGGCAAGCCGGCAATGGAGGCGCCGCTATTTATTCAGGCGGAGGCGAAGCATGCGTTCCGGCGTGCCCTCGGGTTGCCACGCTGTCACACTTGCCCGCGCGTATCGGTCGTGGCGCACAAGTTGGTGGCGATGAGCCGTGAGCGACTGGCGCATGCAGCGAACTCACTGAGATGTGAGATTTCGAACAGGCAATTACGTTTCGTTCTTTTTTTTTGAAAGAACAACGGAGGGTGCAGTTCGCCCACCTGAACATTTCATTGCAAGGAGTTTAGCACCGTGAGAGCTAACCCACAAAAATTGAAGCACGGAGCTTTTACAAGGGCTGTGTTTAGTTTCGCCCGACTCCTCCAAACTTTCCATCACATCGAAATCACATCGAAACATTAAATATAGAAAATAACCCATGCATGGAGTACTAAATGTAGGTAAATAAAAAAACTAATTGTATAGTTTTGATGTACGTTGCGAGACGAATTTTTTTAGCCTAGTTAGCCTATAGTAGGACAATATTAACCATATAGAAACGAAAAGTGCTACAGTATTTTTCGCAAACACTTTTCGCATCCTTTTTGCAACTAAACACAGCCAAGGCGCGCACATGTAGGCGTAAAAGCTGCTGAAACGACATACACATGTGTAAATTTACACATAAAGCAGCGCTATCTCCTTAATAAACAAATAAAATAAACATGTGATGGATTCATATATATATCCAGACGTCTCCATCTATTTCCACACTGCACTGCCAAAAAAGAGGTGGTTTCCCATTTTATTTCATTTGGCCATGCGCAGAGCAAGCACTAGTGATTTCAAAGCACAGCCACCTATCATCACGTTCACGCTGCATGCATTTCCTACAAAATGAACCAAAAACATTATAATAAAAAAAAGGATTGCGTACCAACATGCAGTAGTAATAAGCAAGCAAGCATGCATATACATACCTCTTGACGTTTTTCCAGCTGCGCGGCTGCAGTCCAGGCATAAGCCCCTGGAGGATGTCGGTCATAAGCTTGTCACGCTCTTGTGTCGTCACGCTCCTGCTCTCGGTGCAAAACGGCCTCGGGATTATGCCCGCGGCGATCTCGACGGCGACGTCCGTGAGACGCCCCACGCTCTCGACGCGCACCTCGTCCGCGTAGCAGCAGCGCCACTCGAACACCCGGAGCCTCGGCGCGCGCAGGCGGAAGGACGAGTACGTGGTGAACCTTGCCGTGAAGTTGAAGCGCGGGCGCAGGAGGAACATCTCGTGCTTCGACGGCGCTTTAGTCTTGCTAAACAAGTGGCATGACATGCGCAGGGTCAGCAGCTCGTCGGCGAGCACGTTGATCGCGGCCTTTGTTCCGTCGGTCATCACGCTGACGTCGGTGATGTCGAGGTGCTTGAGGCGAGGCATGACGCCGGACGTGATGTCGATGCTGGCGGGGAGCGTGCACTGGCCGATGCGCAGGTGCTCCAGCGACGGCAGGCCGGTGAGAAGGAAGTCCTGGCGCAGCACGGTGAAGCCTACCAGCGCCAGCGACCGAAGGGTGCTCACGCTGGAGCCGTGGATATGTGGCGGCCACACCGCGTACCAGTACGGCTCCACCTCCAGCTCCGTTGTCGCCGGCGGCAGCTGGAGGGACCAGGCGCCTGCGTCCTCGTCGCCACAATCACCATCGCCACCATCATCAGGCGCTGTCAGGCAGTCGCACTGGAGGTGGAGCACCAGCTTCGCGGCGTTGGCGAGCGCGATGAACTCGTCGGCGTACCGGCACTCCATGGGCACGTCCTTCCTGTAAACCAGCTGGAGCCTCTTGACCGCGGCGTGGCTCCCGTCGCGGCACCGGCGGCGGAGCGTGCGCGCCATGCTCTGCACGCGCCGCTCGCTCGGCGTGCCGATGGGTGTGGAGTGCCCAAGCAGCGACATGAGCAAGGTCAGGTTCGGGAGCTGGGCGACGAGGCGCTCCCACCTCCTTGAAACCGAGGCGGTTCGCACAGCATCCTTGTAGGGGCACAAGGAGAGGATCGCGACGAGGATGTCGTCCGGCAGCTTGCTGATGTGGTCCGCCGTCTCCGTTTGTTGCCGCGGTGGTTTCGCCATGGACACGCAGTTTTTGTTCTATTCTACTTGCAACCCGGCCTTCTCCCAGAGTTGAACTTGTACAATTGGTCGATTGCTTATCTACTGCTTGAGTTGAATTTATAAGCAGGACGGCAACGCTACTCGTGTCGGACTCCAAGTCGTGTCCTTCCGACGGTTGGCAACAGGGAAAGAGCCAGCTACAACTCGACCCGCGCTCGGGCTGTCACGGTGACTTCGCCCAGCACACCAACGTCACCAAGTCGGTACATAACCCGTTCCACTGACACGTGGGGTCGGCATAACGGTGGGGCCCAGGACCCATCCACGTGAACCCGCCCGGGTCAGACGCGCGGCCCCCCGCCCGCGTGACGGCGCACCCGATCCGCCTGGTGATGGATACGTGACGTGACGCGAGCGCAGAGGGACGCCGCCCGAGACGTGCGGGACCCGCCGCCACTTCTCCGTTGCAGCGGGCCGTCGCAGCGGCTGGGGCTTCCCTGTGTCCTTTGCCTGTCTCCATCGGTGTCCCTGTGCACGTGGAGGCCATCCGTTGGCTGGTATTCGAGCCTCTTTAATTTTCCGTTCACGCCGAAGGGAACAGAGCTAGGAAACGTACGGAACCGTGAGTTTCATGGTTGGCCCCGCTAACACAATTACGGAAGTGAGGTGAAATTAATGGAGGGAAAAGCTGTCTGGTTCTGAAAAAATAGCGCCAATTACAATCGCATCGGGAGGATAATTATCAGATTTACATGTTCATGTTGTCACCTAAGCCTTCATGTTGTCACCAAGCTCATGCATCAGCAACTCGAACCCAAAGACCCACTCATCCCAGCTCGATGTTCCATCATGGGACATTGACTTGAGATCCTGCATCTGAATCGAGATTGTGACCATTCGAATCCAAATCTCGCAGCCGAAATCGAGGTTCTGGCTACCCAAATCGAAATCCATTGGAATTGAGATTCTGCCACAAAATTCAGCTACTCACCATCGAGATTTACCTTGCTGCCGCCCAAATCAATCCTATTGCTGCTGAGTGTGAAGTTCCGCAGAGGATAAGCTATCCAGAGCAGACGAACGGACTAACGGCTCCGTTTTCCTGGCAGCGTGAGATGTGGATGAAAAATTGGTGTTCCCAGCTTTCTAGAAGGGAGATGAAGGGATGGCCTCCATGTGCACTGGGACACCGACGGAGACAGGCAAAGGAGACAGGGAAGCCCCAGCCCGTGGCAGCGCGCGTCGCGCGGCACGCGGCCACGCAGACGCGACGCTGCGCGGCGGCGGCGCACCCGAAACGAGATGCCCCACCACCGGGCTCCACTAGTAGACAGAAAACAGCCAGGAATGTTTGCGAATTGGTTTATTTCTGAAACGGTTCACGTCGGGCAGACGGGCACGACGTGAGTGAGGCAGTGAGCACATGAATCAACTTTTTCTTGTTTTTTTTTTGAGAGGGGTGGCCTCCCTGCTTTTATAGCCATTTTCTGCGTCATGGTTTTTCTTTTTGTTTTCGGGACTGTTTCAGCGATGTGCGTGCGTGTTTCTGGTCATCTTTGAACATGTCGCAAACAACTGCGCGGACAGCCGCGACGAGCACACCGGCCCGCTGAGCCGGCGCGATCACGAGCGGCCGCGGCTCCAGCAGTGCAGCCGTCGCGGCTGGTCACAAGCCACCCTCAAACGAGCTGGGGAAAGGAGAAGAAGCAAGTGCATCGTAGTGTCCACCGCAACAAGAGTGTCTTCCTTTTCTCCTGATGATCCTAGCTGGGGAGGAACGCCGGAACAGTAACAAAAGTGTCATCCCCACCTGGAATCTCTTTTCTGTGGACCACGTCATTGATGTGCAAAATTGGTCTGAAACGATTCTTCTTGACTCATGTTTGTTGCGTCATGAAAGCATCACGCGAACGCTGCTGTTTGCACGAGCACGAATGTTTTTGATGGGCTTGATCGATACTCTGAAACTCCAGTTTCCAGTACACAGCTCCAACTTGTCGTTTGCAAGCCTTGGATGGTTCTACTTGGGGAAAAAAGACATCTTGTAGCAGTTTACTGATTTTTCTTAATCTTCTATTAAGCTCATTTGTCAAACCAACTACTCATGTGATTCTACTGTGGAAGTCTGCCAAAGTTTCAGTGTCATGTGACTCGTGAAATGTAATGCCTTGTAGATACTAGAAGAGAAGGTTGAGCATTTCTCCATATTTGCTGTACACAGGCAGTAACAGTACTGCAATTTTATTTGCCCCTTTGTCCAATCTAGGTACTTTTCTTGGCAATGAATCACTCAAATACCCTTGTCAGGGCTGTATCAATACATGTGGCATGCTTGGCCATGCACAGCGTATGCACATTTGGCCAGCCAAACAAATTTCCCCTTTTTGAGGGGAAACAAAAGAATACAACAACTACTAGTAGATACAAAAGAATACAACCCTAGTTGCATCTGCGGGATATAATTAATTAACTGAATAAATATAGGGAATAATCCCTAGTCCAGCTCCCCGTATACCCCGCTGGCGAACTCGAGCATGAGCTTGTTGAGCTTCTTGTTCTGGATCCTCTGTGGGATCACCTTCAGCTCTTCGCTGTAAAAATCCATCCAGATGCCACGTCAGCATAAAAACAAAGAGTTCCCTGTCAATGCAAGCATCCAGATGAGTTGAGAAGGTGGGTACCTTGGTGGCGAGCGTAGCGCGGCCGGCGAGAGCATCTGCGCGAGCTTGACGGCATCCTCGGGCCGGCACACGGCGTTGTCGAAGCAGAGGTACCTGCCGTAGGCAGTGGGGCACTCGTAGGCGGCGACGTGCGCGTCGGCGAGGAAGTCGACGTCGACGGTGGCGAGGACGCCGCCGCCGTACATGTCGGGGGCGCCCTTGAGGTAGGGGTGCGCGGCGGTGAGCCCCGGCGCCGTGAGCAGGCCGGCGTTGATGGCCACCATGTCGACGCCCCGGTCCATGGCCAGCGCCCACGCCGTCTTCTCCGAGAGCGTCTTGGCCAGGGCGTGCCACAGCTGCAGTGCAGAGAGAGACAGTTCAGGTCAGGCCATCTGTCGATCCACTGCAGGCAGGTGTCAGTCTGTGGCAATCATGGATCCATTTTGCCTAAGAGGTCAAGAACATGCGCAATCATGGTGAGCCAATCATGGAAGGTTATGATAATCTGGATCAGTACTTGACCGGAATTATCAAAGCAAAAGAACACAACGCTCTTCGTGCGTCTGATGGGTCGTGTATGTCCCTTGTTTTAAGCACTCAACTCTCTTTCTGCGTGTCGTAATCCCTGAGCTACAGACAGCTGAGAAGTCAGCTTCAGCTAGCAGTCTCGACCTCATCCTTTGTTTTTGGAAAATTCAGCAGCCGTTTCCATCGCTCCAGTTACTCCTTGGCTACGCACATGCTTGGACTTTTTTACTCCTGAATTGGGTCCTTGTGTCGCGCCCAAGGGGAGCGAAGGTCGCTGAACAAAGTTGGTGACCAAGAACCCGGATTCTGAATCACACCCCATGCACAGGACGGACGAAGAGGAAGAGTGCCGGCAGGATTGGACGGGAACCCTCCGTGGCGTGGCGTGGCGTGGCGTGGCGCGGGACGGCACGTCCACGGAGGGCGACCAGATCTCGCCATTGCGAAGGTTTCTTTCCGTGTCGGATTTGATTTGGTAAAGAGCACCGGCAGTTTCTGCTGGCGTTGCTGCGACGGCTGAGCTGCGGGGTGAAGCTACAGTTAAAGGATCAGGCCAATGGCTCAGGATGATGATGCCCCTAACCCCCAACGCCCCCCAGGGACCCAGGACATGGCCAAGTGGCCCTGCCGCTGACCCAACTTGAAACTGAATACTACACGTAGGCGCCTGCTCTGAATTTGTTTGATCTGATCATTAGTGTTGACTACTGAGTGACGCACGCACGTACCTTGAATTTCCTGCAGAAGGCGAGGTCGCTCCAGCATCTCTCGTCGACGGCGAGGTGCTCCTCCTCCTTGTCGGCGTCGCCGTTCCAGACGACGGCGGTGACGGAGGAGGTGAAGACGACCCGCTCCATGGCGTCCGTCTGCGCGCACGCCTCCAGCACGTTGTGCGCCGCGCGAACCTCCTCCTCCACCGTCACCTCCTGCACAACCATGGCAAAGCAACCACTCATTCATGCAATCAAAATTGTTCAGAAAACCAACAACTGCACGACTTGACTTGGACAAGACTGGAGCAGCTGCGGCCATGTGGGGGATTTAATGCACGCGGGAATTTAAGGGCTGGTTAGGTTGCTCAGCTCTGGTGCAGGCTGACTGATTAGTAGCACTCCAGCTTTGGGCAGCATGGTGGTGGGAGGAGTGCTATCAATGCGCTAGGGGTACTCGACTGTACTGTGGCTCCGGTAGGGCAGGAGCAGGACCTCGTCGCGCCTGGAGGTGGATGACGACGGGAGGGGAGGAGGAAGAAGAAGGGCTCACTCACTCGCTCACAGCCACACATGAGCTCTGGCATTGATGAAGGGGGGCCCAGCTCACCTCTGGAGCGAATTGAAGGAACGAACACCCTAGATAGGCTTTCCATGGCGACTTGGGAGGGGAAAGGAAAAGAGAAAGGGAAGGCTCGAAACGAATCGGCTCTGCGCTGTTCTGTTCTGTTCTGTTCTGTTTATCATGCGTGCACACCACCACTTGCAGGCAGCACAGCTACAGTAGAGACGCTGCGTGTGTAATTATAATCAAAATCCAATTCTATAGTGCGCATGCTTTTTGTGATGTGCAGCAGTAAGAGAGAAAAAAAGATTCATTTCTTAGTTGTACTGATACTGGGAAAAAATAGAAAAGAAAGAAAACACAGAGACAGAGAGAGAGAGAGAGAGAGAGAGAGAGAGAGACTTGCGCGGTTCGTTTTGCTACTCACATCGCATTGCGCCTGGTCGTCCGGCGTGTTGAACATGCAGAAGACGCCGGCGCATCCGCGGACCGCGTCGGCGATGGCGTGGTAGTCGAAGGGGTCGGCCCGGAACACCTTGAGGCGGTGCCCGTACGCGTCGCCGCCGCCACCGCCGCGCGAGAGGTGCTTGCGCAGCGCTCCCGCCGCCGCCTCGCCGTCCCCTTCGTCGTCCTCCTCCCCGCGGCCGTACGTGGCGGCGTGGACGGTGTACCCCCGGCGGAGGAGGCGGTCGACGAGAGCGTGGCCCAGCGGCCCCGCGGCGTCCATGACGCACACGCTCTTCCCCACCGCCGGCGCCTCCACCGACCCCGGGCACATGGTCGCTCGCTCGCTTGCCTTCCTCCTCGCGCTCGGCCGGCCGGGGAGTCTGTTGGGCTGCGACCAAGAAAGCAACGCGACGCCCGGAGGAGGGGGTGGAGTGGAGTAGGCCGCGGCCGGTGATGGGGGGTGGTCGATTCACGGGGCGAAGATGATGATCCGCCGCTGCAAAGAGGGGAAGGTGAGGCGGGGAGTATATAAAAGAGACGGGGCCGTTCCGTCCGGCACAGGACAGGGCGAGAGGGAGACGGCGTCCGAGCCGGGTCGAAGTCAGAGGGCGGGCAGGCCTTCAAAGGGCGTGCCGTCGCGTCTGGTTTTCTGTTGCGCTCGGCTCGGGCGGCGGCTGCTACACGAACACGAGTACAGGTGGTGGTGGGATACGATACGGATTGGGGAGGGGCCTGGAAGCCGGTGGTGTTTTACTTGGGCGGTTGGTTGGGGAGGCGGACGCGCAGCGGCGCGAACGGAATGGCAGATGGGCATGGACGCACGCATGGATACCATACCATACCAGTGGGTAGCTGGTAGCTGGCGCATGTGGCTCCTCTTCCCCTCCGCTTCCGGTGCGTGCGTGCGTGCGTGCGTGCCAGATTTTTCACATGAAAGAAGGAAAGAATAAAGAGGAGCTAGGCGGAAACGAGCGGCGGCCGGCGAGCACCCAACGTTCCGGACTTGCAGCTGCCGGGGAGCCTCTGCTGCTCTAGAAGCCGCATTAGAAGCGAGCAGCCAACTACCTAGCCAAACGGACGGGCGCTCAATCGCGACCGCAAACCTAGCCTGGATCAAGGCGGGGCTGATGGGTGGATGAAGTTGGGTTGGGTGGGAAAAACTAACCAGGCGGAGCAAGCGCGCCTGCGCGGGCGTGGCGCGTGCGTTGGCCACCGGCTGCACTTGCCTCCGCAGAGCCTCGGCGGCCAACCGATTCCAAACACCTCCTCCATCACTTATCAAAGACAAGAGAAAAAAAATCATCCAGCTGCCTCGCTCGCATGGATGAACACCACATGCTTCAGTTCAGTCCTTTTCTCTTTTTTTCTTTTTTTTGGAAAAAAAACAGCACACAGTTCTCATTACGGGCCGGATGCATACGCCATGCGCGCCAGCCAGCCTATGTGCAAGCTTCACAGCGAGAGTCTGACAGTAGCCCAAGGGAACTGAACGAACAAATGACTGCATATTCAGAGCTGATGACCCCAACCCAACATCCTGCCAGAAACCAAATACAAGCGCACATGTTCTTGTAATAGCATGCATGCTTTCTGCAGAACCTAACAAGTGGATTCAATTTCTTCCAGTTCGCAAGTGCGTCGCTTTTTGAAAATCAAATCCAAGGTGCATGCACATTAGTAAGGTCCAACCGAGTGAACTAGTACTACACTGCTCGCTTTCTCTGCTGTATCTCTCTGTCGCTCATAAAAACCTCTCTCTTTAATCAATGGGGAACCCTTATTTTCTTCCCCCAGGTCATCTAGGCCAAGCCAGCTGCAAGGTCCAAGCTCCCATCATATATTCATATCTGTGCCTGAATAAAGCTACTGAAGATGGTTTGCTCGACTTGCCAACGCCAACCAATGTTCTACAGTCCTTTCCTGTCATGCAGTATGCAGATGACACACTACTTTTTCTAAAGAGTTGTCCTGACCAACTGAATGCTCTGAAAAATATTCTTGACAATTTTCTCATGATTCGGGTCTCAAAATCAATTACAGTCAGTCAGTACTAGTGCCAATAAACACTGATGATGCTAAAATGGCTTCTCTTGCTGGCCTCTTTGGTTGCTCTATTGACAGTTTACCCTTCACTTACATGGGTATGCCCCTTGGTCTGAAAAAGCCCACCGTTACTGAGCTCTTGCCTTTAGTGAAAAAATGTGAAAAAGGCTCTTAGTCACTGCAAATATGCTCTGTCAAGGGGGAAGCTAATTCTAGTCAATTCTGTGCTGTCATCTTATCCCACTTTCCTGATGGGTCTCCTTAAAATTCATCAAACAGTGATTAAACACCTGGATAAATATAGGAAACATTTGCTTTGGAGGGGTTCTAACCTCTCTGACAAAAAGCCATCCAAAGCTGCCTGGCATATGGTCTGTTTACCCAAGAATGAGGGTGGTCTTGGTGTGATTGATCTGTCAGTGCAAAATGATGCTCTGTTAACGAAAAATCTGGACAAGTTCTTCAACAAGACTAACATTCCCTGGGTACAGCTAATCTGGAACAATTATTATGATAGTGGTAAGCTTCCAGGTTACATAAAGAGGGGTTCTTTTTGGTGGCGAGATATCATTCAACTTTTGACTCAGTACATCTTTGGGGAGGATGTGTCCCAAAATGGCAGTTTCCTGAGCTGTATTCCTTCACAAAGTGCAAGAACATTACTCTCCAGAAGGCAGCAGCAATTGAAAATATGGATGAGCTTTTTCATCTTCCAATCTCCCAAGAGACCTTTGTGCAACTGGAATTATTACTAGATGAGATAGATAATAGTCTCTCACAGGAAAACAAATGATACTTGGACCTATATTTGGGGTGCAACAACTTGCACTTCTCAAAAGGCATATCTGTTTATGAAAGGACACAGAGATATTCACTCATCCTTTAAATGGTTATGGAAGTCCCGTTGTCAGCTGAAACACAAGGTTTTTTTCTGGCTTCTTTTAAAAGACAGAACCAACGTTAGAGGGATGTTGAGACGACGAAATATGCATCTGGATGATTACAGTTGTGCTTTGTGTTCTTACCAAGATGACGAAACTGTGGAATATTTATTTCTCTCATGCCCCTTTGCTATGGCTTGCTGGAATTCAATTGGGCTGCAGGTCAATTCTGCCCAAGGGCCGTTGGTAGCTTTGGAGGATCTAAGACTTTAAATTGCATTGCCTTCTTTCATGGAAATAATTATCCTAATGTCATGGGCCATCTGGACATCAAGGAATAACTACATCTTCAAGAATGAAAACATTTCTGTGGAGGGCGCACAGAGTTACTCTAAGGAGTTTGCCATGGTTATCCATAGGGCTAAACCAAAGTATTTCCCTGTAATAGTACAATAGCTAGACAATCTGGTGTAATTTTTCTTTCTTGGTTTCTGTATCAACTCTTGTATTTTTTCTTTCTTTCAATATATATAACCAGCGGCTCACACTCCTCCTGTTACCTAAAAAAATAATATATGTGCCTATAGGCACAAAAGCGTCTCCCGTCTCCTGAGTTTTTTTTTACCTATGCTGCTCCGGTCCAGCACCGTTAGGCCTCCTCCAGTGACGCTAAGTCGCTAGCTTATAAGAGTAAAATATAATATTTTATCAAGATGGAAAAGAGAGAGGAAAGAGAAGAGCTATCTCTTGATTCTTGATCAAGAGATAATCTTATACATATATTCCAAGAGTATGTGAGCCTGATACGTAGACCTGTCTGTATCTTAAGTTGTGTGCTAAGAGTTAGACCATTAAAGAAATAATTTCTTATGCTATCTCTTTGTTGTAAGCTAGCAGTTGGTTCAACCTTTGGAGGAGATCTTAGTACAGCACGCACGCTGTCGCAAGCATTGATTGCGATTATCTTTTTTTGAAATAACTAGGCAAATATGCTTGTGCATTGCTACGGACAAAGTTGGTATAAATATCGAATACGTATAGTTATCCGTACCTTAATTTGTAGGGATCTACGTGATCGAATCGTGGATGGAGAGCTGGTCCGACTCGCATACGGGATGGACTAAGACCCACCTGTCAATGACCTAAGGTGGACCAACCATAAAAATTTAGATGGAAATCTTACCTGCTTTAGAAATAGATATAGAATTGTTTAGAACGAATTATCCTGTCCGTCCATTTGTGTGATCGAGCATGCAAATACGATTCCGGCCTGCCTAGCTTGGCGTGCGTGCTTCGTCGGCCATCCCGTTTTCCCGTGTCATCGGGGACGTGATAGATGCACGTCTTTGATGTGACGTGTACTTGCATTGCTAATCTTGCTTGCTTCACAACTTTGATGGTCGTATTTATCGGGTAGGCAAGGCGGCCGTCTTTATTTGTTGTGCCTGGTACAAGTGTAGTAAATAATAGAGTATGCTTAAACCACTTGACTAATCCCGTTGCCATGCACGTCGCCGTTCTAGTTCCGCTGCTACCTCATTGGCCACCCGCAGCGAGGCAGTCAGAGACGTCCGAGGATAAACTACAGAGCTGAGCACGACTGGTGAAGAAGCATACCGCAACGTGCAAGGCGTCTCGTTTTACTTTTTTTTAGGAAAAGTTTTACTTTCTTTGCTTTAAGTCTTTATCCCTCCAAGTCCTTGCACAGTTACTGACTTGGCTTGGTAGGGTTTTGGCTAAGTAATGTGAGCCATGGACTCTTCAGACACAATGGATTATTGCTCGTCGTTTGCTAGTAGTACTCCTTCCACTTTTACCTGTGTGTGCTGGTGGTGGCCACGTGTGCTGTGTGCTTCATGTCTGCCCGGCTGCTATGCTAGCAATCTGCATGTATTCTTTATTTGCATGATGAGGTGATATGATAAGATATGTTCAGGGTGTGACGACAACCATGATGTTTTTGTCCATGACCTCAGCTCATGCATCATCTTAGATACTACTTAATCCATCTGGAAGTAGTAATCTTAGTGGAGGATGTGCTTTAGACGAGACAAAAAGGTAGTAATCAAATGCGAAAAGGAAAGGGAACATGACAAGCCGTATTAGTCCCACGTCCGATAGATGATCACTCCTTAGCTTGGATGTATTTGTATCATGTATGGTTAATGGTTATATAGCCACCTAGCTGGTTAGAGAAATGATTTGCTTGGGACATAATAACCGGATAACAAACTTTTGCCTTTTCCCTGTTATTTCAAGTAAAGTAGTTCTAGGTTTTACTTCAGTGAGTTCAAGTTTCAACTCGGAATCTCTCCAACCACAACTTTCAACTTGAGATGGGAAACTACAAGTGAGATTTAAACTTAAACTCCAACTTGAACTTTCAAACTAAATTGAAGGAGGCTATACGAATCACGACACAAAAATATTAAGGCGTTGAAGGAGATGAGGAAGAAGGTCTTCGTTTATAGGGACCGGGGAGGGCTGAATGCCCCCCTTTGAAATTCTTTTTTTTTGAAGGGTCGACGGAGGGGGAGAGGATCCCCATCTGATTCATTCAATCATTTTCAGTGGCTCTGAAAGATCTGATCGTTTCACATGAGTGTTTTCGGTGGGTTTACATTGCCAAAGGAAAAACAGAAGACCATTGATCTACCAAAGATCATTCATGCATGAAATTAATCAAGGGTATGTCAACCAAGTGCTTCTCAATTGCTGCCCACCTGATTTTTTTCATTCGTCCATCTATGGTTGCTCGTCAATGTCTTCTTCCCTAGCTCCCAACTTTGGTTGCTCTTGGCATAGCAATGCCCCATTCACCACAGATGCCTCCTTGCGCTTCCCACTACTGCTATCCGCTCCATCGTTGCCACCCCTCCCCCACGCAATCACCATCTACCACCATCTTGGGCAAGCAGCATCACACCACCTTGCACCCACGAGTCCACCACCACCGTACGGCCCTCCCTTCGAGCTCATCCGACTCTAGCAACCCAATTCAAATTGCTACCCGCTAATACTAAATCTCCAATCTCATCGAGGTCTCTACTAGAGCAAGAGGAAATGGACCTAGAGTTAAGTTGCACGGCGCAGCACCAGACACTATAAAAAATGATCTTTCATCCTCCTCATTTGTCCCGATCAGTTTTGAATCCGGACCTAATATTTTCAATATTTTCATTAATCCCTGGTCCAACGGTTAGGGACCTATCGGGGATGGGGAACATTTAGTCCTGGTTGAAGCCACCAACTAGGACTAAAAGTTCCTCATTTATCCCGATTGGTGGCTCCAGCTGGGACTAGAGGCTCATGTCCCTCATTTATCCCGGCTGGATCTAATCGAGATAATAGAGGTTTCTCAACCGGTACTTAGTAAATTTTTCTATACTAGTGAGCATCAGAGAGGGTCTGCAAGGTCAAAAACACCTTTATCTTATTTAGCTTATCCTTTGATTAAACCAACCATTTAACTTCAATTAAATATCCAAGTAAACCTCATGAAAAGTTGAGTGCATCTGCAGATTATTGAACTGTGCTTTACAAATTAGGGTCCACTAGACATTCAGATATTGAACTGTGTTTTTGAGTTGGACAGAAAGCAATCAAGCAAGCAGTGGCGGAGGACCATGGAGGCAAGGTATGGCCATCTTGCTTTTTCTATTATATATATTTCTTTTAATCCTTAGTTTCGATCAGTTAAGTAATGAGCATTTGACAATACAGAAAATTAGAAAAAGAAGTAGCCCTCCTTAGCGGTTGTAGAAGTGGGCAAGTGATTCGTTAATCATACATCCACGTGATAAATAGCAAATTTTATTGCTTGAAGATTGATTAACTCCGCCATACCTCAATTTTTATACGACATCCACTGCAAGCAAGTACTACACCCTACATCGACGGACGACGGGGACGTCGTGCGCGTACACGGTGGGGGCAAGGCAAACAACAGGTGGCGGTTTACTATTCGAGAGGACGTGCACATTCTAGACGTAGATGGAGTAAATTCGGGCGGGGGCTTTATGCACGGCCAGGGCAGGCAGGCCGCAGGCCCACTGTCCATCCGTCCGGCCTGCCGGGCCGGGCGGGGCGGTCAGGTCGGCCGGTGGACCAGCCGCCAGATAGCTGTAGCTAGCTTTGCCAGTGGCTGAGCGCGCATGGAGTGAGGGACCCATGCACCGTGTCGCCGCCGTCCTTTAAATGCCCACTTCGCTGGCCGCTGCCGGCCTGCCGCTGCCCACCTACACGATCGAGATAGCACGCGGCCACGCAGAGTCGCACGCCACCAAGTCAAATCGTGTGTGCTCACGGCCCAGCTAGGATCTGCAGTCCGGCCATTTAATTTGATGCTAGTACACCCCCAGCTACTTAAGTGCATTCAACGGCGAACGAGGGTCAGGGGGTTTTGGTTACGGAGGGCTTTAGCCCTGTTACCACTCATATAAATAAAATCGAACTACAAAACTAATTGTAAAACCTTCACATTAATTCGCAAGATAAATCTAATAAGATATATTAATTAGTGGATGATTATTATGAGCATCACTATAGCAAATTATAGATTAATTAGGCTCGTTAAATTCGTCTCGTGAATCAGCATCTATCCGTGAAAAAATTTTGTAAACAGATTTTATTTAATACTTTCAAATGATAAGATTCTTTTTAACGTGACAGGGTTAAATTTTAACCTCCAAAACCAAACAGGATCTAGTATGCATTACACGTCCAGTCCATGTCAACTGCCTACAAACTTTCTGTAGGCTTATCTAATTCGTTCTACTATGACCCAGTAATTGGTCTCCAGAGCTGGAGGGACGAGCGCCACTGCCACGGTGGCACCGCAAGAGGAAGAGTAGGTACCTTTACTGTCTCGTTCCAAACTGCTGTCACTCCCGGGTTTAGATCCGACTGTAGGCAGTGATAGTAGGTTTGTTTTCCATACTGATGTATTTGCTATTGCAGATGGTAGAACCGGCGGTACTAGTATTTTTATTTCTATACCTATTTTTTTAAGCACGTAAAGTTTCCACATAAATTTTTGATTGGTACATCTATGTTATTGACAGGTGTAACCTAATGCATCCTGTATGCGAGCCGGATCAGATCTCCGTCCACGACTCGATCACGACTCGATCATATAGATCGTTACAAATTAACGGATGAACAACTATACGTATCCGATATTTATACCAACTTTATCCGTAGCAACATATTGTCTAGTTTTTCTAAAAAGAACAAATCAACTCGCACAAATCATCCTCTTTTATTGGGTTATCAAGGGATCCTCCAATTATAAATTACGATAGAATGCCTAGCTATAGTTGGCACACTATTTTCGCTAATACATGACCTCAGTCGAGCCAGCGCAATAGGCAATTTTCCACACCCATCACCCCGCACTAGGTGCCTCCCACACATCCACCCCTCCCTGCACCATTATCACCTATTTGCCCTTCACCCAATCGCTCGAGGTGTTGGATCGAGGTGGACCGTGCTGGGCTTCATTCTCTCTATCATCCATCAACGTGCTTGTCGTGGGAGAGTACTTATCCCTCCATCATCCATCCTGGTGCCATTTTGATAGCAATAAATCTCATAGTAGCGGAGACCACTGACGCTTATGCCTAGTCAATATTTCTTTTAAAAGTCATCTCCTCTCAGGGACGGATCACGCTAAACACTGAGGGCTCATCTTCTCTTTCTTCTTCCTCCTCCACTTTCTCTTCTTCCTCTCCCTCCTTTTCTACCTCTTTTTCAACCATGGCCCGAAATTATGAGGGGCTTAAGGGACTCCATGGACTTTATGGAGATAGCCCTAAGCCCCCCTTGGGATCGGCCACTATCTTCTCTTATTCTTCTCTGCAGTACGGTGGGTTGGGTCAATATGTTCGCCTCTCTCGACACAACACTACTGGTAGCGTGAGCTCAGCTCAACTGTACTTATACATGACCTTAGCTTTCTCTTTCTCTCTCAACTACCTGCTCATCCCCATAACCTCTGATGTTTATTACTTTCTCCGTCCACGAAAGAATGCAACTCTCACTTTCCAATAAGTCAAAATTTTATACAAAATAGTAGTAATATTTATGTTACAAAATAAGTATTCTTAGATTAATCATGTAATATATTTTATACTAAATCTATTTGAAAATATAAATATTAGCAATTTTTTAATATAAAATTAGTCAAGTTCGAAATTGTTGATTCTTCGGGATACGAGAATTGCATTTCTTCCGTGGACGAGGGAGTACGACGAACGCACTGTGCACCAGCTGGTTGGTTTTCCACGGGCAGCCGGAGATTGAGAATATGCAAGAGATGACAGCGGATGGTGAGACGATCGATCGAGAGGCTCCTCGTGTACTGCTCTCCGTTGCCAAGCTGCCTGCTAGCTCATCAGCCCATAAATGGAGGACAGCAACCGTCAAACTGACATCCTCCCTTTCTCCCAGCTGCCTGTCTACTCTACTTCGAGTTGGTTGCAAGAGCTAGCGTCCCATGCTTTCCTTGCTCTCATTTTCTCTCTCGGCTCCTTCAACTGCATCCTCACTTCTGGTACATACTTCTAGATGCCACGTGCAAGCCAGGATGCCTGCTTTGCATGAGCTTGACAATTAGTATAATTAAACTTTTTTGAGCAACCATTAGTATAATTAAACTAATTTATGAAATTTTGTACTGGGCTTAATCAACCGCATGCCAGCAACGACGATCCCGGCCGGATTAAACAACGCCGCCCTACACGGGCCGACAAGAGACTTAAACTGTTCGGCCCAGGCCCAACTACTGATTCTCTAGTACATTCTTCTTCATGGGCCACCACACTCATCTCCCCATCCCGCCCACTAGCTCGTGAGTCCACGGAAGCCCAGACCAACAAGCGAAGCAGCTCTCAGCTGCAGCCATGGCGACGACCGCCGCCGCGCCGGGCCTCGCCGTCGCCGCAACCGATCCCATCCGCTCCTTCCTATCCTCCGCCGCCGCCTCGGGCGACCTCGGCGCGGACCTCCGGGAGCTCGCGTCTGCGCTCTCATCGGAGCCCGCCGTCCCCTACCGCTCCCTCCGCGCCATCTGGTGCGCCGCCTCGCCAGACGCCCGCCCGCCCCTCCGCAGCCTCCTCCGGGGCGCCGACTTTGTGCTTCCCAGCCCCAAGCCTCGCGAGAAGGTTCTCTCTCGTCCTCTTGATCCTTCGTGATGCTGGTTTTGTTCTGATTCGCCTGGGTTTGCAACGCGGTTGGGTTGCAGAGCGATGAGCTCAAGGCGAGGCTGGAGAAGCTCCGGGAGATGCAGGAGAGAAAGGAGTACGCCGAGCTAGTCAAGGACGTTGCGCCTCCCAGCAGGGAAGACAGCCCTGAGCCCTTCTCATCCTACAAGGATCAGATCGGATTCGGTACCTACCAACTGTCCTATTTCCACAGTATACTTTGCTGAATTATTTTTTTTTCTAGCCAAATTCCTCTTTACACATTCGTAGTCGTAGCTGCAATATTCGGATTGCTTATTCAACCGAGTATAGTTATTCCATTGAAGGAATAGGATGATGACCTCCCTTTGTTTCGTTCACCTGAATATGAGCTTTATTGGGCTGCGTCTGTGGCTCTGAAAAACTACCTGGAGCGCCCATCTCTAAGCATGATTGCAATGCACGAACTGTTGTTTTCCGAATTAGAAATTGCATGGTAGCTTTGGTGCAAAATCATTTTAGTTATCTGCAAAATGACTAGAGGCTGAAGTTTCATCAAGCTATTCTGCTACTTTAATTTCTGCACGTGTTTCTTTTCCTTTTGTTGTTGGCCCTGGTGGGAAGTTGTGAACTGTAATTCAAGCGACGAAGGAGAAACTTGTAATTAAGTTTTCAGGATGGAACAATCATGCATACAATAGTAATAAAATCATTTAAATGCATTCTTCACTAGTAGAGTGTACCGTTAAACAAACCTGTGATGCACAATCAAGCATGATTGCTATGACCACAATATCGTTTCAAATTCTGACTTTTAAAGTCCAGGTTTAGTGCAGTACTAGCTTACTGGGTTTGCATGACAGTGTTCTGCAATGGATGCCTCTTTTCGGGTAACTAATTATTTGTAACCTAACCATGGCCCTGTTTGTTTCAGTTCTGGCTAATTTTGAAGACTCGATTTTGAGAAATCCAAAAGTCAGATGACTCCCAGAATCGAGAATCGTGAATCCAGCTGATTCTGGGTTTTGGGAGTCATTTGACTTTTGGATTTCTCAAAATCGAGTCTTCAAAATCGGTCAGAAGCTGAACAAACGGGGCCTATAGCTAACACTTAAGATCACAAACGTAAAGTCAAACTTTTGTAACTTTGACTAACAATATGTCTAAAAGTATATTATCCTAACGGAAAGGAGTTATAGATTATGAAATTATTTTGAATGATGATTCGAATAATGTATATGATGGTCAAAGTTATAACAGTTTGACTGAAGACAAACTAGGTGGACCTATACTTGTGATTGGAGGAAGTAGTGAAAATGGATTAAGTTGTTGTAAATGCGTGAAAATGGGGGCTTATATTTTTTCAGAGAATTAACTGAAAACATTCAAAGACACATATGCTGGGTTTTGATTTGAACTTGTTTTGGTGCAGCTAATTGAACATTTTGATTATCTATAGTGCAATTAGCTAAGGCTGAACTGCTGCAGTTTGTTGGACCTACTCTACTTTCTTCTTTTATTTTCTGCTTGCCGTCGGTCGTTGTGGGAACTGTGATTCCTTTGTCTCACTAATGGTACCCCGGTATGGCCATTATGAAAAAAAAGGGAACTATAAAATTTAAATAAGTGCAGATGAAACTTATAATAAAGGTTTTCAGGAAAACTTAATGAACTAATGGTAAACAAATGCCTGCTTCATTTATGTTATGAATAGCACTTGTATTCAATATGTACATATACAGGTATTAGTAAATATGCACAAAACCCCTTATACAATGGGGAAACTACAAAAGGTACATATACATCTAACAATTTGAACAATTATGCATGCCAATTGTAGTGAAATCACACAAATGCATTCTTAGTCTACTACGCAAACCCACAGTGCACGGCCAACTGATGGATGTAGTTGGCGACTTCAAATTAGTCATTTAATCTAAAAAATTATAGCTTGCTCTGCATTTCTAGAATTACTCTTGATAGAGCCACTTTTCACTAAAAGGAACAATTGTTCTACTTCTCTGCAATCTTTGGAAGAACAATGATATTTAATTGTTCCTTTGTTTTGGCTGTAGCAACCCAGTGCATCATGAATGATAAATTCATATTTCCTAAAATTGGGCCAAACTTATTGTTTCTATGTGCAAAGTCATCGTCAATATATTTTTTAAGGAAAAAAGTCCAAACTACTCCCCTCAGGTACGGTCAAAGTCCAGATAACCCCCTTAACTATCTTTTGGTTCAATTTGGCCCCTAAACTATGTCATTTGGTTCAATTTACCTCCTAGTACAATTTGTCTTTTTTATTTCTCCACTTACAAGTGGAATCTTAATTTAAGATTTTGCAGGGTTGTAGTTGGCATCACAATGTATGGCAAAAAAATATATTATGGATTTTTTGTCATTATTTTTTCTATAATTTTATATCATAAGGGTTAATTTTTTATTAAATATTGTACCCAATAAAAGTAATTATGAAAAATTCTTGACATAATTTTCTAAAATGTGTTATGATGTCCGCTATCATCTTGCAAAATTTTAACTCAAGACTTGGCTTGTGCGTGGATAAATAAAAAAGATTAATCTTATTAAGGGGTAAATTCGACCAAATGACATAGTTTAGGGGGTAAATTGAACCAAGAAATAGTTTAGGGAGTTATCCGGACTTTGACGATACTTGAGGGGAGTAATATGGACTTTTAATTTGTGCATTTGTCCTTGTAGTATGCGTACAGTCTATGTTGGGCTCCGGCTAGGAATTTCTTGTATGGGTTTCAATGTTTGAACATCTCTTTTTTTTTTCAGGTCTGCATGTTGTTGTTATAATGTTTACAGGTTATTTGGTCGGATTTGCCATGTTCAGAGCTCTGTTCAACAATAGCCCTGTACTGGTAAGTCCGTTAGAACACTGCATCTGGTACTAAGGCATGTAATCCTACAGCGTGCCTCCTTTTTGTGGACACAGATGCTATCTAATGTAGACTGTAAGGCTGCGAGAAATGCGGTTGTGAATTTTTATTCCTCATTCTCTTATTCGGATGAAAGATTTGTAGTTCTTAATTATCACAACTCATTGATTGCGGAGGTTTCCTTGTACATATAGCGATGTAGTATCGTGTATACATTGGACTGAAAAGGTCAAACAATTTTGTTATCCTCTGTAGCTGCAAACGTGTCTGCCTTATTCTACTAAGATCATACTTCATGCAGGAACCTTGTGGTGTTTCTTTTTTCAGAATGCTGCTGGAGGTATCTTAGGATTAGTCGGTGGAATGCTGGTGGAGACCATCCTTTTCATCATCAGATCATCAAGTAAAGAGTTGGCATCTTCTGTTCCAAGATCGAAGAAAGTTCAGTAGGCACTTGAAGTGCCCTTGTCAGTTGGTGGCGGGGAACGATGATAGGCCTACCTTTTGAAGCGTATCGAGCATTTGTTTGAGTTCAAAAGATGCAATTCATGGACTAGATGAACTTGACATCCAGATTGAGTTTGTATCAAGATGGAATAGGACAGAGGGATTTGATTTCACTGTTTTTAGTCATCCAGGAGTTTGTACCTCGCCCAGTAGGCTTGACGTTGAAGAGCATACTCCTACACTGCGTCTGCATATATGTAAATGTAAAAACTACATGCAAGAGGCTGATATGTTTGTGTTACATATTATCGTTGAAGAGTATATTGGGTTGATATTTTTCAGTTACATACAAGTAGTTATTTTTGGGTGTGAGCTTTGGTATTATGGATCTTCATCATATTACGAACTTCTAAGATCTTTATAATTTTTTTTTCCATCGTAATTCGAGTAAAGTGGCCCGGCCCTTTTTCCTGGCCTCAGCGGTGGCAGCAGTTATGGAGATGGCGTGGAAGAAAATCATACTGCCACTAAAGACTGGAGATTGCTATATGCCATTCTCCGTCCGTACATGTATCCGATTTGCTACCCGCATGGAGGATTGCTATATGCCATTCATCGTATTACGAGCTTCTAAGAATGGAGGATTAGAAGTAGGATGCAAGTTATATTCATTTTAGGTTATTGGATTGATCTAAAAATTTGATTAAATGAACTAGGATGGCATTATGCGCAATTAATTTAGAAGAAAAAATAAACTTAGAATGGCATACCATTGTAATTATTTAGTTAACCCATACAATATTATTAGGCACTCGCTTGAATCCCAAATTAGAAGGCCACCCGCACGATGCCGAGATAAGTTTTAAACACGTACAACACGTGCTAAGATGCACGGGAGCCTTCCATCCGACAAACTGAAGCTACGGCCTAGAAGATTATCAATATGGATGAACACCAAAGCACAGAGCTCAAAAGTGAGAGAGAGCTGTATAGACAAGCGAAGCCCAGGCTTCACCTTTGTAGAGCGCCATGACAAGCTTGCACCGCACCACAAGCAAATGAAGACGAGGGTGAACAGCCTCCCTAGGACCCCAAACTCGACAATGAAGATGTATGAAGCATGGACTGCTGTGCCAACTCCATGTCTCCATCCAATTGCATTACATGGTTAGAAACCACTATAGTCAGAGTGGCCATGCAGAGGTGGAGAACTTGTTTCATGCAGATTTTAATTTGTTTGAAGCTTGTAGAACTTGTTTCATGAGCTCTAGTTATTTCTTTGGGATTCCTTACGTCTCAAAATATCTCTTTTATGTTTTTTGTGAATTTTGGAAGCTGCTTATTATTTCCCCTCTTATCTAAATGTTTTTCCTTAGTTAAATTAAAACCCTGCTACGATATCCACTTTGATCTGGCTCCGGGGGCCAAAACTAGCTAGAAGGAATTGAAAATTGGGTAACTTAACTAAATGCAATTGGAGCTGATGGTCAAAACTATGGACTTGTACCACAGAAGCCCTGTGGGTAACTTAACTAAATTGTAGTACTGCCGCTCCATTTCTTGGCCGGGTACTGCGTTGTAATTCACCAAATATGAGAAAGCAAAATCTGTTCATACACCTCATCATTTCTCTTCTTCCTCCTCTCTCTTTTCGTCTTCCTCTTCTTCATCCAACTATGAACCCACCGCTGGATCCACCCCTGTCCATATGCTATTTTCCTGCCATGCAACTGGACTCGCCCATAAAATTGAGCAAACCACAGTTGGAGGGCTTCCAACTGACAGAAGAGGAAGTAGCCCTCTGATTCCTGGGCCCGACAGGTCATGGAAGCCAGGGGGGGTCTAGTTACAGGGGGATTAATATGAAACATGTCGCTGTTACAATATTCTGGGCATAAGTGCCACTGTCTGGCTCGTTATGAGCGAGATATGTTTCTCTATGTCTCTGTAGATCGTGAGGTTCTCTGAACAGCTAGGGCGTAGCAACGCGGAGAAACGCTCCAGGACGCCTGCTATGTTTGCAGGTGGATGCCGTGAGTCGGCAAGGCACTACAAGGAACGGAATTGCACAAGGAAGGTAAAATCAGATGGAAAGAATAGAAACTTTTAGGTTCTCGTCGACAAATGACAATGAATGTGTAAATGCTTTTGAGGGGGTAAATGCATAAATGTTTTACCTTGACTGCAAGAACAGTGGCAGTGCAGTTCGTAATCAGTTTTGATGGAAGCTGGGGATCACGAGTAGCCGACCAAAATCAGGGCTTATACAATTAGCTGCTTGATTCCCTCTGCCTGCCTCTTCATCTTGAGAATCGTTACCTCCAGATGTTGCCTGTCCGACATGATGACCAATTGTTGAGTGAGACTACAAGAAATTTAATTACACAGAAGTCAGTAATTGCAGGGGAGTCATTGACCAACCTGCATGACTTTGTCTACCATCTCCCTGGCTTGTGATTGCAAGCTTTGGACGAATGCAGAACAGTAAGACTCTAGTTGATCATAATGATCATCATGGTTTAGGAAATCTATAGATTGTACAACCCCATCAGAAGTACTCTCTTTTTGTGTCCTTCCACTATCTACAGAGTATTCAGCCTGCAAGTAAAAACAACAGTGAAGAATTGGCTCTGAGATGCCAAGATCAGGTGTATTGCATTTTACAGAACAGACAAGGAGCGGTATTATATGTAAATACAAAGTTAATTTAGCCTGCGTAAGCTCTGTTTTTTTTAACCTAAGAAATGAAGTATGACAGAATAGAACCTCAAGTTGTTGATCTGATGTAACGTCCAGACTAATGGGCAGTTCGGGTATAGAATCTTCATTAATGGTATGATCTCTGTTACTACTTGGTGTAAGCTCGGAAACGTGCTCCATCTCCAGTAAGTTGTGCACATCATGTGAATCCAATGTGCTCCTGACATTATCAGGAAGATTATCTAGCCAATTTGCAGGCATACAATCAATGTCCTGAAAATAAATACATTGATGCACGTCCTGATGTATCAGACCAATGTACTGAGATTCTCAACAACATTGATGCAAAAATTTGTACACTTAAAGTATGTTTGCCAAGCCAAAAGTAGAAACATGATCCAAAGTCATGATTTTCATTTCCATGGCGTCAATCATCTGGCCAAAAGTAGATAAATCATCACAAGCCAAATTGTATTACAAACTATTGTTATATACTCCCTCCGTTCAAAAATAATTGTGCTATCCCCTATATACTCCTTTCAAATATCTGGTTTTTACTTTGTATTGCTAAAAACGCATATGTCCTGTTTTCGCAGATGGAAGGAATAACAGGATCCTTGCACATTATCAACAGCATAGCTGGACACCAAAACTACAATAGCTGACACTCATGGTCCACACATGTACAAAAGGCTTGCCACTGCATTTCTACAGAAATGGGCTTACAAGGTAAAAGTAAAAAGAGCGGCTTAATAAAGGATTAAAAAGGTCATTATGGCCTCTTGTGAAAACTGATGATTGAGCGCTTATAATATAATTAATTGTCGATTTTTTTTTGCACAATGTAACAAAGGAAATTGTTGATTGCTGAAAACAATGAAACTAACAGAACTGTACCTTTACTAGATCGACACCAAGTTCAGGGGTTATCAAACTGGACCTTGCAACAATCCTGCTCCACCGCCACCACTTTACCATCACAAAGTTCCCTAGAACATGGGTCACGGACAATGACCACCTGGCCAATTGAAAATGGCCGAGCTACGTCTGCTGGTAGAGAATCTAGTGAACCATCACTTAGTTGAGCATAGCATGCCCTAACTCCATTACGATAATCCTCAAGCTGTTGTCTTTCTACCTCCAGAAAATTATCAGAAAAGCGCCGGGGCTTGCCACGATAGCTGCAGGATAAAGTTCTTTCACTGTAGGACTTAAACAATCAAAAATAACAAAACTGAGGATATGAGAACAAATGCTGTTCCAAGGTTAGCTAGCTAATACCTTCGTACTATGCTCCACTCAGATCTAGCCAGCCTTGAAATATGCCTCAAATATGGATGATTTAAGTACTTTGCAAAATCATTATCCATAAACCAAGGAAAATCAACTGCGCTGTAGAACCACTCATGTGTACACCATCTGCGGAGCAATTCAGATGACAAACAGTGCAGCAATTTTCTTGCCTGAAAACAGTCAGATTTAGGACTCCATGCGAGGACTAATATCAATCTGCAACATTGATGAATTATGGCATACACTGTACCTGTACATTATCTGAAGCTTCATTGCATGATACATACATTTTTTTGCTATGCATTTTGTTTTTTATTTTTCTTCTTCTTGACATACTTATTTCAGGGTTTATTTCCCTTGGCACATTGGGGTACACTTCACAGGGAATATTTGCAGTTGATTCCGGTAAATCTCCTATTCCCGTTGCAGAGTCAGAATTTGAAGAACCCTCAGTGATGTCAATAGCATGCGCAACATTTATTTTTTCAGCAGGCACCTGCCGTAAAGAAAGAGAATGCAGATGAGAATTATCATAACAGTATCCAAAGAGGTTAACATTGTAACAAAGGAGAACACATCAAAATTGACCAATAGCCAAGATGGCTTCAAATCAAATGATAAACGTGTAGGCATTGGACACTAGGCATATATTGCCAAATCAGTAATAAATAAGCAATGACTTCCCAGTTCCAATGGACATCACCCAAGACTTTATGAACTTAGTAGGGCACAATCGACACAGCTAAAGATAAAAAATGCAAAAATAATAACATCTAATTGAAGAAGAACTGTGGAAGTGCAAATGCTGACAGCATCAGCATGATTTGGCACAGAATACAGCTCACTATCAAAAATTTTACCACTGCATTTAATAACTCGGTATGCTTTTTCTGCTTGGTCTTGGAAGCACTGCATTCGTAAACTAACTTCCCTTGTTTAGATAGATCAAAAGGAGAATGTCCTTCATCCTTGCTCTCCAATAATGTAAAGTCACTTTCACTAAGTGCACCTGGATCAGCACAGAAGAAAAACAGAAGTGTAGGCAGTGAGTAACATGAATGAGATAGTATATAATGTGAAAAACAAAACGAAGTAGGAGCTCTAGGGGAAGATAACCTGAAGGAATATTGATCTTGAGTTTTGACATCTTATCAGGCGCAATATTGATCTTGAGTTTTGACATCTTATCGGGCGCATTCACCAGACTCTCCAGCACGTCTAAGATGAACATATCATCTGCAAAGATAATAGAATAGCAGTAGTCAAATATTTACACTGCTTGTCAATCTCAACAGTACCAATACCAGGTAAAAGTAAAACAAACAAGTAGTCAAAGCCTTTCAACAATCATAGAGCAGGAATCCTATGACGGTGAAGATCCACTGAACAACAATCAAGTAGCAGAAGAAATAAACTTGATAACTGGTCAATATAGGAATAAAGTCTCCATAGTGGACGTGTTCTAAGGTTGTATTTTGTTGACTACCTAATTGCTCTATAATGACTTGGTGTGCTAGAGTTCCATTCTTATTCAAGGGTAGGCTGGATTACACTTTTTGCTTTATCTTGGATTAAGTAGTCACATAAATCAGTTCATTTTTTATAACAACATTTCCGTATTAGAAAGGCTACTAAAACTCACATAAGTCCATCCATGGTTCTAATTCCTGAATGAAATATTGGTATACTAAGGGCATACTTGTTAGATAAAAGCACCTATAAGCATAAGGTGGTGTTCAGACTGTTTTCAGGGTTAGGGTAAATGGTCTTTAGGGTTAGGAAAGATCTATAAGACTATACTCAGGCCCAAAAGATCTGAGACTAAAAAGATCTGAGTAGTAGGGTTAGGATCTATAAGACTAAAAAATTATGCCTTAATGCCCAGGCCCCAGATAAATGGTCTGATCAGAGAAAGAGTATACTCTGATGGAACTATCTATGATGACATATCATAAACAGAAAATGGAATTGTAAGCTAAGGGATTATTAAAATTTGTTATAATAATAATTGTGGAAAGGAACAGGATCATTGCAGAAAACTACCTGCAGAAATAATCGCACTAAACATATGCTGTTCTTTGAGTAATCCAAGAGGTTTATTCCCCTCTTTAACCGCAATCATGGCTTCATGCCCAACTTTACTGGTCCGGCCTCCGTTCATAGTTTGGTTCATTCTTCTTTTTTTCAAAGGCTGCTGAGTCTGACATATCTCAGTGCCTCCAGTTCCTTTGGACTCCAAGAAAGTCTGGCATTCAACACCTTTGGTTGCTTCCATGACTCCGGATCTTCCATCATGAGAGCACTCATTCATCGAAAAATTAGCGTTATCATTATCAATCTTGCCATTATTCCATTTTGTTGAACTGATTGCATTTTTAAGTTCTGGTGCGGCATCATCAATAGCATTCCTATCTGTAGGAACTATAACCGGTACCCGAGGGGTACGATTCCCAACAGAATGACTTTGACTGTTCCTAGCCAGTTCTGAAAAAAACACTCAAAACTACTTAGGCAACAGAATTGTCCAATGAAAATGCTTCTCAATTTTGGTTCAGCCAAGTCTTCCTTCTTATTTGACAATTTTCCCTCAAGAAACAGCCCAAAAGATCAGTAAGGAAAAAATAAAAATGATAACGATGTTCCATACAAATACTTGCCTCCATAATATCTTTTCTTAAAGTAAGGTGAAAATCCAGGAATTATCCATGCATGATAGGAGTCATGAGGGTAAGGTACTTCATGTACTTTATGCTGAGTAGCTTCTCCATGTTTTTTCGCTTCCCCAGATGCTCTTGTTCGTCCATTTCCTCTATGACTAGGGGGTAATTCCTGCCATTTCAGGCATAACAAGACAATGAAAATTCTCGAGTCAATGTGATCTATATACTTTAAGATTTGCGTAAATAGATTAACAAAAAATTCTAAACCAAAGGGAACAAAATAGTGTGATATGGATCCGACAAGGAAGTTGGCTTCAGAGGAAGCCAGTTTTACATGTGTACACATCAAGATCACTACTCCCTCAAGTCACCAAAAAGCGACCTCGTATTCCATTTGGATAACTATACTAGGCCTAGGAGGTGCAAACTATGATGCAATACCCCAAGCCACTTCAGAATGAATGTTACTTTTAGGGTTAGGAAAGGCATCATCATTGCATACTTATCTTATTTAACAGAGCTAACCTAATGTGGTGAAACTAATATGTAGTATAACTGGACTCATAAGAAGCAGAACAATCAGGACTCCAGCAGTGCTCATCTTCATTACAATAAACTCTGCACAGTGACTTCATATGATATGCATGTTTACACGAGGAAATTACTGACAATTTAGCATACCCAGAAAAGTAGATAGTAATGCAGTTTCTACAAGAAGTAAATCCTACGAGCTTACCAAAAGATTGCAATGACCAGTCACTAATGCAATAAATCCCATGGAAGTAGCTTGATGCTTTGGAAGAGATAAGAAAGTCTGCCGAAGTAAAATATGTCAATATACAATAAATTGTGGTTTCAAACATGACTCCAAGCTGAAGTACAAATTATGAACACATATTAAAACATGAAGTCCAGATAAGTACAGTTGTTCAGATAGAATGTACTTTTTATTATCAAAATATCGCCTTTAGTTTTCATGAACCCAGTAAATGGTGGTAGATGCAAAAAGAAAAAAGGTACGGCTTGCAAAAGAACATGGATACAATAATGATAAACTAGAGACTCACCTGATGCAAAGTGTAGAGAGCTTTTACCACGTCTGGTGATTTATGACCAACCACTGCACTGATCTGTGTATTCATATTCACCAAACAGCATTTAGGCAGTCAACAAATAGCTTTACCATTATGCCTCAAGAGATACTTACAAAATAAGGAAAATCAAAGGGAAATGGACATCCCATACCTTTTTCCAGTCTTTTCCATGTCGATGGTAGGCTTTATAGAAGCACATAAGCTCATCGTTGGTCCATGTGGCACCTAAATCTGAGATTTTCCTCTTCTACAAAATGGAAACATTTTTTTGAAGAAGAGAGCAGCTGAATGGCACATTATTGCAGAATGAAATGGCATTCTAGAGAATATTGTACTACAGTTGCAGGCCACCATCTACCACCTATCAATTGATAATCTTCATGAAACATCCAAAAAATATATATGCACATTTGCTTTTAGTTTATACCTTGGTTGAACTAGGTACATCCCCATGCTGCTGTCGATCCTCATATCCTTTTATTCTGATCTTGTTAATTGTTCGAGAAAGTTTCACTGGACCCATCCAAACTGTCCTCAACTGTAGACTCAAGAAGTATTGCTGCAATAGACACATGCAAGATCAGTATCTAAAGCAGAAGTTAACAGAGAATACATAAGAATGTTGCTTACAAGTATCATAATTTCATCCAAAATTCGAAGTTTCATATACTTGCTTTAACCTAAGTTAAGTCGTGGTGCCAAGGTCGAATTAAGGAAGAAAAAAGATTAGCAGTCCATTTATTTACTAGTTACATTGATCAGAATCTTGTACTAACTGCAGCCATACAATGATCATATTGATCTTATCTCATACTCTGGTTTAGGTACAGATGCAGAGTCTCGAACTTATGGCCGATAGTTAGAATGGTCAACAGCACTGTAGTATCAATATGGCACTTAGGAGTTAGGACTGATCTGATACACACCCATGATACGAGATCATTCATGGCAATCGAAAACCAGAAACTAAACTAAGAAGAGAACTCCTCCCCCCACCCAGAGCAACAATCCGCGCATAACATTATTCAGTTGCATCTCCGGTCATCGCCACATAACCACAGCGATCTCTCTCTCTCAAAGGACAGGCAATCGCAACATCCTACCGCAATGCTATATCCACCTGCCGACCTCCATGCTAACAACAAAAGAGAAACAGGAATCGGGATTTCACCTTCTCCGTCCGCGGAGCCGGCGGGTCGAACTGGAATTCGAGTCGGCGGCGGCGGCTTGCGATGCTCGGCGGAGTCGGTCGCGGCGTCGTGGCAGGCGAGAGGGTTCTACTGTTCTAGGGAGTGAACCGGCTGATCGACCGGGCTCGGCGGCGGGCGGGTGGCAGGAGGCAGGAGCGAGGGATTGCTGCTGCCGGAGCGAGGCGTGGGTTTTTGGAGATAGAGAGGCCGCACCGGGGTCTTGTCGATCGATCAGCGGCAAAACAAAATTGTGGTAAATAAATAAGATTAAATTTAAGGTAAAGGCTAGTATTGGGCCGGCCGTATGTTTGCGCGTCCGCACGACCGCCGCATCTGCCCGTCTAAATTAATCCATTTGGCATGCTAGAGCAGCCAAGAAAAAAGAGAGCACGGCGAGAGAGGCGAGGGCTCACTTACTAGGTTGGGCTTCGTGGCCCAGGTATTTGGCTGAACTAGTAGGTTGGGCCTCATGGCCCAGATTGAAGAGCCCCCAATTTGTTTTGGGCTCCACTGCAGCCGGGCTTCCGTTGCCAGACCCTGTGGGCTGTGTGGCCAGCGAAAGCGCGGAAACAATCGATGGCGTACGTGTACGTTCGAGAAAGCGAAAGCGATGAACGAGGAGGAGAAGGCATTTGTAGATCGACGGTCTGCATGTATACATTTGAAAAATACAAGTCTGGATCGCTTAACTACGTATACGATGCGATCGATGTAGGAGTATTTAAACGAGGAGGAGGAGGAGGAGGAGGAGTACGTGTCCAGGTTCATGGGTCAACGTTTCCTCAGAAGACGGAGGCGGGCTAGCTGCAAGATGGGAATCCATGTGTAGCTTCGGCCTCGTGGTCTACGGCTGGACGGCCGGGATCCTGTTCACGTGCTGCCGCCCGCGCCTTGTGCGCGAACACAAAGGCAGGCCGGGCCGGCTGCATACTTCCATGCAACGCACGCTTAATTGCTAATTTGAACTTGGCGGTGTAAGTGGGCGGAGCTCAGCGCTTTGAGATTAGCGCTGGAGTTAACTATCTCTAATTAGCTTCGTGTGGTTATCAAAACCGCAGTGCATGAGACAATGAGAAATATTGAGGGACTGTTTGGAGCTCTGCCTAAGCTACCACCGCCTAACTTTAGGCGTGCCACGCAATGTTAAGCAGGTGTTTGGAGGGTATACTAACATTGGCGCGCCACAGTTTTCTTAGACACGCCACAACCGCTCGCCACGCAAAATCACGCCACAGGTGCGGCGCTCGATTTGGCCGCCGCACCCAAAAATCACGCCACACCCTCTCCTCCTTCCTCCCGTCCGCGCCAGGTACCCCGCCGCCCCCTCCTCCCCGGCCCGCCGCGCCCCCCTCCCCCGCGGGAGCAGGGGCCACCACCCGCCGCCCCCCCACCCCGTGGGAGCAGAGCCCCCCGCCGCCCACCCGCGGGAGCAGAGCCCGCCGCCGCCGCCCGCCGCTCCCCTCCCCCGCGCGAGCAGCCCCGCCGCCGCCTCCCCTCCCCCGCGGGAGCAGGGGCCGCCGCCCCCCTCCCCCGCGCGAGCACAGGCTGCCGCCCGCCGCCCCACTCCCCCACGGGAGCAGCGCCGCCGCCCGCCACCCCCTCCCCCGCGGGAGCACGGGCCGCCGCCCGCCGCCCCCTCCCCCGCGCCAGCAGCGCACCCGCCCCCCCTGCTGCATTTGTCCCCCCCCCCCCTTGCTGCATTTGCCCGCCCCCCCCCCCCTCAAATTTGATCATTGCTGCATTTGTCTAACCACCCCCCCCCCCCCCCAATTGATTATTTCCTGCAATTGTCTAACCCCCCAATTGATCATTTCATGCACATAAGTAACATTTCTATTCCTTTCTTCAGGTGTTTTTTCAGCGGGAACAGTCATCTTCTCCTTTAAGATATAACTATCTTCTAGATTTTAATTGTGTCATATGTGTTGTATGCATTCTAAAATAGTTCTTAAATCTTTATAGATGGGTGCAATGGAGGATTATCTTGAGTATTATTATTATGATTATAACATTCGAAGAAGAAGGTTGCTTATTTGCATAGCCATATGTGTTTGTATGTTGTGGTACAAGTTACAAGAACATAGATTCATGAGGAGGCCCAAATATGGTTCTTTATTAGAAAGAGATTTGGAAAGAGAAAAGAGGTTAAACCGTTTATACAATGGAACTGAAGCTAACTGTATTAGTGAGTTGCGCATGCGTAAAGTTGTTTTTCACCGGTTATGTGGTCTTTTAAGATCCCGTGGATTGTTAGAGGATAGTATCAATGTGTCAATTGAGGAAAAAGTAGCTATGTTCTTGAAATTTGTTGGTCATAGATGGACAAATAGATCAGTTGGCTTTGAGTTCTTACGCTCCGGAGAGACTGTTAATAGATATTTTAATGCTATTTTGGATGCTTTATGTGTATTGTCTCATGATATTATTGTCATGGGAACTATGGAAACACATCCAAAGATATCCACCAGCCCGGGAAGATTTTACCCGTACTTTGAGGTAATATATATATATATATAAATATAATGCAATGAAGTTATTTTTCTATTAATTTGTAGTAATCACTAACAGGAGCACTTTTTTTATTTGTGTTAGAAATGTGTAGGAGCATTGGATGGTACATATATATCGGCATCGGTTCCTATATATATACAAGATAGATTTAGGGGTAGAAAGCACTATCCAACACAAAATGTCTTAGCTGCCGTAGATTTTGACCTTAAGTTTACATATGTGCTGGCCGGATGGGAAGGATCAGCTCATGATTCCTTTGTGCTCCAAGATGCATTGTCACGGCCATCAGGCTTAAAGATTCCCGAAGGTATAAGTCAAGTCATTAATATACCGTGTTTTAGCTTCCAAAATGAATAGCTAATGGTAGTTTAATCTAATTGTAGGTCACTACTTTTTAGCCGATGCTGGTTATGCTGCTAGACCTGGCATATTACCTCCATATCGAGGTGTCCGGTACCACTTTAAGGAGTTTAAGGGTACTAGACGACCGGAGAATCCAAGAGAACTATTCAACTTTCGTCACTCCTCTCTTAGGACAACGATTGAGCGGGCATTTGGCACACTCAAAAACAGATTTAAGATACTTACAAGTCAACCATTCTTCCCTTTAAAAACACAAGTCAAGATAGTTTTGGCATGTTGCACTTTGCATAACTTCATAATTGATGACGGCCCTGATATCTATGTTTATGATGATGCGATATGGTTTCAAACTCTTTCAAGAAGCAATTGTTCACATGGGGATATTAATAGGGACAACCAGCAATGGTCAATCATACGTGATCAGTTAGCTCAGCAAATGTGGGATGAGTGGGACCAAATTTGATGCTTATGCTTCTGTTCTGAGACATTATTTTAAGTGTATTGGATGCTTTTATTGAGACCTTATCTAATTAGTTAGAGACATTATTATGTGGCTGTTTTCATATCCTATTTAATTGAATTATGTTGCTGTTTAATTGTACTACAAGGCTGTTGTGACACCATTTTTTATTGTTATATATGCATATTTTGAGTCCTTATTTTATTGTTACATGTGGCTATTTTGAGACAATGTTATAAATTGATCTTGAGTACAGATATGGGCAAGGGCAAGGAAAAGGATGAAGGTGATGGCACCACTCGAGAGAGGACCATTCTATGGGATGAGGATCAAACTAAATTTATGCTCGGTTGGTTCATTGACTACATAAAGGAGCAGCATGCTAGTTTCAAGATAAAAAAGCAGCATCACTTTAAGTGTTCAGAAGCATTGAACAGGCAGTTCAATATGGGGGTAACAGCTACTCAAGTTGAGAGGCATTTCAGATATTACAAGGAAAATTGGAAGTTTATTAGAACAGCTTTAAGCAAGAGTGGTAACACATTTGACACCTCAAGATCTATGGTTATCATATCTGAATCAGAGAAGGCTAACTTACAGGTATTTTCTTTTTCCAACATTTATTGTTAGTATTTTGCTAAATGAATGAAATATTGTTTATTAACAAATGGCATGTTACTGTATGCAGGTAAGGGCAAGAAAGCTCTTGTCCAAGCCCATCAAATTCTTCAATGAAATGCAAGAACTATTCCTTAACAGCAGTGCTGATGGTTCTCTTGCCATGGACGCCAACACTTGTCTCAATAAGACACAAGCTGATGAAGATAATGATTATGATGATGACTTATGTAATGAGTTGTCCAGCTATGCTCTGCCTGAAGATAATTTAGGTGATGATTCAGATACTTTACCTTCCCCTATTAGTGGTCAGCCCAGCATGGCATCCCAAGTGGCTGAGCAAAGCTCATCTAGCTCGGGAGTCAAGCGTCTAAGAAATGAGGGAAAAGCAAAGAAGAGAGATGTGAGACCAAAGAGCCGCATGTCTAGGGTAGAAGATGCAATCACAACTGCTTTAGTGGAACTTCAAAATGAAATCAAGAAGCCACTGCCACCTCCACCATCTATGCGCAGCTCTGATGATATATTATGGCAAAGACTTGAGAACATGACTTTAACTACTGACCAAAAGCTGATGGTAGGTACATTTCTAGCATCCAAAGAACAAAAGGGGATGCGTAGTTTCTTATCAGGCTCATCCGAGGTAACATTTCAGTTATAGGTTTTCAAGTTTCTTAGCGATTCGGGGATGTGAATTGGCTATGTCTACTCGTCTGCTATTTGGTTTAAGTAGTCAGGTAATATATCTTCAGTGTTGTTATTACACATATGTTATATTCTAGCTATCATTACAATTACTATTTGCATTTGGTTAAGTTGATTTATTTTACACTTGTATTAGATTCATCGGACTACTCAAGATGGGTGCTGTGAATGGAGGCTGACCACTGCGAATGGAGGCTGACCATAGGAACTTTTGTTAACTGCTAGTGCTCTACTATTTTGTAAATCAGCACCATTGTAAACCTCTTACGGTGATTATATGGAGCTGGTGAAAACTATTGATAATTGCTTATATGGGCTTGTGTGGGATGGTATGGCCTTTGCGAAGTGCTTCCGTTCCGTCGTCGCCGGACTCTTTGAACTGCGATAAATTGCTTGATGAAATAGCAGCTACTCTACTCTACACTTGATTTCCATTTTGATGTGTTCTGGATGCTAATTTTCATATGCTTTTCAGTTCATGTCTATGTACACTGCTGAGTCTAGTCTACAACATATGAGCAGATTAGCGGTAGGAGCATGTATGTATACTTGCCATTTGAGGTGAGGATTTGAGGAGCATGTATGCATACTTGCCATTTGATATAGTTCTTGTAATTTGTTCTTTTCTGCAGGTGGAGCTTTGTGATGATGATGACTTCCTTGTTTTGGCTTGTGATGGCATTTGGTAAGTTCCTCTAGATTAATATTCTCTGGCATCACATGATTATTGTTTGTGTTAGAAGTAACAGCCATATGTACTCTTATGACTATCAGGGACTGCATGTCAAACCAACAGTTGGTTGATTTCATCCGTGAGCATATAAACACAGTGAGTACCAAGTTATATTTAATGTTGATATTTGGATGTCTTGTCTTTGACTATACTCATGGAAGGAAACAAAAATTACAAAATGCAGGAGGAAAGCCTTTGTGCAGTGTGTGAAAGAGTGCTTGATAGATGCCTGGCTCCATCGACCATGGGGGGCGAGGGATGCGATAACATGACAATGATCCTGGTGCAGTTCAAGAAGCCGATTACTCAGAACAAGGACGACAGTGGTGCAGAACAGTCAGCTGGAGACACAGAACCCTCCGAGGTGCAGTGAGTCACGTCTGATGATGGCACCTATTATTATTCTTCGCTGCCGGTATTTCTTCCTTCCACATGTTCTGACCCAAGCTTTTTATGATCAGCGTGGCCGAGGAGAATGGCTCATGATGAACAGGTACGGCGAGGAAATGGCTCTTGAAGCATGGCCCCTGATGCCTGGACCTGGCTAAAACAGGTGTACAATGTTGCAATGTACCTACATACCAACCATGTGTCGAATTGGCGTGAACGCTATTCTTTGCCCTATTGTTGTCTCTTGTCTGTAACCCTACCTGCTGTTATCTTCCGGTTGTGATTTTGGCCATCTGACATCACCTAACTGTATATTTGTGGGTGGAAATGGTGTTGCAATAGCTCATTTTGTTCAAGTCAAGCGGATCCAGTGTTGTGCCCTTTTGTCACCTACACCTATACAGGTTCAGAAATTCAGATATTCTTGTGGCAGAATTGCCTCCTTTCCTGTAAAGTAAACTCATGCATAAGTTAGGCGTGTTACCAAACAGATGCCACATGTGCCTAACATTAGGCGTGGCAGGACATCAAACACTTACCATATTATTTTTTCAGCATGCCTAACCTTAGGCGCGACAGTACACCAAACACATACCTAAGCATGGCTGCTTAGACACGCCGCACCTGTGACGGTTGCCTAAGCTTGTACGGGGCGGCTTACACAACCCTCCAAAGAGGCCCTGAGTGTTGAGGGACGAAAAAAAAAAGAAAAGCTGCATCGCACACTTTCTAACTTTTCCTCTGCCACCGCTGGCCGCTGCAGGTACGCACGGCGTATCGTGACCGTACGGAGATTCTCATCTCTTCCGATGAAGGGATAAGAAGATTATTATTTAAGTTTTTGAGAGAGAGAAACGAAGAAGATAAGAGAGGATAGACGATGGATTTTATTGGCGCTAGCTGTTCTGCTAACTTTCTCGGGGACAGTCCTGTATATATTCTATGCGAAAATGCCTTTTTTTTATATATATATAGGATAATATAATGTCTTGTAGTTGTGCTGGTGGGCGAGACGAGAGAGAGGCCATTGGGGCTGCAGGAAAAAGCCCAGCAGCTACTCTAGTAGATCCCAGAGAGAAGTGCCACCACGTCATGCACGTACGTGTCCCGCATGCACATTTCCCAGTCCTGAAGAAAGGGGCTTGCACAGCTGTAGCCACTGCCAACGGTACGGGTTCGGCAGCGCGGCAGACTGACGTAGTACTACTAGCTGCTGGAGTGCTGGTCCCTAGCTTTGCTTTGCTTGTCCGATATGGTAAAGTCCGAGGTTTACGGAGACCATCATTTTTCTTTTCCCTTTTTTTCTCGTAAGCTGAGTGTGCACGGCGATGCTATACGAGAGCAAGTAAAAGCAGGTTAAATGCTGAGGTATAGAAAAGAGAAGAGGAGGGATGAGAGAAGTGGACTGTAAACTTACAGCCTGATTTAATATAAAAATAAAAAATTTTATGAGAAAGATAAATAGACTATATATTAATAATAAAAAATTAATCATTGTACAAGTGAACTACAAATGAACTAGAGATAGATCGTAAAAATCCTTAAGACCAGCACCGGCTGCATTATTAATCATGCTACGAGCTGATGAGCATCGCCGCCATATGTACATGGACAACGGATGGATCCAGCGGATCCATGTATACTCGTCCCGGCCAATGGGCACGAAGAAGAACGAGTGCTTTGTCAGCTTGTGGCCAAACTTGATAGATAACAATGCACACATCTACTGTACTATCCAAGCTACCAACCCGATATGTGGTTGTGCTAGTTGGGCCCGCACTGTACGCAGCCATCAGGCGTCTCCATCGATCGACTGCTGGCTGGGTTCGGTGAACAGGGTCCGTGACGTCACCATGCGGCCGACTCGACCCATCCGTCGATTTGGACACGAGCTGCAGCGCGCATCTAGTAGACATTATGATTCCGGCCGGGTTGGACGCGCATGCGCCGCAATTGCGAGCGCTCCGGGCCGTCCGTCTCTCCACACATATTTGCATTATATTTCGATGGAAAATATATTTGCATTATTACGTACATCGGGGCTCCTTTTAATATTTTATCCCCCCCCCCCCGGGAATGCGTACCATTTTGTATTTTTATCTAATTTACCCCCGTGGACACGACTCTTTGTCGGTGCATGGGCATGCCCATGCTGCGCGTGTGCCGCCCCGCTTGCAACAGCTAGGTACACAACCTTGGCGTGACGTGCATAAACACATACAGTGCTCTACACAAAGGGAAGCAAATGAGCCGTAAGTGCGCGCAGATACTCCGTACCCAGGTAGCTAGTGGTGCGCCGTGCACGCACAGCCCTAGGTTTTCCTGCGTTCCACGATTTACGAAACAAAAAACCTTTAAAACTCCCTCTCCCGAAATTGCTGCAGATTTGTCTGCTAGCCAGGTCTTTTGCCGTTTTGCGTTCGAAACCGGCGGCTCGATAGGTGGTCTAGCCTGCTTGGCCGACCGCGCGGGGAGGGAAACCAGCGGCGGCCCAGCCCAATACCATCTGCAGCGAGCACCAGCTTGCTCTGCTTGCTTGGCATGATGCAGGGCACCAGCGCACGGCCGCCGCGCCGAGCCTCTGATGAGAAGGAAGGAAGCAAGAAACGTCGTCATCCTCCTCCCCTCTGTCTCGTGAGTCGCGCGACTTCCCCGTCCGCGGCGGCCCCGCACACGTGTCCCCCGCTTCACATGCTCCTCCGCTCCTCCCCCTGCTAGCCTGGTCTCGCCGTCCCACATGAGCGGCCCCAGTCACCGACGCCGTCAATCTCGCCGTCACACGCCAAGCCTTCCTCCACCCCCTGCTATTATAAAACACCGCAGCGGAGGAGGGAGAAGCCACCGGCAGAGAGCCAACCAACCAATCGCCCCCCGCCTGAGCACCCGACAAGCGATGGAAGCCGCCACGGCCACCTCCTCCCCTCGCCTGACCCGCTCCGCCTCCCTCTCCGCCGCGCGCCTGCCCCGCTCCCGCGCAGCCAGGTTCCCGCCGTCCCCGCAGCTCTGCCCGCTCTCCTCCGCCGCCGCGGCGTCGCCGCGCGCCCTCCACCCGCTCCGCCGCGCCAGGTCCGACGCCGACCTCGCCTCCTTCACCAGATCCGCCGTCCTCCTCCGCCACGCCCCGATCCCGGCCATCCTCGAGGCCGACGAGGAAGAGGATGACAGGTCCCCCGCGGGCCTCGACCGCCTCCTCGACGGCGCCGGCGCCGGCAGGAACGGCGTCGGCGGCAGACAAGGCGGCGGGCAAGGCGGCAACGGGGGAAGCGGCGGGCAGGGCAGCAGCTGCGACATGGGCGAGTACTACCGCCGCGTGCTGCTGCTGGACCCCGAGAACCCGCTGCTCCTGCGCAACTACGGCAAGTACCTGCACGAGGTGGAGGGCGACCTGGCCGGCGCCGAGGGCTGCTACGCGCGCGCGCTGCTGGCGTGCCCCGGCGACGCCGACCTGCTCAGTCTCTACGGCCGCGTCATCTGGGAGGCGCGCCAGGAGAAGGACCTCGCCGAGGCCTACTTCGAGCGCGCCGTGCAGGCCGCGCCGGACGACTGGTGAGTTGCGCGTCTCGATTGATCCGCCGCGCGCGTCGCCGCCCTCATTCATCGATCGATCCATTACTAATTGGAATGATGATGATTGTGCAGCTACGTGCTGGGATCGTACGCGAGCTTCCTGTGGGACGCCGAGGAGGACGACGACGAGGCGGCGCCGGCGGCCACCGCCCCAGCGGCGGTCGCGGCACCTGCTGCGCCGTGCGACGACCCGGCGTTGGTGCCCGCGTGCTGAGCGCATTCGCCGGTGGACCGGGCGGTTCGCTCTGCTTGATCGGTCTACGGTTTTGCTACAGTATTATTGTACATAGGAGGACGCGGGCCGGATCGGGACGGCGGCGGATGTAGCACCCGTGCGCGGTAGCGTAGGTCAGCTGGCACCGCCGCCGACGGATCGCCGTCCGATCCGCCCACAAATAACGAGGAGGCTAGCCGGCGGGCAGTAGTGATCCAGTGCAGGGGATGATCCATATCGACGGCGCGATGTCAAATGAGACGGTGACAGACTGGCAGGAGCAACACACGGCTGCCCGGAGCTGGCTGGCGCCATCGCTTCAGTTAGAGGCGTCGACGAGAGCTTCATTTCCCCTTAATTACTAGTATTGACAGGTGTATAGAGCGACCTTGTACTTACTAATCTAGCTTGATGAATAACACAACTTACTGATGATCTAGCTATTTCAGCTCTTTTTAGGTGAGATCTCATGCTTTCTGCTTCGATCGAGCTGATCGAGGAGCGAGCTTCCTCGTTGAATCATGTATAGTATAATGCATGATGTGTGTTCTTTTGTTTTAAAGAAAGAACTGCATGATGTATGTAGTAGCACTGATTACGGTCTCGATACTTGCTAGTACCATGTCATGGGTTGGATAATTTGGCCGATCACTAAACCGAGCTAAGTTGGATCGCGTGCACCTACCCTGCATCAGGGCCACCTCGGCACATTATGATCAACCCAGACCCAGTGCCTGCTGCGGGCCGAGCGGAACCTGCGCGCAATATGGCTCACCTTCGCAGGTCCATTTTTCCGGGCTACCACTGAACTGATCTTGGCAACCACAGCGGATATTAATATATTATACTGAGTCCATAACTTTGCAATACTGTATGTACAAGGATAATTTGCCATCAAATAAATCAATTCATGTATGTATATGTATATATACACTACGAGGCCTGTTACAATGGTTGGGAATTACCCATGGTGGGTACTTCCAGGTTTTCTTTTTCTAATTTTTCCTAGCCGTTCATATGAGAAGTCAGCTGAAAATTTTAATTTATTATGTTTGGGGTATTGTCTTAATTTCCGTGAACCCGCGCAGCCGTGCTGCTCGTGCAGGGACCGGGCCGCCGCCGTTGAGAACTGGGTGGAGACCAGGCACCAGGTTCAATTAAACTTGAGGGCATCTTGATTCGTCCGAAAACATATCGTGTGTTACCGCCTTTACGTATTACGGTGTTACCAAATACGGTAACACCTAGACCAGCGCATCTAAAATTATAACAATAAACGGATATTTGGTTTAGAGGGGTTTATTATAAACCTAAAGTGATGTTTGGTTGTTGTGGCTTATAAAAAGCTCATATAGTCGGTAATAACCTTTCTACCCCTCATTGATACCGGAGATAAGGATAGTAGAAGGAAAGAGAGGATATTTTGGTGGGATCCACAGAAAATAATCCCCATAAGCACTCTTGAAAGGGTTTATGGACTTATGAAGCTTATGGGCATAAGTCTCACCCTTTCATGTTTGAATAAAAAGAAATTTATTAGAAATTTATTGGAGGGGTTCATAATAAGCCCCTCCAAACCAAACACCCCCTAATATGGATTGAAGAAAACGCAATCATCTAATATGCATGTTGATCTTGAATAAAAGTTTATGCAAGGAGAAATAAAAATGAAATCAGCACTTGAATAGTTGCGGGTGGAAATTGTGAAAGAAGAAAAAGAAAAAAGAAATCAGCACTTGAATAGTTTTTCGTTTTTTCCTTTTTTTTTGCACACGGCACGCACCTGGAAGGCTGGACTAGTAGGGGGATAGTTCAAGGGAGGTCGACTGGGTCTTCAAGTGCTGATTTCTCTTTTTTTTGTTCTTTCACAATTTCCACCCACAACTATTCAAGCGTTGATTCTCGTTTCTTTTCTCCTTGCATAAATTTTTATTCAAACTCAAATTTTACAAGCACGTAGATGATTGCTTACTCTATCAATCCATATTTTGTTACAATTTTAGATGTATTGATTTAGATGCTAACTGTTTGATAATATAGTAACATGATCCAAGTTGTAACACACGATATATTCTCCGATTCATCCTCTTCCAATTCGCCGCCGCCCGCGCCAGTTCGTCGTCTCACGCGGCTCATCCTCATTCTGCTAGTTCGCCGATTTGGCTTGCCGTGGCTTCCCGTCGATTTGGTACCTTTTTTTTCTAGATATTCCTATTTCTCTGCCACTGGATTCTTCTCAATAGACGGTCCATTTTTTTTAACCATTGTAAAATTCCTCATACGCTACGTGGTGACGCACTCACACCCTTTTTTTTGAAGGACAACGCACGCACACCCTCACTTCTCGGATCCCCACCTCCAACCTCTTTGGCTCAGCAGTCTCGGTCCATGCCATTCATCTGCCACGCAGGCACGATATTGCCACCCATCTTGTCCTATACAGTATACTTGCATCTGAAAATTAGCCAACTAGGTACAGCTAGTTGCCTCCTCCGTTGTATTTTTTCTAGAAAATATTCCTGAACTGATTCACACTAGCTAATTCATTCATTCTGGATGTGCCGGTAGAAACGTAAGAAAGATGAGCCAAGGGTAAACGTGGTGCTGTCGCATCGGTAACAAATGCTGTTGTTATGGCGTCAGGCCCCAAAGCAGACTTCAGATTATCAGAAAAAAACGGTTTTTCTATACATCTCTCGGATGTTTTTCTGCCTTGATTTCACTCGAATTTTTATGGCCAAGATATTTTGAAGGTTTCGTGCAGAGATTGATGAGTTGGGTTTGGGTAACCAGTTTTTGTTTGATGGGCTATTGTTTGTTATGTTTGCTGGGCCGTTCTTTCTTTTTTAGCCCGATAGCCCGCTGGATTTTCACTCATCCCCTTCCTTGGTTCGTCGTGCACCCGACACCAGGCACCGCTGAGGGACTGCGTGCCCGGGCGTTCAGCATGCACTCCTTAGTCAATAGTGTAGTGAGTATTCGGCTACTCAGTCTTGTTCAGTTTTATAAATTCATTTCTCATTAATTTAGTTTTTAAATTAAGGTATTTAGTATCTATCACGATTCATTTTTTTCAATTCCATTAAGTGCTTTTATCCATTTAGTTTCATCTGGGCAACTAGTGCATTACACAAAAAGAATTTCTCTGGAAATATAGATGGAAAAATGTACTTTAGAGCAATGCTAAGACCATGGTTAATTCAAGTATTCATTATGAATTTCAACCTTGAATATTGTCTCTGTTTTATGTTCTCTTTGGTTTAGTTTATAATTTCTTCTATTAAGTCCGGTTTGCAAGAATAATTTCATTTAGGGACCGTTTGGATCCTTTTATTTTGAAGGATTTGTACTTAATAAACTAGACTATTTGGCTTAGAATTTGACATCTCACCATTTCCCAACCACTTTCCAAAGTGTAGAGATAAGCCTATCCTAAATTCATAGGGTAACTCGGTGAGAGATGTAAATTGATTTTATACACCACCAAACTATATTTCTATTTCGTAACTTATAACACGCTCTTTGGATCCCTCCTCTATAGTAGAAATATAGCACATAAGTATCTTCTTCATATAGCCAATAATAATATACAAATATATTTCATATATAATCATATTAACTTAATGGATTTGTGTCTAAATTATGATTATTAGAATGGAATTCAATTCCAATATTCTAAACAGGCTCCTTAAGGATCCTTTCCATTATAGTTCCAGAATTTTCCTCAAACACTTTTTCTTTGTTCCAAAAGCTTATCTTTCGGTGTCTATATTCAGTTTGTAACGTAATATCTCACTCTTTCATTATTGCAACTAGATTTTCCAATTAAATCGAGTACAACTGATATTGAACTACATTATAAATGCTCTGTCAATACGTCTTCTATGTTCTGCATGGTAGTGGTGAAATTGAATTGTGTTGTGTTAGATGATAGGAAACAAGAGATTGTTGCTGCACATTTGTCCTTCTCTTTTCATTTTTCGTAGGTTTAATGGTAGAGCAAAACACCCAGTTTTCCAAGAACATATCTTGTATCCCTATAAAGTATTTTTGGTTGATATGCCCCTTGTAATGTCTGGCAGTTAGCATATCATTGCCATACATGTGTGTATTCTAATTACCAAATATTTCCCGTCTCTATCCTTTGTTTCCTCAGATCTACTTTGCAATATCCCATATTAAATTTGTTATCCTTCATATTAAGGAATAATAACCTGTATTGAGAATACCAGTGGATCACCCACACGGGTGCCGCTCCCTCTCCGCTCGCGTCGCCACCAAGGGCGGCCTAGATGCAGAGGCGGATCTTAATAGAGGCTAAATTGGACTCCAGCTCCTGCTTGCCTTAGAAAATTTCTAATAATGAGACTAGCATTTGGCCACCAACACTAGAACTTTAGCTTAACTATTGCCTCAAGAGATAGCAGACTAGTATTTGCCCACCGCCTTGATTTTGCTTTGTGTTCCGCCACTACCCGGACGGACCGCCGCCGCCTCCCCAAAGCCCCTCCCCCTCTCGTCCGTCCACATCGCCGCCGCCGGAGCGCGCTACCGGAAGCCCGCGCGGGCACAGGGACTACGGCGGCGAGGCCTCCATCCACGCATCCGCCTCACCCCCGAGTTGCCCTTCCCTAAACTCAATTGCACCATGGCTAGGCGAGCTCCATGCATGGAGCGAGTCCCGCGGGTCACCGGCGGGCAGATCCGGCCATTTCCCGGCCGGATCTAGCATCTCCCTAGAGCCAGCACCAAGGTGGGGTGCTGGTGTAAGGATTGATGGACCAAGAGGGGGGGTGAATTGGGCCTTTTTCAAATTCTAAAACGAGGTAAAGCAACCTTAACCTATGCAAAACTAGAAAGGCACCAATTCGCCAACCGGATAACTAAGCTACCTACACAGGCTAGGAGAGATAAAAAGAGAGGTAACGCCTAGCAAGGTAGAGCAAAGTGATGATCCCTAAGTCAAGCACATGAATAAATTGCATGAACGAAAATGCTTGAATGAAGAAAGTGGACAAGAGACAACCGGATTTTTTTCCGTGGTATCGATGTGTTGGCATACACCCCTAATCCACGTTGTGACACTCACAAAGAGTCTTGTCACCTCCCAAGTCACGGAGACGAGGGCGCTCACTAAGAGTCTCCGTTCACCATCCCGGTGTGGTGGAGATCAAGCCACGTACAATCTTCTTCTCCGGGCTCCCACAATCCTTGGCAAGCTCCGCGAGAAACACCTCGATCACCAAGATCGCCTAGGTGATGCCAATCACCAAGAGTAACAAGCTAAGCCCTTCACTTGACCAAGAACCGATCACCAAGAACGGATGCACACAAGCTTCTCTTTACTCAAGTCCTTAATCTTGCTTCTTGATTGATTGAATGAACAAGTGTGTGAAATGATGAAGCTCAAGGTGGCTCTTGACTATAGTATGAGTATTTGGATGTTGCCTGGTGTCAAGAACAGAAAAATGACCCATTGGAGGGGAATATATAGGCAGCTCACACGAATAGAGCCGTTGGAGAAAAAGCTGCCAGAAAACTGCGTAGCGCCGGTTAATCCGACGTACCTCCAATAGTCATCGTCGGTTTAACCGGTGAATGTAAACTGCCACCTTCTGAAAACTAGCCGTTACAACTTGGGCAGATTAACCGACGTATCATCGGTTTAACCGGTGAGTGTAGTTGTCCACTGATCAACTGAAAAACCAAGTCTCTGGACAACTGCACCGACGTTAAATTCAAACATCGTCGGTTTAACCGGTGTATTGACTTGTCCAGACTCTGCTGACTTTGTTTAACCGACGTATAGAAAAGTGAGAGCGTCGGTTAAACCGGTGTTAAGGATTTTTTTTGATTTTGCCTTTTCTGATTTGAGTCTTGAATGAAATCCAAATATTCTTGTGATATAAGTTGAGAACCACTTATTTGAGCTTCTAGAAACTTGAGTGACCATTGTGTGCATCCATTTTCAAATGACCATGTCCATGCTCAAGTTACTTAGCGTTAACCCCTCTTAATAGTGCGATCACTACAAAACTATAAAAACCTATACTAACCTAAGTGTCCTTCTCAACCTTATGACACTTAGGACTAGAAAGATCCTTAGTCTTGACATATAATTGAGTTGAATGCCGAGATCACCTTTTTGAGTAACGAAAATTAGGGGCCTCTTTTGACTTATGACCAAATGAGCGATAATGATCTATACAAACTCATTAGTCACAATAATGGTTGTCATTAATCACCGAAACATACCTTGAGGGCCTAGATGCTTACAGCTGGGCGAGGCTCTGGCGGGCCTGGAGCTTGCCTGGCCGCCCTACTCTGCTCCGCCGATGGAGCCGGTACAATGGGTTGCCGGCAGCCAGATCTGGCCCCTTCCAGGCCGCCGGCGTTGAGGGGGTGCGGGGTAGGGCTCTTCGGCTCTAGTTCGCATAGCCACCCCGCTCAACTCCATTAGTGGAGCCAGTCCGCGGGTCGCCGGTGACCAGATCCGCCCCTCCTAGCTGGTGGCGAACCCCTCCCATTCCTGAGTTGTTGTGGCTGCCCTTCATTTGAGTGGCGACGTCGTCAGGTTGTGGGGCTCATCGTTTCTAAGCTGCTATGGCCGAGCGTGACCCAGGACTCGGAGTCCATGGTGCTCGGCCTCAGCGATGCGGTTGTGACACAAGTGTTGGACGGCGGTGAACCAGCACCTGTGTCGCCGTTCAAAGCTACTGCGCCTCCTAAGCTGGCAACATTGAGCTCGCCTACTACGGGGCTATATGGTCTTTCATGCGTGTGTGAGGCTGTGGTTGCGGGAGCATTGGGAGAAATCCCCGCCTGGCTCATGCCGACAGGCAATGGCAATGCTTGCAGTGCCGTGTTTCTCGTTGGAGGCTTTATTGAAGCGCTAACCCTACATGCAGGTGTGCTCTATTTTTCAACTTCTATCTGAGGTGTGTTGTAGCATGTGATTGGAGGCGGAATTCGCCGGCGGCCGCCTCTAACCATCCTTGACGGTGATGAGTGCGTGCGGGAAACCGCCAAGGGAGTCTTAAGTTCGGCATTGCGGTGGTCTTGTCAACATTAGCGATACCTATGGGTGCCACTCCCCTTGTTGGAGGCGATGTCGAATTTTCCTCCCACCCAAGTGATGTTGCTGATTGCTCCTCCATGAAGCCAATGCGCTTGCTTTCTTTTTCCCGGTGTTGTTTTTGGTGCAAGGCTGATACAAGCTGTGGATTTTCATCATGAGTCGTGCGGGTTTCCTCCATTTGGCGCCTCTTCTACGTCGGCACTCTTCTTGCTAGTGGTGCCATCAAATATTATGCCGGGGGTGTTTCTACTCTTCCACAATCCCCCTGCGAGGTTTCCTCCCCTTGCACGACGTTGGATGGTGGTACGTGGGAGCTGGATGTGCTTTCAAAGGTGGCTCTGTTAGCATTGAAGTGGAGATTGTCGTTTTCGGTGAGCCTTGGTTTGCGCCCCTCCCGCCGCCTTTAGTCCCCACTCCATTGGCCTGTCCCTCACATGAAGGGTGACAACGGAGCGGCATAGCTATGAGGGGTGGTGTGGAGGTGCAATGGCTGCAGTGTATCCGGCAAGTATGTTGTTCGGTGGTGGCTCGATCGGTGGCCGTCTTTCTAGCTGGTGTCCTAGCTTTGTCTCTTCATCTGTAAAAGTTGTTGTAACATCCCAGTTTTCATCACTATTGAAAGAAATGCAAAGTAAGGGTGTTTGCGTAATTTTATAAAAGATATTGATTTACAAAAAGTAACTTTTAAATCTACTCAGGACTAAAGTAAAAATACGAGTCATAATGACATGTCTATCCAACATTTATGACGAGTCTATCCCGTCATCATGACGTGTCATAAATGCTTGCATTTAGGTCCTGAATTTTATAAAGTTTTACTCTTTAGGACAAAAGCAATTCAAATCCGACTTTTGTTCCAAAAATTCGTGTGTAAAAACATAAGTTTTGAGTTTTTGAATTTGAGCCCTAAAGCAATGTTGTAGAGTTCGAAAAACTCTTCAACTTTTGTTTTGGACATTTCTTCATTTGAGTTTTGGATTGATGGGAAATTTTGCCTTACAGATGAGCCCCTGCAGTTTTCTGAAATTGCGCATAAGTCCTTGGGGAATTCGATTTCCCTTTCCCCTCTGTTTTCCTTCTCCGGTGCTTTCTTTATCTTCACTAGCAACACCATCCCCCTTGATCTATAAATAGGACCCCTCCTTTCTTTTGCCATCCACCCATGAGCAAGTTAGATAAGTTGTGGTAAGCTTAGTGTTGGACTAGCCACTTAAGGTTGTGCGTTCCTTCGTGACTTTGTCGCTCCAATAAGGTAAGTGTTAGTCTCCTGGTTAAGCTTGAGTACTTAGTATATAGGTTGTGATTCATCTGTTGGTAGGCTCCACCTCGCCATAAATCAGGGTCGTCGCACACAGCGCCGGCCGAGATATTTTTCCGCCGCGCAAACCGCCTCACCTCATTTATAAAGGAAGCCGACGCCTCTCCCTGCCGTCCCCCACCCGCGCTCGCTTTCGCTCGCGCACGCGCGACACACCGGCCCCACGACGTGACCGCGCACTACCGCCGACACCGCGCCGTGCCGCCCACCTCCGCGTCCCCACCTTGCCCACGCCGCTGCAGCGTCCTCGCCGGCTTTGCCGCCTCGACGCTCGCGTCTTCAGTGCTGCCACTGTGGGAGCTGTCGGCGAGCTGCCGCAGCCCACGCCGTCGCCCGTCCCTGTGCGACGCCGCCGCCTCTCCCCGCCTATAAAAGGAGCGAGGCCGTGATGAGCTCCATCATCAGCCCAAGCACACCGAGCCGTTTCACTTCACTAGCTAAACCACTTCTCCCGAGCCCAGTTCACTCACGAGACGAAGCTCCAACAGTTGATCCTCTCCTCAAATCATGTACTATCTATTTCCCCTATTTTCATCTCCATTTGAGCTTATTTTAAAGCTTGCTTGTGTTTGTTGCCGGTTGTGCCGTTTCCGCCCGTAGATCACGGAGTGACCGAGGAGGAGCCGGCCAAGGAGTACGAAGGTCAGTACAGCGGGCCGGAGCCAGAAGACCCGTACCGCGAGCAGGAAGCCGCCGCCGCCGCCGACGCGTACGTAAGCGAAGGCAAGTTTCATTGACCCTTACGTGAGCGGTTGCATCCATGTGAGGACGTCTAGTTGTAGTCCTGGTTTAGGATCGATTACATATACCGATGCTTGAGTGATTGAGTGTGCTCATACATGCATGTGAGTAGTTATGCATATCCAGAGTTGAGACTAGGATATGAAGGGATTTGGTTGAGGCTAGGGCAGCTGGGTATGTTGGAGCCGGCGCTACCGTGGTGGTAGACTGGCAGGTGAGTGCTACCGTGGAGGTAGGCTCGAGTTGACATGTTGAGGAATGGTTGCTGCCCTGGTAAACCACAAGGACCGAGTTGTTTTGACATCTCACCTAGCTTACTTTAGTACGACCACAGGTTCCGTTATGGGCCGGACTTAGCCTAATCCCACTGGTTAGCCTGACGGTCGCAGGGATGGTTCACGGGTATAGACCATTGGGGTCAGGACCCGAGGGTTGTGCGGCTGGGCTGGGGCGTGACCACGGCTGGGTGTCGGCTATGTCGGTTGTCCGTTCGGGCAGTCGAGCTTGTGGGTACAGTGTACGACCTCTGCAGAGTGTAGAATCCATTCGAATGGTCCGTGTCCACGGAATGGACAGGCTACGGTGTGGTCCTGACAACTAGTGAGCTACCTAATGTGGGTTGTGTCGGGAAGAGTTGCATACTATAAGTTGCATCACTAATGCTTTGTGCTTAATGTGCATCGTGCATGTCATTCCCCTCCCGTAGGGTGAGGTGGAACTTGCTGAGTACTTTTGTACTCACCCGTTTATGACTTGTTGCAGAGGATCCTGATTTTGTGCCTGAGGAAGACGAGTAGTTCGTGCCCTATACCCAAGTCTGGAGTGGTGCCGTTGTGATAGAAGCCCCCATGTCCGATGAAGAGATTACCCTTGCGTTTATCATCGCAACTATTGTATTTCTAGTTTATATTATTATTGTAATCGAACGTATTAAATAAGGCTATGTATGACTGTGGCACCACTTGTGTAATGTATTTTCACCAGAGACTATTTTCTGGTGTTTAAATACATGTTTAGCTCCGGTTGTTTAGGCCGGGGCGTTTCAAGTGGTATCAGAGCCATGCTTGGCTGTAGGACACGAACCGGTAGTGACGATGACCGTAGGAGCCCTAGGATGGTCAATCCATGAGACCCTATTAGTCCTTAAAACTTTATCCTTATTATGCTAACCCTACCTTTGTAAGTTAGATGGCGGATGACTGGACCACCACCTACTGCATCAACGAAGATGGATTTCCCAGGGTGCTTTATGCTACCACGGTGCGACTGGGTATTCTGGAACGACCGGAGTATGCGGGTCGCGAGTTCATGGAGCATGGCACCGAAAGCTGTGAGGTCACCGTCCATATTGGCGCCAGTGATAAATACTTGGAAATGCAACCCTGGAGCATCACCGCCACTGGAGCCCGTATGCCTGACACCATTCAACTTGTAGCTCGCAAGGCACTGCGGTACCTGTGCCAGATGTTCGAATGGCACTTGGGTTCCACGCCCATGAAGTACTTCCCACCGTTGGACCGTAGCCGTCCTGCTTGGGCGGCGAGGATCCGCAACCTGGAAAGTCCCGCAGGGACAGAGAAGAACCCCACAGTTGTCGCCATGTCTGGCTATCTGCTTAGCCTCGACGATTTGTGCGACCAACTGCATCAGCGTGTGAGAGATTTAACCCAGCGTGCTGAGGGAGCGGAGTCCCGTTGGCATAAGGCTAAGCTGGCCTTAGCTCAGGCAGAAGCCCGAGCGGCTGAAGCTGAAAGCCGCCTCGCCGTGGCCGAAGAAAACCTTAGGGAACAGGCAGATCGCCACAGCCAACTCCTTAGGGGTGTCTACCTAGTGGACCGCGCCAAGCGCAAGGAACGCCATCCCAGAATTGCCGTTGAGTCGCCAATCCTGGAGGGGATCCCACTGTACCCTTTGTCCCAACCGCGCAGGAGGATTTGCGAATCAGTGCCGCCCACGCCTCCTGCGTCTCCCCGAGATCCCGGAAACAGTGACCCCGAAGACCGTGTTGTAGGGCTCAGTAGTCGAGTCGTCCCGGCCGACCCTTAAAAGTCGAGCCGCGTTATTGTAATCCGTCGTGTCATGTATCCCTGCTTGTTTGAATGAATGCTTGGTGCTTGAATGATTTGTTGTGTGTTGTGTACTATTAAATCTACCCTAGTAATAAATTAGGAGAGCCACCTAATCGTACCTTATCCCTCCTTGACCGCAGATGTCCCGTCGTTCGAGTCGAGTCCAGGGACTCCATGCTCAGGAAGACGGTGACGAGGTCAACCCAAGAAACCAGGCCCCTTTGAATGTAGCCCCAGGAGCACCAGAAAATGGACACCCACCGCCGCCACCTCCCCGTGCCCCAGCACCCATTGATCTGGCAGCCATACTGCAGCAGCAGAACCAAATCCTTCAAGTTCTCGTGACCACGCTCACAGCTCAAGCTCAAGGCAACCCCGGCAACAATAGACCTGCAATGCATCATGGCAATGGCAGCAGGATTGCAGATTTCAACCGCTTGCAGCCACCTAAGTTTGGAGGATCTGATAACCCTATTGAGGCAGATGATTGGCTGTGAGAGATTGAAATGAAGCTCGAAGTGGTCCATGCAGATGACAGAGACAAAGTTTTGCTCGCAATACAACAGTTAAGGGGACCAGCCCTTGCTTGGTGGCAGAGTTACCGGGAAATAAATGAAAACGCTAACGAGATGGTATGGGCCGACTTTGTCAAGATCTTCAGAGAACATCACATCCCCAGCAGTGTCATGAAGCTCAAGAGGGATGAGTTCAGAAAGCTTCATCAAGGTGGTATGAATGTGACGGAGTATCTCCATAAGTTCACGGAGTTATCTCGTTATGCACCAGAGGATATCAATGATGACGAGAAGAAGCCAACGCATCTGGATCCCTCTCCATGTTAGAGAAGGATCTGGACCTGCTGCTCCGGGATGGAAATCCTGAAGCCACCGCATGTCGGGGGGCTTCGGGTTGTTCTGGTCCCGGTGATTTGGTGATCACCTCCTTGCCGAAGGGGCACATTGTGCATTGGAGCTGCACGATGCTCTCCAATCTACTCGAGGCAGAGAGCCGGCTCGTGGCTCACCTCGAGCCATTGCCCTTCCAAGAGGGCAGGCCATTGGCCACCGCGGCGGAGGGGTCGACAGAGCTAGTCGACGAAAGTTCTCATGAGCTTTCCTCCCGCCAGGTGCTAATGGCCGAAGAAGGCGAGGACGGTGGGGATTTTCCCATCGACAACTTTGAAGCGATCTCTGAAGATGAGATTACGACCAACGCCGGTAATGACAACGATGCTGATCGTGAGGCGCGGAGGGCTAGGAACAGGGCCCACACAATCCGACGGAGGAGAGCTAACGAGCGAAGGTGATCTATGCATCGCGAGCTCGACCCTGAGTTTGCCGCCGCAAGCAAGCGGGGCTTCAGGACTCCGGTGGCCAACATCGCCAGAGTCATGTCCATCCTCGAGCGCAGCCATGACCCGGAGGTACGTCAAGCGCTCCTCTATGCGCAGAGGGCTTGGATCCAGCTGGATCAACACAATCCGGCATCCATCATCCGGGAAGAGCGCGTGGATGAGAGTCGAAGCCAGGCTCGCAGTCGAACGGTTGGTGGTCGCCCTCAACACCAGATCAGCAACGACAACGCATGTGGGAGCCAGGCCCCTGGCGGGAGGCAACAGCCACCGCAAGGGGGTCATCTGCGACAGGCCAGTCGACGACCTCCTCCGGAGGATCTGCGCCAGCACATCAATGAAGGCCGCGACGCGCGCACCGTGATCTCCTCCAGGCGCAAGACCCGCGAAGAGGTCGAAGCTGAAGGTACTGACTGTAGCGATCGATTTCCTGCTTTCTCTACTCGTTTCAGCAGCTACAAGTACCCAGAGGGCTTCAAGCCGATCGGCATCACCAAGTACGACGGCAAGCAGGCTCCCCAGCAGTGGCTCCGTTGTTATTCCACGGCCATTGAGGTCGCAGGGGGCTCGAATATCACCAAAGTCGTCTACTTCCCGATGGCTTTGGATCCTGCACCGCTCACTTGGCTGGAAAGCCTCGGCAGCAACTCCATCGACTCCTGGGAACGACTTAAGAAGGTCTTCGTCGACAATTTCCAGGGGGCGATTACCCGTGCAGGTACTCGACACGATCTTGCCCAGTGCAAGCAAGAACGTAACGAGCTCCTGCGGTCCTACACGCGTTGCTTCTTCGATGTTCGCGCCACCATCGCGAACATCTCGGAGGAGGACATCATTGACTGCTTCTACAACGGCATCACCGACCCGGGCATATACAGGGACTTCGGGCGGAACAGGCCGAAAACTGTTGCGGGCCTTCGTGATATGATGCACGATTGGTCTGAGCAGGAGGAGAAGATGCGGGAGCGGTTCCCGCGGCGTCAAGATAGCAATCTGCGACGCCCAAATGACAACCGCAGCGACAAAGGCCAGCGGGACTTTTCGGGGCCACCCCGGAAATGAAAGCCAGATGATGTCATCGCGGCTATCGATCGTACTTCGTGGGGCAAGAAGTCGACGACTCAGGAGGAGTTCGAGAAGCTCCTGCAGAAGAAGTGCCCGTGGCACCCAGGCGCCAACCACGTCGCCATCGACTGCTACCACCTTCGGAGGACGTTCAGCAACTCTGGTGGCAGCAAGAAGAACAAGAAGCCTGCTAACAAAGAACCCGAGGATGATGATCAGGAGGATCACGGGCGCAACCCGAAGTTTCAGGATGCGTCCAAGGTGGTCAACGTCATCTTCGGGGGGACGAGGATTTCTGTTCCAGGCGGGATCAGAAGCTGCTCCTCCGAGAGATTTTGTCCATCGAGCCGGCGGTACCACGACCACTCCGTTGGTCGGAGGTCTCCATCTCGTTCTCTCGTGATGACCAGTGGACGAGCTTTTCCGAGCTCGGTAAGTTCCCCTTGGTCCTGGATCCTGTGGTGGCGGAGGTCAAGCTTACCAAGGTCCTGATCGATGGCGGGAGCGGGCTCAATCTCATCTTCGTCAGCACTTTGAAGAAGATGGGCCTGGATTTCAAGGATATGCTGGTTCCCAGCAAGTCCCCTTTCTACGGCATCGTCCCAGGTAATGCGGCGCACCCACTTGGTACGGTGGTCCTCCCAGTCACCTTCGGCACACGAGAGAATTATCGTACTGAATTCATCAAGTTCGAAGTGGCTACTTTTGATTCTTCTTACCATGCAATACTAGGTCGTCCGGCACTTGCCAAGTTCATGGTAGTGCCGCATTATGTCTACCTACTTCTTAAGATGCCAGGACTCGATGGAGTGCTCACCCTCCGCGGCGACTTGAAGAAGTCGTACGACTGCAATCAGGAGGCGATCCAATACGCTTCGACTACTCGCGTGCCAGATGCTTCGGGAGAAGTACTCGTGGCTGCGCAGCAGCTCTCCCAGACTGGGCTGGAGATTCCTTCCAAAAAGGCCAACAAGTCGAGCATCCAGTCGACTGATGGTGTGGCCCTCAAGACGATCCAGCTCCAGGAGGGAGATTCATCCAAGACCGCCGTCATCGGTGCGGGCTTGGGTGACAAATAGGAACTCGCGCTCGTCAGCTTTCTTCGGGCTAACCGAGACATATTTGCATGGAAACCAGCGGATATGCCAGGGGTGCCCAAAGAGTTGATCGAGCATGCTTTGAATGTACACCCGACGGCTACGCCTAAGAAGCAACGCCTGCGGAGGTTTGCCCACGACAAGCGTGAGGCCATTAAACGGGAGATCGCTAAACTTCTCGCGGCTGGATTCATTAAAGAAGTAATCCATCCAGAGTGGGTAGCGAATCCCGTTCTTGTAAAGAAAAAGAATAATGAATGGAGAATGTGTGTTGACTACACTGATCTCAACAAGCATTGCCCAAAGGATCATTTTGGGCTGCCGCGCATTGACCAAGTTGTCGATTCGATGGCTGTTTGTGTCCTTCTTTGTTTTCTTGATTGTTACTCAGGATATCATCAGATCACGCTCAAGGAGGAGGACCAAATAAAGGCTGCATTCATCACCCCGTACGGGACTTATGCCTACAAAACAATGTCCTTCGGGTTGAAGAACGCAGGAGCAACATACCAGCGGGCGATCCAGATGTGTTTCGCGGATCAGCTGCATCGGAATGTTGAGGCCTATGTGGATGACGTGGTCGTCAAGACCAGGGATTCCGATAACTTGATCGCAGATTTGGAGGAAACATTCAGCAGTCTGCGCAGATTTCGGTGGAAACTCAATCCCACCAATGCGTCTTTGGAGTCCCTTCAGGGAAATTGCTCGGGTTCATCGTCAGCAATCGGGGCATTGAAGCCAACCCTGTAAAGATCACGGCCATCACTGATATGGAGGCCCCGGCCACAATCAAGGATGTGCAGAAGTTAACAGGTTGTATGGCGGCTCTGAACAGATTCATCTCCCGACTCGGGGAGAGAGGACTGCCCTTCTTCAAGCTCCTGAAGCGCCAGGATAAGTTCCAATGGACGGAGGAGGCTGAGCGGGCCTTGCAAGATCTGAAACATCATCTGCAGTCACCTCCAGTCCTTACAGCACCGTTGCCCAGGGATGATCTGCTACTTTACATCGCGGCAACAACTCATGTTGTCAGCAGTGCTATTGTAGTCGAGCGAGGCGAAGAAGGCCATGCGTTTGGAGTGCAGAGGCCTGTCTACTTCGTCAGCGAAGTCCTTTCCGAACCCAAGGTACGGTATCCAGCCGTTCAAAAACTCTTGTATGCAATCTTAATCACATCAAGAAAGCTACGCCATTACTTTGACGAGTACAAGATCACTGTGATTACGGACTTCCCGCTGGCGGATATTCTCCATAATCAAGATGCCACGGGTCGCATATCCAAATGGCAGTAGAACTGGGGGCTTTGTCAATTGACTTCAAGCCACGCACTGCAATCAAGTCACAGGCTCTAGTCGACTTCATGGCTGAATGGAGGGAGAATCAAGTCCCAACCCCAGTGGACAAGCCAGAGCATTGGACCATGTATTTCGATGGGTCCCTCAAGCTCGACGGCGGCGGCGCTGGGGTTCTGCTTATTTCTCCACGAGGTGAGCAGTTGAAATACGTCCTTCAGATCCTGTGGGCGGTATCCAACAATGAAGCCGAGTATGAAGCTTTGCTTCACGGGCTTCGTTTGGCGATATCACTAGGGATAAAGCGACTACTTGTATACGGCGACTCTCTTCTTGTCGTTCAACAGGTCAACAAGGAATGGGACTGCAACAAGGAGATGATGGATGCCTATGTACAGGAAGTACGCAAATTGGAAAGCAAATTCTCCGGCCTGGAGGTTCATCATGCATTGCGGGAGCACAATGTTGGTGCGGACACCTTGTCCAAATTGGGGTCCACGTGTGCCCAGGTCCCGCCGGGGGTCTTCGTCCAGGAGCTCCGACAGCCATCCATCAAGTCTTCTCCGCAGGTAGCCATCGACGCGGGTTCCCAACAACCCGATCGAGAGGTTATGATGCTAGAAGAGGATTGGCGAGAGGCTTTTATCGACTTCATTCGAGATCAACGACTACCAGTGGGAATCGACGCCAGGAGTGCAGAAGCAGCTCGCATCTTGCGAAGAAGCAAGGGTTTCGTCCTGGTCGATGGCAAGCTCTATCGGCGAGGCGCTCGGTCAGGTGTTCTCATGAAGTGCGTCACAAAGGACGATGGTTACGACATACTGCGGGAGATTCACGACGGTGTCTGCGGCAACCATGCGGCTTCAAGAACGCTGGTGGGGAAAGCCTACAGAGCCGGTTTTTGGTGGCCCACCGCAGTGACCGACGCGGAGCATCTCGTGTGCAGGAGCCAAAATTGTCAATTCTTCGGCAAACAGACGCATGTTCCAGCTCACAGCCTCATCACCATACCGCCATCCTGGCCTTTTGCCTGTTGGAGTCTTGACTTGATCGGGCCCTTCACGACGGCGCCAGGCGGTTTTACCCATGTTCTGGTGGCTATCGACAAGTTTACTAAGTGGATCGAGTACAAACCGATAGCCAAGCTCACGCCAGATCGGGTCGTCGACTTCATCTCCGATATTCTGCATCGTTTCGGCTTCCCTAACTCCATCATCACAGACCTGGGGTCGAACTTTACGGCGAACCAGTTCTGGGAGTTCTGCGAGAATGCTTGCATCGAAGTTAAATATGTCTCGGTTGCACACCCAAGGGCCAACGGACAAGTCGAAAGGGCGAACGGCTTGATTATCGACGGTCTCAAGAAGAGACTTTATGATGCAAATAGCAAGAAGGGAGGCAAATGGGTGCACGAGCTGCCACATGTCGTCTGGGGGCTTCGGACTCAGCCGTCCAAAGCCACAGGACAAACACCTTTCTTCCTCGTATATGGATCTGAAGCTATTCTACCAGCCGATATCATGTGGAAGTCTCCAAGGGTCGAAATGTACAATGAAGGCGAGGCGGACGAGGCGCGGCAGTTAGAGCTCGATTCCGTGGAAGAAGCTCGCTGCACCGCTCTTGTTCAGTCTGCTCGGTACCTGCAGGGGATCTGGCGATATCATGATCGCAACGTCAGGGAGCGGTCATTCAACGTTGGTGATTTGGTCTTGCGTCGTATTCAGGACGAATCTGGCCTACACAAGCTCAATTCAAGGTGGGAGGGCCCGTTCGTCGTCAAGCAGGTCACAAGGCCAGGGTCTTATCGACTACAATCCGCTGAGGGTCGCGAGGCCTCCAACTCCTGAAACGTTCAGAACCTGCGCAAGTTCTACCCTTAAGTCGAGGCCCGGTGATCGCTAAATCCCCGGGGGCTCAGAAGATCCCCTTTCCCCGAATCAGTTTGGAGGCCATGAGCCACATGACTCGGGTTGTTACATGCCTTCACATTTACACGATGGCCAGTGTCACGTGCAAACACATATAAAATGACTTCTTGTCGAGAATGACGCGGGGGCTACGGCCACGATCATCTCCCTTCGACTTCCGTTCCTGACGGAGCCCTCGGCTCCGGCTAATTCCTCGGCATATCGAGTTCCGCCGCGACCTTCGATGGTCGCACGCGACAGCAGTCGCATTTTTTCCAACACCGTCGATCCGTTCGACTGGCTTACACCTAGTACGTTGGAAAGGCTCGCATAAAGAGCTACCTTGACTACATCCTGAGTGGCCGCACTCAGAACAGTCTTGATTTTGCCAAAAAGAATGGCAAGCTCACGGCGCTGCCCGCACCTGCTCCTTGCAAGCTTGATCCGTCCGTCCGGGTCTTACCTAGCTTACGGAGCACGCTCACAGTAGGAGCGACCTTCGACTACACTTCGAGTCGCCGCACACGGGGTAGTCCCTTTTTTTGCCCTATGCGCGGCAACCCCGCGATGATGCTCGCGTTCTTTCCTAACGAGTTTAGACCCGCTCGATCGAGTTGTGGCTAATCTGTTAGACGATTATTAGCTACCCTTCGGGTCGTTGCACCCAGGGAAGCGTCTACTACTTGAGCCTTGTAAGCCCGGATCCCAACTCCGCTAAGGCACGCAAACAAGTAGAGACATCGAGTGAAGTATTTACATAAGAAAATGATTAGTTGTTTCGAATCCTGCAGTACACTGTGCACAATTTGTTCGGCTACAGGTTGGGCCTCTCGCAGGTACTCTTCAAACCGCTCGTCTGTGCAGTCCGCCACCATCCCTTGTGCAAAAATGCTCAGCTGCGCGTTCGGCACGAAGGACTTCACATACGCAAGGGCATTGCTCACGCATGCGACCGGAGCCTCAGATAAGAATTTGAGCATTTTCTTCGGGGCTTCGCGGAGTCGCTCCAGCAGGGGCCGCGGGCCTGCTTCGCCTTCTTCTAGGGGATCCACCATGTCCACCAGCTCCTGAGCGGCCCCCCGGAGGTCCTCCAGCTCCTTGCGCAGCTGCTCGTCCTTCTCGCCCAGCGTTTTCACTTGCTGAAGGCAGTCGACGAACTGACGCTCAGTATCGCCGATCACCTTCTGCAGCCTTTCGACATCATCTGTACGACGATACAGCATATTCTTCACGTCAGTAAGCAGCTCCTCTTTGTGTTTCGCTATTTTCCTAAGCTCTGTGGTAAGGGCACTTCAGCATCTATGGGGAGTTACTAAGGAAAAGTACTCGAGGGAAGCGAGGGCCTACCTTGGTGCGCCTTCCTCTCTGCCTTGAGCTGCTCCTGGTACTCCGCTTGTTGCTCCTTGAGCTGTTGTTGGAGCTCGGAGTTGGCCGTCTCGAGGTTCTTCAGGTCATTCTTGAGCAACCGAGTCTCTCGAGTCCTTTCCTGCTTCAGTATATCAAGGTCTCGCTGCAGATAGCAATTCTTCGTCTTCTCCTCGGAGATGCGCTTATCCAGGGCAGCTAAATCTCGCGCGTCACTCACGACCACGCGAAGTTTCTCTGACTTCTTCTGGGATTTGGCGATTACATGCTGTGAAAAAGGCAGAGATTGAGTCACAAACAACTCACCAATGTGCACATCTGGAACATTACCCAAGTACTATCATGGAGAAGTCGTATAACTCCTTGAAGGTGCTCTTGTAGGTCTTCAGATTTTCGGCCGACAGCAGGAGGTCGTCCACCAGGTCGGTGGTGATGACGTTCTGGTGCCCCGGCCCGTCCCTCAGCACTTCACGGGGATTCCCCGAGGACCTGGCGGCATCCCCGGACGGCGGCGGCTGGACACCTGCAAGCATACAGTGTGGTCAACACATTATGCCCAGACCTCGGCAACCAGTCGCGGGCGGGTAAGCGCGTACCTGTGCCATCGGTATGAGCTGCATCAGGGTTCACGACTTGTTCTCCACCACCGGGTCCGGCTCCCTCTTGTCGGGGCTCGGGGGCGGCAAGTCGGGGAGCGCCGCATCTGCCTCAGGGGCCACCTCCGTGGGTATTGGCCACCCAGGCGCCGAGGGCTCGGAGGCTGCAGCAGTCGGGGCAGGCTCCACATCGGAGGGATCAGCGCGGGTTGATGACTCCAGCTGCAGTTGTACGGCACTTGCCGCCCTGATGACATCGAAGACATTGTTATCCAAGTGGGCAAGAGCAAGATCTTCAAGCGACAGGAGGAAAACTCACAGTGTCGACTTCTTTTTGGCGGCCTTCTTCACCCGCCAGGCCCGTCGAGGAATGCCCGCTGCTGACGGCGAGGCCTGGTCGGCCGATGGAGGAGTCCCCGTCACGGCAATTGTCACCGCAGCGGCGGCGGAGGGGCCTGTTTCCACCCCTTCGGGTTCGGTCCCGGGTGGCAGAGCAGGGAGGCTACAAGAGGATACTGTCAGTATACAGCATCATTGACACTTCGCAACTAGCCAAACAAGCAACCCAGTACCTGGAGGACTCGACTTCTTGCGCCTTGCGTTTGCGCACTTGTCGTTGGCCTTTCGGCACCAGCGGTAGAGCGCCGGCCAACTCCACGCTCTGGTCGGAGGAGTTGTCCCGGCGCGGTTCACCTTCGGTTCTTTCGCTCACCTGCGAGCCCACGCAGTCGGTGGACTCGCTGCTGCCTTGAGCCGCAGCAAGGTGAGCCTTCCCGGTTGCAATGGCAGCAGATGGGCCAGGTCCTCCTTCAACTCCTTCTTCCGCCTGCGAGTCCACGCAGTCGGCGGACTCGTTACGGCTTTGAGTCACAGCAAGGCGAGCCTTTTTGGCTGCAGTGGCGGCAGAAGGGAGGAGATGATACGCTCGGGGGAGGTCAGGTTGCGGCGGGTAGCTGCAGTACAGCTCTGTGTGCCCCTGTAGCAAGTTCTTCAGTTAAGTACCGGTGTAGTAGCAGATTTCTTCAGCGAAAGAAGTCGAATACTTACCGGCTTGGGCGGATTTCGTGCGGAGAACAAGGTGGGCACGTACGGCACGGCGTCCACGTCCAACACCACCCGCTGAACTCGCTGGAGCGCGACTTCGTCTGGCACCTCCTCTGTGCACATGCGAGAAGGGTCAGCGGGGCCGGTGTACTCGAAGCCCAGGCAACAGCGCTGTTGGATGGGTTGGACGCGGTGCTTGTAAAATGAAAACATGACGGAGGCGCCGGTCACTCCTTTCTTCTTCTGCGCCTCGATGGCCTCCAGCAGCTCTTTGACTTGAATCATTTCCATGCCGGAGGGTTCAAGGTTCCATTCCCCCCTCACCACTGGCGGTCTGTTCGACTTCGTCGGAAGTTGGGGAGCTTGGTTTTCGATGTAAAACCACTGGTTTTTCCACCCAGGAAGGTTTGAGGGGAATTTGTATGAAAGGTATTTTTCGCCGGCCTGCTGACGCAGTTGGATGCCGGCGCCCCCTACTACAGCAAGTATTTTCGTGGTTGGCTGGGGTTTGACGCGGAAGAGGAAACGGAACAGATCCCAGTGGGGTTCGATTCCGAGAAATGCTTCGCAGAAGTGGATGAAGATGGAAATGTGGCAAATGGAATTAGGGTTGAGGTGATGGAGCTCAATCCCGTAATAATAAAGGAGGCCACGAAAGAAGGAACAAGTGGGGAGGGCCAATCCCCGTTCGGCAAAATGGAAGAATGTGATGATTTCGTCGACATTCTCCATGGGAAAAGGTTCACGGAATGAGGGGCGCCAGTTGACAAGGTTCAGGGAAACCAGTTTTTTCAGATTGTTCAGGGAGCACTTACTGTGTGTCCACTCCGTCGTGACTCCGCATCCTTCTTCATTTCCTTGATCTCTGACTTCTTAGACGCCATCTCTGATGCGCTGGCCACGAGATGCTCGGGGGCTGCGGGGAGAGGGGCAGGGAGGTCGGAGCGGGAGATTTTTCTTGGGAGGAAGGCGGCGGTGATTGGCTCGGATTGGGGAGTTCGGTGGCTTTTGATGGAATGCAGATTGAAAGCGTGGTTTTTTCCTACCGTCATCGCGGGGTTAAATAACCAGCGAGGTGGGGAAAAGTCACTGTTCTGAAGTTCAGGAGTCACGTCTGAGAATATTCCGAATATGAGGGGTCGTTTGATGGGTTATTTGGATTGGATATTCGTTTAATCATTTTTTCAGGGTTTGTTCGCCTGAAAAAGCATTTTTTCGACTTACTAATCTAACCGTGTGTTTGGTTGGGGAGCGCGTGGGAGCGGAGCCGCTCCGCTCTACTTTTTTGCGTGTTTGGTTGGGAGCGAGGAAGAGCGGAATGGTTCCACCACGGAATATTCCCGCGAGATCCGGAACGATAGCACTCGCCCAAAACGGCCGGATGCGAGCGCTCTCGTTCTCCCTGGCTCCCCTCCCGCCTCGACGCCACCCCCGGTCCGCTGGCGGGCTCCAGGGCGCCGCCCCCCTCCCCCCCACCCCCGCCGCAGGAGGGCCAGGTGCCGCCGCCCCCCTCCAGGGCGCCGCTGCCCCCGCCCCCCCTCCCCCGCGCCGGCGCGGCTGCCCCCGGCGGAGGAGCGGGCCAGGCGCGCACCCCCCACGCCGCCGGCGAAAGGAGCAGGCGCCGCCCCGCCCCCCCCCCCACCCCCCGCGCGGCGGCCGGCCAAGCGCGCGCCCCCCCCACGCCGCCGGCGAAAGGAGCAGGCGCCGCCGCCCCCACCCCCCGGCGTGATTCCTGGCGCCCGCGGCTGCCCCCGCCGGAGGACCCAGACCCAGGCCGGACGCCCGCTCTCCGTGCCCCCCCCCTGCGTCCGCTGGCGGGCTCCAGGGCGCCGCCGCGCACTCCCCCCCACCCTTGTTGGCGGGCTCCAGGCGACGCCGGCGGAAGGAGCAGGCGCCGCCGCCCCAGGCCAGGCGCGCCGGAGGATCAGCCACCGGCGAAGTCGAATGGTTTGGTTCTCCAACCAAACACGAAACGGAATGGCTCTGCTCTACCACGCTCTTCAACCAAACAAAATATGGAGTGGCTCCGTTCCGCCTACCAAACGTAGAACGGAGCAGCTCCATTCTTAGAAATTGGAATGGAACCGTTCCATTCAAGTTGGCTCCCCAACCAAACGGACCCTAATACTCATCATCTGTACCATCGTTTTGGTATTTTTGCAATGTTCTCCTTTTTCACCTGCATGCCACGGTTATTGGATCCTTATTTCCAAATTTTGTGGGATTTGGATTCAAGGCTCGGGGGCTGCGGGATACGTGGCATCGACTACTTATTTTTCAAATCTTTTGAGGGATAAGTAGGGTCACAGACAAATGGGACCCTCAGCCTGATTCTCCGATTCAACCTAAGGCTCGTGGGCTACTCCATATGGAGTGCGATTTTTAAATCGCACGCCATAACAAAATTCGGGGCATGAGCACCTCATAGCTTCGATGCAGCCAAACAAGTACTCGAAGAAGGACTTCAAGACGAAGTTTCAGAAGAAGTCGAAGACTGCTTCGAAAGTACTCGATAAGCCTGTCGTACTTAGCTACGAAGAGCTCGGGGGCTTGTCAGACCCGGGGCCACCGGGCTGGGCACGTTATATAGTCTAAGAGATTAAGCCCGTCTTATCTCTTATTCATTTTGCTTATCTCTTGTTTATCCCGCTTAAATAGGAGATAGAGCTAACCAACACGGAGAGGATCTACTCGAGATATGTTCTGGTGTGATCCCTCGACGGAAGTTGGTTAGCATCTTTGTAACTCTGACCTCTCGGATATATAAGGGAGGTCAGGGACCCCTGTGACATCCCGAAAACTTACCCATAAATTACACGCTAAAATTTTCGTTTTCAAGAACCGTTTTGTCGAAACCCTAACTCCCCGGGAGCCGAAGCCGACACCTGAATCCAATCGCGGTCACGTCACCTTTTCCTCTTCGCGCAGCGCGCGAACGCCGAGCGCGCGTGGCCGACCAGCCACGGTCGCCGCCGCGAATTTCGCCGCGCGGTCGCCGCCGCGAATACCGCCGGCGCGCGTTAAATTTTCCTTTTTCTTTTCACACCATTTCTTTCCTCTTTTCTTTTCCCTTTTTCCTTTTCTTTTTTTTCCCCTCTCTTTTCCTTCCCTTCCCTTTTCTTTTTTTTCCATTTTCCTTTTTCTTCCTTCCCTCCCTTTTCTTTTCTCCTTTCTTCCTTCCTGCTCCTCCCTCCTTCCCCTGCTCCCGAGCCGCGCCGCCCGGCCTCAGGCCCCGGCCACGCCGCCCCGCCCTCGCGCGCACGCCACCGTACGCGCGCGCACCGCCGGACCGCACGCGCACGCGCACGGCCACGGCCCGCACGCGCAACCGCACGGCCCCCGCGCCGCCCGCCACTGCCGCCCCGGCCTCGCCGCCCGCTCCACCCCTGTACCGCACAGCGCCGGCCCCTCCTCCCCACGTGCTCGACGCCGCCCTCGTCGCCTGCGCCCCGCCGCACGCCGCGTCGCGACCCCGGGCGCCATTAATGGCCGCCCCGGAGCCGCTCCGCCGGCCACCATCCGCCCGCCCGCTCGGCCGCCTATAAATAGGCCCCCGTGCAGCCGCCACCTCCCCCACAACTTCCGTCGCCGCCCCTGCCCTCTCCCCAGGCCGCGCTCGCCGCCCCGCCTGTGCCGCACCGCCCGCCGCCGCCCGCCCCGTCGGCCGGCCGCCTCGCGCCGCCCTCGCCCGAGGTGAGGCTAGGAATGGGCCCCCCTCCTCCCCCTCTCCCTTTCCCTCAATCCCTAGCCGCTATTAGGCCCTAGGCTGCCGGATTGGGCCGGCGCCGAGCTCCCCCTCCCCTCCGCTGTTTCCTGCTGGCAAGGGGAGGAAGAAAGGGGCAATTTTTCCCTTAAGCCCCTCCCATTTCCCCTATCCGGTTGAGATCCCCCACCCTTTGTACACTTTTGCGGGAAGAGCCCCCCCTCTTTTATATTTTTCCAAACAAGACCCTTCCACTATGTAGATTTATTTTCAAAGAGACCCCTCATACTTTCTGTCGTACCCCCAATGTTTCTAGAATTCACAAACAAGCCCCCCCTTTCCAGAAAATTTACAAATAAGCCCCTGGGCCCCTGTTTAACCCCTGAACCCCTCTTTACCTCGTCATTTTATGTGCGAAACGATCTCCGATCGACCCGAAACTTTACCACGCCCTTTCTGGTATAGTTCTAGCCATGCCATTAAGAAACCACCCAAAAATATTACCCCTACCTCCGTAACTAAATTATTTCCGATTCAAGCTCAACGATAAAAGCTTTTAGTTCTTTCGCTTGATTGTATGCCTGTTTGTTTGCGTCGTAGGACACGGAGTGAACGAGGAAGTTCCCGAGTGTGATCAAGCGAACGAGGACCAGTTCTGCGACCCCGAACCCGAGGGACAGTGCTTCGATCAGGACCTCCCGCAAGGACTTGACGATGGCAAGTTCAACTCCACCCTTTGATGCATGTTTCTGTCCTAGTTTTTATAAACACAACCCAGTGGCCTGCTTTATAAAATGGCATGGATTTGTTTACTGAAAACATGGTAGGATAGCCACCCTTGTTTGGGATATCCATACCTTGACCACCTGGTTTTATAAAGAAAGTGTGTGTGTGTGGGAAGGGATAAAATGTGTTTTGAAAGACGAGTTAGACGGGATGGATGGCATTTCTGTGTGATTTGCCGTTGGTGTGCTCGTACCTGTGTGGTTGAGCGAGGAAGGGAGATATCCATCTTGTCACCCCTAAGGACCGAGTTGATGTGTCGTCTCACCTAGCTTCCCGTCGTGCAAACCACTTGACCGTTGTATGGGCAGCGGCTTAGCCTAACCCCACTAGTTAGTCTGTTAGCCATCAGGAGAGCTGGGAGCAACGGGTGATCAAGGAGACGGGATAAGCTCTGTGTGACTTATGCCCCGGTTAAACCTCGGTGATAGGTCAAATGACCCCTTGATAGATCCCGTGGTGGCTAGTCAGGTCTAGCTAAGGTGGGTAAGGGCTTTGATGGGATCTGCACCGGCACTAAGGTGTTCGTGCTGTGGTACCCCACCTGTGGGTAAAGTTGCGCACCTCGGCAGAGTTAAAATCTATTCGAATAGCCGTGCCCACGGTATTGGGCAAGTTACGGTGTGGTCACATAACTAGTGTTTCTCTGGGATTGGTGTGTGTGTTATTTGGAAAATGTCCGGCAGTTGTGCCGTGGGCTACGATGGACGGGGAGTCCGGTAGCAGCTTAAAGTTCGGATCCTGTGTGGATCAACAGCACGTGCTCCTTGGTATTTGAAAACTTGTTTTGAAAATGTTTTAAACGAACCTTTGCATAAAACCGAGTTTTTCCGTAAATAAAACCATAACCTTATCCTTGGATTAACCTGTGCATTTATTTCTGTTATATCCCCTCCGCGGGTGTGATTGAACTTGCTGAGTACGTTCGTACTCACCCCATTTCTTACTTTTACAGTGAAGATCCAGATTACATCCCCGAAGACGTCGAGTAGGGTTCCGTCCTGCACCCAGTCTTGCCTGTGGGTGAGGTCACCGTTGGAACTCCGCATGGCGCAAGACTCTAATGACCCCCTTTTCGTAGCTAGTGTAGTAGTGTGGGTTTTAGTGGTTATCCTCGCGATAGTGGCGTTTCACTGCCCATTACCACGAAGAGTTGTACGGTGATGTACCATCTGATGTAATAAAAGTGTTATCAGCCTCCTGGGACTGATAAAGTAATACTTTTAAATCTTCCCTGATGGGGGGACGCTTCAGGTGGTATCAGAGCCGTAGGCTGGCCGTAGGATGTAACCCCAGAAGCGAGACCCTGTTCCAGACCCTAGGACTTGTTCTGACTTAGATATTTTTCTGCACAAACACTCACCGCTGGTCTTTGCCCTGTTCCAGATGGCTGGCAATGGATGGGCTAACGGAATCTGCCACGCAGAGCCCGGCCTTCCTAAGTTATTATTACTCAGCCTGGAATGCGTTGGGGTTATGGAACCACCAGAGTATGCCTACCGAGAATACATCTCCGGAGGCACCCTTCGATGCGATATGATGGTCTTTGTGGAGAGGAGCACCCGTTACATCTCCACCTCTGGCTTCCGCTTGCCTGACACCTACCGAAAGGCCGCCCGTAAAGCCCTGCGACGGCTGCGTGTGCTCTACATACACCACCTTCAGCGGACTCCTATGGGATTTTTCCCACCCGCTGAGGGAAGAGGACGCACTTGGATTGCCCGGATAAGGGGACTTGGACGAGAAGAAGAAGACCTAGAAGATACGGTCTCCCACCTATCCATCTATCTTACTGGCTTGGATGCACTCTACCACGAACAGGCGGCGCAGCTGAGGCAGCTAATCCATGGGATTGAAAAGATAACCCAGGAGCTGGAGGAACAACGGACAAGAGCCGCAAGCGCCGAGTATTCCTTAGCCACCCTCCAAGCCCAGATGCAGGAATACGAAAACCGCAGCGGAACAGGTGGATGGATAGAGGAAGAGGAAGAAGAACCCGAGGAAACCCATTGGGATAAAGGTACTCAGACCGAAGATGAGATGGATCGGTGCCTCCCAATAAAGAAGCGCCCTATCAGGAATGAGGAGGAATCCCCATGATAGGATTAGCACTCCCCTACCTTAATAACCCCGTATCCAGGAAAAATGTACCCCATTGCAATAATAAATGTTATCTACTCCCTTTTGTATCTGTGCTAGACTATTTACCCTGCCCTTGTTTCAGATGGCTGAGGAAGGATGGACCCAGTGCGATTGCCAAGCAGCACCTGGCTTTCCCAGCCTTTTGATCAACACCCTGGAAGGCCTTGGCGTTACAGAACGCCCAAGGTACTACAGCCGAGAGTACGAACACCACGGTACCCTCCGCTGCAGGGTGATCCTGGTCATCGCCAGGAGCAACCGCTACCCCGACATCCAGCCTTGGCGAGTGACTGCCACAGGTTTTAGACACCAGGACACCTACCCCTTGGCCATCAGAAAAGCACTCCGTTATTTGTGCCGGATTTTGAAGAACACCTCGCCCCCACGCCAGCGAAGTTCTTCCCGCCGGCCATCAGAACCCCAGTCTGGGAAGCACGCATGAGAAACCTGGAACGACGTCGCCATGAAGAAGGCCCCCTGTACCAAGTGGCTACTTACCTAGCCGCCCTGGACCAACTCTTTGATGAGCAAGCCAACCTTCTAAGGGAGCAGACCCATCGAGTCGAGCAAGCAGAACTCGCAGTGAGGTTACAGCAGATCCGAGCCGCCCACGCCGAGGCGAGAGCCGCAGCCGCGGTCAGTAGCGAAGCAGTCGCCCAAGAGACCCTCAGGCAGGCCCGAGACCGGCGTATGCAAGATTGGACGCAAAGTGGAACACCAGTCCTGGCAATTGGAGAAGACCATGTTTTACTCGGGACACCCGTCATAGGGTGGGGATCACTCTTTGGGAGCACACAAGCCCCACCCGAGAACCCTGAAAGTTCTGCTGCCGCCGACGAAGGGGATGCTGCAACGCAACCCTTGACCGATGGGAACCCAGAGGACGGCGAGCGAGGACCTCTCACCCTTCCCGCCCCGGAAGAAGGCCCGCCGCGCAAGTAGAATAACCGACGCCGTCCTAGTGATGCACCCCCTCAGCCCCTTCTGCTTAAAACGTGCCCTTAGACAAGACCCTGGCCGAGTAGCACGAGACCTAGCCGTACCCCTAAGTTGTACCCCCCCTTTTCAGTAATAAAATGGTTGGTGCTTGTTGCTTGTGATGTTGTGTGCTGGTTTGTTGTGTACTACTTGTTTATATGAATACCGGCAGAAGGTGGATTCTGCCTTATATACGAGTTAAACAACTTAAACATCACATAATCGTAACCCCAATTTACCCAATCAACAGGTGACCCCCCGGAACGTCGCGAGGGCCTCCCGTGGCCGGAACCCCGTTGCCGCTAGTGCCGGAGCACAGCCCGTTGAACAAGATCTTCCCCAAGGAGAACAGGAAGTAAGCCAGAACCGAGGAGGAAGTTAGGAAGGAGAGCAACTACCACCACCCCCACCCCTCGGAGACTTGGCGCAGATAATCCACAACTAGACCCTCATACTGGAGACGCTGGCCAATGCCCTCATTAACCGGCAGCCGCGAGGGCAGAATATGAATGACAAGCTGACGGCCTTTCTAAGGACCAAGCCGCCCACCTTTGCCGGATCCTGCAACCCTTTGGATGCAGACGACTGGTTACGAGTAATCCAGAGGAAGCTTGAACCATTCGAATGCCAGGACCGGGACAAAGTCCTTCTGGCGGCCCACCAACTCACCGGAACCGCATTAGCTTGGTGGGAGAATTACTGTGCTGCAGCCGAGGATGCCTCTACCATCACCTGGGGAGAATTCGTGAGGGAGTTCCGCCGCTACCACATCCCTTCGGCCACCATGAAGCGCAAGGCGGATGAATTCCGCGCACTACAACAAGGAAGCATGATGGTGGAAGAGTACACCCACCGGTTCATAGAATTGGCCTGATATGCGCCGGAAGAAATGAACAACGACGATAAGAAACAAGACATGTTCAAGAAGGGATTAAGCCCAGAACTCCGGACCCTGCTTACCCCATAGATCTATCCTGACTTTAATACCCTGATGAACAAGGCTATCCTTACGGAAAGGGCCAAAGCCGAAGAGAGGAAGGACAACAAACGCAAATTTCTGGAAAGTAAGGCCCGCCAACAAAACCGTTTCCAAAAGCCAAGAAACTTCAGCTATACTGCACCAAGATCCCAGGCCCCAATGCAGTATAGGACTCAGTCCCAAGTGACAGGACCACGGGCCCCTGAAGCACAGCCTAAAAGTCAGAATACCATGAGGGCCCCGCAGAACAATGCAAGCCTGGCCGCCTCCGACAACAACAACGTTAGGGCCTGTTTTAACTGCCGTGAGACAGGGCACTTCATCGCCAATTGCCCTTATGCCAAGAATAAGCCGGCAACATCGGCCTTCTCCAACACGGTGAATGGACCCAGACCAGCCCTGACCGGTGCCAACCGAGTGCCCATCCGCAACAACGACAACAGCCAGCAGATGAAGCAGCCCCAGCAATCATTTGGACGAGCCCGCGTCAATCACATCGACGCGCAGGAGGCTCAAGAAGCTCAGGGCGTAGTGCTCGGTGAGTACCTAGTCAACTCAGCTCTGGCAACAGTATTATTTGATTCTGGAGCATCGCACTCGTTTATATCCTCGAGCTATGTGGAGAAACACAAAATACCTACAGTACTACTAAAAACACCCCTATTAACCCGGACGCCTGGAGGCGACATCAATTGTCAATTAGATTGTCCACGGGTAAGGATCAATTTAAGTGGGGTAGACTTTCTAGCAGATTTGGTAGTACTTAAGTCTGGGGGAATAGACGTGATCCTTGGAATGGACTGGTTAAGCCGACACAATGGTCTCATCGGCTGTACTGACAAAGTGGTACACCTAACAAATCCCGGAGGAGTACAAGTGATTTGCCATACCCGGGATAGTAAGTTTGACCCAATGGTGTTTAGCATGGAAGCCAAGCCCTTAAAAGGAGTCCCGGTAGTAAACGAATACCCAGATGTATTCCCTGAAGAGCTTCCCGGTATGCCGCCGAACAGAGATATAGAGTTTGTCATCGACCTTATCCCTGGAACCTCCCCTATAGCCAAGAGACCCTATAGGATGGCAGCCTCTGAGTTGACAGAGTTAAAGAAGCAACTAGAGGAACTGCAACGAATGGGCTTCATCAGGCCAAGCTCGTCGCCGTGGGGAGCTCCAGTTCTATTTGTCAAGAAGAAAGATGGGAGTATGAGGTTGTGTGTAGATTACCGAGCACTGAACGAGGTTACCATTAAGAATAAGTACCCCCTCCCCAGGATCGATGACCTGTTCGATAAGTTAAAAGGAGCCAAGTACTTTTCTAAGATCAATCTAAGGTCAGGGTATTTCCAGCTCAAGATTAGAGAAAGTGACATCCCTAAGAAGGCTTTTGTCACCCGTTACGGGCAGTTTGAGTTCACCGTAATGTCCTTCGGACTAACCAATGCCCCTGCCTACTTTATGAACCTCATGAACAAAGTATTTATGGACGAGCTGGATAAGTTTGTCGTAGTCTTTATCGACGACATACTTATCTACTCCAAGAGTGTTCAGGAACATGAGCAACATCTGCGGGTAGTGTTGGAAAAGCTAAGGATACATAGACTATATGCCAAATTTAGCAAGTGTGAATCCTGGCTGGAGAGAGTAGCTTTCCTTGGTCACATTCTGACCGCGGAAGGCGTAGCAGTGGACCCAGAGAAGGTCGAAGCCGTTTCCAACTGGCAGCAACCAACTAACGTTAGTGAAATTAGGAGCTTCCTTGGATTAGCCGGGTACTATCGGAGATTTATCGAGGGATTTTCCAAGATAGCCCGACCCATGACGGAACTTCTTAAGAAGGAGAAGAAGTTCGCCTGGACAGAATCTTGTGAAAAGAGTTTTCAAGAATTGAAGCAAAGGTTGACAACCGCCCCAGTGCTGACCCTACCGGACATTCATCGAGACTTTGTCATTTATTGTGACGCATCCCGGCAAGGACTAGGATGTGTGCTGATGCAAGACGGGAAAGTCGTTGCATATGCTTCCCGCCAACTCAGGACTCATGAACAGAATTATCCGACCCATGATTTGGAATTGGCAGCCGTAGTGCATGCCCTTAAGATTTGGAGGCATTACTTGATTGGGAATAAGTGTGAAATTTACACCGACCACAAGAGCCTGAAGTATATCTTCACCCAGCCGGATTTGAACTTAAGGCAAAGAAGATGGTTGGAGTTAGTTAAGGACTACAATTTGGAAATCCATTATCACCCCGGAAAAGCGAACGTGGTAGCCGATGCCTTAAGCCGGAAATCCTATGGACCCAAGGATGACCATCTGCACGAGGAAATGGCACGATTAAATGTGCACATTATTCCTCGAGGTTCCAGCCATGTGCTAAACGTCCAACCGACACTAGAGAATAGAATTAGAGAGGCCCAAAGCTCGGATCAGGAGTTAATAAAGATCTGCAAACAAACTGGAGAAAACAAAGCACCAGGTTTCAGACTGGACGATAAAGGAACGTTGTGGTACGAGAATAGGATCTGTGTACCCCAGAATGGAGATTTCCGGCAAATAATCATGGACGAAGCCCATAACTCGGCCTACTCCATCCACCCAGGATCCACCAAGATGTATATGGATATAAGGCAAAAATATTGGTGGAATGGAATGAAGGCGGATATTGCACGATTTGTAGCCCATTGTGATACTTGTCAAAGGATCAAGGCCGAACATCAAAAGCCAGCAGGATTACTCCAACCCCTACCTATTTCGGTTTGGAAATGGGATGAGATAGGGATGGACTTTGTAGTGGGTCTACCTAGAACACAGAAGGGACACGATTCCATATGGGTAATAGTGGATCGACTCACTAAATCGGCACATTTCATACCCGTACGAACTAATTACGGTGGAGAAAAACTGGCAAAACTATATGTGGAAAATATAGTAAAGCTACACGGAGTACCTAGCAGGATTGTCTCAGATAGAGGGACCCAATTTACCTCTAGGTTCTAGAAAAGCTTGCATCAAGCCACGGGCACCAAGTTAGATTTCAGCTCCGCATATCATCCACAGACGGATGGTCAAACCGAAAGGGTAAATCAAATTATGGAAGATATGCTGAGAGTGTGCGTCCTGACCTATGGAAAGGATTGGGAGCAGAGTCTGCCTTATGCAGAATTCTCGTACAATAATAGTTACCAAGCCAGCTTAGGCATGTCCCCATTCGAAGCCCTCTATGGAAGGAAGTGCAAAACTCCCCTAATGTGGTTGGAGGTTGGAGAACGTGCCCTAGTAGGACCCGCTCTTATAAAAGAAGCAGAAGAAAAGGTAGCGGAGATCCGCGAGAAATTGAAAGCGGCTCAGTCCCGACAAAAGAGCTACGCGGACAAGAAAAGGCGAGAGATGAGTTTCAACCCAGGGGATTTTGTTTATCTCAAGGTCTCACCTATTCGAGGGACGCGAAGATTTCAAGTACAAGGAAAATTAGCCCCTCGATACATCGGACCGTACCAAGTCCTAAAGAAAGTCGGAGCCGTAGCATATCGCTTGGAACTACCAGAAGAAATGTCAGACGTACACCCCGTGTTTCATGTCTCGCAGCTAAGAAGGTGTTTAAGGGTACCCGAGGCAGAACACGTGCCAGTAGAGACAATAGATCTGCAGCCGGATCTGCGATACCAGGAAATACCAGTCAAGATTCTGGACACTGTCACTAGAAGGACAAGAAACTCCGAAGTACGGATTTGCAGAGTTCAGTGGAGCAGACATGGAGTAGAAGAAGCGACATGGGAACGCGAAGATGCGCTGAAGAAGGAGTTTTCCCATCTATTTAGGAACCAGCCGAATCTCGGGGACGAGATTCATTTTAAGTGGGGTAGGTTTGTGACATCTCGAAAACTTACCCATAAATTACACGCTAAAATTTTCGTTTTCAAGAACCGTTTTGTCGAAACCCTAACTCCCCGGGAGCCGAAGCCGACACCCGAATCCAATCGCGGTCACGTCACCTTTTCCTCTTCGCGCAGCGCGCGAACGCCGCGCGCGCGTGGCCGACCAGCCGCGGTCGCCGCCGCGAATTTCGCCGCGCGGTCGCCGCCGCGAATACCGCCGCCGCGCGTTAAATTTTCCTTTTTCTTTTTCACACCATTTCTTTCCTCTTTTCTTTTCCCTTTTTCCTTTTCTTTTTTTTCCCCTCTCTTTTCCTTCCCTTCCCTTTTCTTTTTTTTCCTTTTTCCTTTTTCTTCCTTCCCTCCCTTTTCTTTTCTCCTTTCTTCCTTCCTGCTCCTCCCTCCTTCCCCTGCTCCCGAGCCGCGCCGCCCGGCCTCTGGCCCCGGCCACGCCGCCCCACCCTCGCGCGCACGCCACCGTACGCGCGCGCACCGCCGGACCGCGCGCGCACGCGATCCACGCGCACGCGCACGTGCACGGCCACGGCACGCACGCGCAACCGCACGGCCCCCGCGCCGCCCCTGTACCGCACAGCGCCGGCCCCTCCTCCCCACGTGCTCGACGCCGCCCTCGGCGCCTGCGCCCCGCCGCACGCCGCGTCGCGACCCCGGGCGCCATTAATGGCCGCCCCGGAGCTGCTCCGCCGGCCACCATCCGCCCGCCCGCTCGGCCGCCTATAAATAGGCCCCCGTGCAGCCGCCACCTCCCCCACAACTTCCACCGCCGCCCCTGCCCTCTCCCCAGGCCGCGCTCGCCGCCCCGCCTGTGCCGCACCGCCCGCCGCCGCCCGCCCCGTCGGCCGGCCGCCTCGCGCCGCCCCCGCCCGAGGTGAGGCTAGGAATGGGCCCCCCTCCTCCCCCTCTCCCTTTCCCCCAATCCCTAGCCGCTATTAGGCCCTAGGCCGCCGGATTGGGCCGGCACCGAGCTTCCCCTCCCCTCCTCTGTTTCCTGCTGGCAAGGGGAGGAAGAAAGGGGCAATTTTGCCCTTAAGCCCCTCCCATTTCCCCTATCCGGTTGAGAGCCCCCACCCTTTGTACACTTTTGCGGGAAGAGCCCCCCTCTTTTATATTTTTCCAAACAAGACCCTTCCACTATGTAGATTTATTTTCAAAGAGACCCCTCATACTTTCTGTCGTACCCCCAATGTTTCTAGAATTCACAAACAAGCCCCCCCCTTTCCAGAAAATTTACAAATAAGCCCCTGGGCCCCTGTTTAACCCCTGAACCCCTCTTTACCTCGTCATTTTATATGCGAAACGATCTCCGATCGACCCGAAACTTTACCACGCCCTTTCTGGTATAGTTCTAGCCATGCCATTAAGAAACCACCCAAAAATATTACCCCTACCTCCGTAACTAAATTATTTCCGATTCAAGCTCAACGATAAAAGCTTTTAGTTCTTTCGCTTGATTGTATGCCTGTTTGTTTGCGTCGTAGGACACGGAGTGAACGAGGAAGTTCCCGAGTGTGATCAAGCGAACGAGGACCAGTTCTGCGACCCTGAACCCGAGGGACAGTGCTTCGATCAGGACCTCCCACAAGGACTTGACGATGGCAAATTCAACTCCACCCTTTGATGCATGTTTCTGTTCTAGTTTTTATAAACACAACCCAGTGGCCTGCTTTATAAAATGGCATGGATTTGCTTACTGAAAACATGGTAGGATAGCCACCCTTGTTTGGGATATCCATACCTTGACCACCTGGTTTTATAAAGAAAGTGTGTGTGTGTGTGGGAAGGGATAAAATGTGTTTTGAAAGACGAGTTAGACGGGATGGATGGCATTTCTGTGTGATTTGCCGTTGGTGTGCTCATACCTGTGTGGTTGAGCGAGGAAGGGAGATATCCATCTTGTCACCCCTAAGGACCGAGTTGATGTGTCGTCTCACCTAGCTTCCCGTCGTGCAAACCACTTGACCGTTGTATGGGCAGCAGCTTAGCCTAACCCCACTAGTTAGTCTGTTAGCCATCAGGAGAGCTGGGAGCAACGGGTGATTAAGGAGACGGGATAAGCTCTGTGTGACTTATGCCCTGGTTAAACCTCGGTGATAGGTCAAATGACCCCTTGATAGATCCCGTGGTGGCTAGTCAGGTCTAGCTAAGGTGGGTAAGGGCTTTGATGGGATCTGCACCGGCACTAAGGTGTTCGTGCTGTGGTACCCCACCTGTGGGTAAAGTTGCGCACCTCGGCAGAGTTAAAATCTATTCGAATAGCCGTGCCCACGGTATTGGGCAAGTTACGGTGTGGTCACATAACTAGTGTTTCTCTGGGATTGGTGTGTGTGTTATTTGGAAAATGTCCGGCAGTTGTGCCGTGGGCTACGATGGACGGGGAGTCCGGTAGCAGCTTAAAGTTCGGATCCTGTGTGGATCAACAGCACATGCTCCTTGGTATTTGAAAACTTGTTTTGAAAATGTTTTAAACGAACCTTTGCATAAAACCGAGTTTTTCCGCAAATAAAACCATAACCTTATCCTTGGATTAACCTGTGCATTTATTTCTATTATATCCCCTCCGCGGGTGTGATTGAACTTGCTGAGTACGTTCGTACTCACCCCATTTCTTACTTTTACAGTGGAAGATCCAGATTACATCCCCGAAGACGTCGAGTAGGGTTCCGTCCTGCACCCAGTCTTGCCTGTGGGTGAGGTTACCGTTGGAACTCCGCATGGCGCAAGACTCTGATGACCCCCTTTTCGTAGCTAGTGTAGTAGTGTGGGTTTTAGTGGTTATCCTCGCGATAGTGGCGTTTCACTGCCCATTACCGCGAAGAGTTGTACGGTGATGTACCATCTGATGTAATAAAAGTGTTATCAGCCTCCTGGGACTGATAAAGTAACACTTTTAAGTCTTCCCTGATGGGGGGACGCTTTAACCCCCCTCAAAACAGAAGATCATTAGGTCATTCTATACCAAAAGGAATACAAACCACCATACAGGACGTAGGGTGTTACGCTCTGTGCGGCCCAAACCTGTCTAAAAGCCTTGTGTTCCTTGCACCTTCAAGTTCCTGATCTCGGCGTCTCCTCACCCAAAACTTACCACCTTGGGTATATCTCTCGGTGGGCAGCCGGTTAAACACCGACAAGCATAGCACAACAAATTGTTTTTTGAGTGATTTCCACCCTTGTTCTCACTCGATTTCTTATTTTTCAAGTTTGTTGCTTTTCCGATTGAAAAAGATGGATGTCACACTCAGTTTTTCTTTTCTGTATAGCATTGACGTGTCACAATCTTATTTGCGCTAAAAGTGATTGATAGCTGAAAATAGAATCACTCGGATGTATATAGACACTCCAAATGAAAAAAAGACTTCCGCGCTTTGCGCTCTCTCTCGTCCATGACCCTCCTTTTTTTCCCTTCAAAAAGAGCCCATGGGCTTAGACCCTCCTCAACTATTCTGTTCCGTCCAATGGCCCATATCTGTGAATATGGCCCTTGTGCGACAGAACGGTCCATTACTCCATTTCCTATAGCCATCCTCTTTCTGGCATCTGCAAAGCGCGCCCTTCTCCCTTCCTGACGAGCAAACTGCATGTATTTTCAAAAAAAAACGAGCAAACTGCAAAGCAATTCACCAGCAAGTGCAACTGTGCAACTGAGCATGTAGTATAAACTGAACCTACGCATGCTGACTAGATTGCGAAGGAATATGTGCAGTCAGGGTCATTCCATCACAAAAGGGGAAAAGAAAACGCATCGATCACCAGCGGTCTGCATGCAAGTAAGCTGGAATAATAGCATCAAAATTAAAGGAGCCAAGCCAATTTGCGAGCACAAGCACTTGCAGCCGCGAAGAGTGAAGAATCCGGCGGCCTCCATTGATCAACTTGCTCGAGATTCCCAGTCTTTCTCCCAGTTTTTTGTTTATCAGCTCAGCTCCACTCACAGGAGGTCATCAGGATCCAAAAGAACCATTACCAGTCGTGCCTTCACCAGATGATGCCTTTTCCTCCTCCGTCTTCTTTTGGTTCTGAGGAGATTCCTCTCTGGATAAAAAACGAGCCGAGGAGATTCTTTGATCTGGCCCGTGTGAATGTGAGCGGTCCAGGTAGATGCTGGAGATTCCATGGGCCCCGGCGGGCAGCGCCAGGCTGGCGTGGCGCACGTGGACCTTGTAGAACACGAGCGCGTGGCGGGCGGCCCGTCCCATCCGCCACCATCTGCACGGCGGCGGCGGTGGGGTGGGCGGGTGGCGCTCCATGCACGGGCCGCGACACGAGAGAGACGTGGCCAGGGAGGCGCGCGGAACGGGACGGACGGCTGCTGGCCCGATGGCGCGTTACGCGCGGCCGCAGAGCGCACCCGTCCGGGCTCCGGAGAGGGCAGCGGTAGCGCGGCGATGGGCCGGGGGCGCCACGTGCGCCGGAGCCGACGAGCGCGTCCCGCGTCTCGGAGTCGCCGCAGCGGCCGCACCCAGCTGACCAGCTCCGTCTCCGTCCACCTGATTCGGGACCACGACAAGTCGACAAAGCCAAGATGGACCAGGTCCACTCACATGTATACTCGTGTGGCTGTGCTTACACTGACCCAAGCTAACTAACGAAAACTCTTCGCTACTGATCGATGCCTTTCCTAATAGTGGGAAGGCCCCAGGTTCTTGATAGCATATCTTCCACTTGCGTGCAATAAATCGCTCTCATTCCTAGCGAATATTTCGTGGATATATGCCAAGAGCCCAACTTGCTAGATGAGATCCTCTAATGGATTTGAATAATTTTGATTCATTAGATACATTGTAATGTCTATATAAAAGGAAGGATGTAGAATATTTCATAGTCGTTTGGCACCGCCTCTGTCTATGTTAGAATACGGATGAGCATTGTCTCATACTCTTGTCAAAAGCCACTACATTTTCATGAGCTTCTAAGATTGCAGAGATCGGGTATTGGATCTTTTTTGCCGCCTCATGTCTTTCTTCGTACAAGAGTCGTGGTGAAAACCATAACTGCCGCCACCTCCATCAGTTGTTCATGAATACACAAGGTGCTAGCACATATCATAAATTATTCCAACCCTCAATGTATGGATACAATTGAAGCATTGTTGATATTACCACGAGTTTGTTGAGTACGACTACATCAACTACACCAATAACAATGATATAAATGATGTTGTTTTCGTTGCACCAAGTGTTTAGTAGTAACAATCCATGATCCTACATGATTTCTTAGCTGAACGGTTAAAAAAATTTTATTTAATCCTAGCATATTGTTCCATTCGTACAAGCATTGTCAAACCATCTCGCCATAGCAAACTAATAATAAGTAATTTCTGACTTTCATAGTTTATTGCATTGCAGACGTAGAAAATTATATATTAGAACTCAAAATAGGTGCCTAGGTCAAGAACAGATATAAAGGATAGGACATCTAGCCCCCCCCCCCCCCTCCCCAAGTTGAGGTTACTCTATTGGAAGAGGAGAGAGAGGATGTGGAATAAGAAAAGGAGGTGAATGTGGAGTGAGAGGTGGAAGAAGAATAGAGCCACCTATAAACATGCTATGATACTATGCATCCTCTATGCATTGCGCTACTAGAGGTTGAATATGAAAGCATATTGCCAAGTTCTCAATAGACTATCTAAAGTTCCTAACTACAATCCTCCTTGTCACAATGAAGCTCTAATAATTAAAAATTTTAATTTTACAAAAGATATACTCCACCCATAGTATTCAAATTTTATCTTGCAATATAGCTACTTTTAAGTTACCAAATGAGTTTTTTTATAAGAAGTTTACAATACACCTACTTGCGTGCAAATTAATTATGGTATAAAGCTAAATATGAAAGCTATATTTGCTTCTAATTAGCGCATGGTAACTAAAAAAAGAGCAATATAGACTTTTACTCTTCATGCTTAATCTGTCCGAAAAACTTTAGAAGTAGCTTATACTATAGGACAAAGGGAATAAACAACTATAATGAATAAGATTTAAATGGTACTTATTACATGTTTGAAAAACCCCACGTGTACAACTGTATATGATTTCTATCATCTTCATGGCTTTCAATTTCTCAACACCTAGTATGGTGTGGTCCAAAGAGGTGAGCAGTTTAGCACAGTACTATGTTTGTCGTTCACCGGACCGGACGAGGAGTAGGTGAACCCAGTCCATAGAGAACCCGGTCCACCGGGGGTCCGGAAAGCGAAAACCGAAAGGCGAGGGGGGGTGGGGATTGCTTATAAAAGCCAAGGCATCACATCCGTGCCGCAGCTTTGCTCGCTTTAATCCTGCCCCTTTATCCACCGCCACCTAATTCCAACAAATTTCGATCTCCATCGATCGATTCCTCCCGAACCCGACCCGACCCGACCCGACCCCCATGGCCTCCGACGCCGCCGCTGCCGCCGAGCCCTCCTCCGGCGACACCCAGCGTCCCCCGCACTACGCCATCGGGTACGCGCTCGCGCCGAAGAAGCAGCAGAGTTTCATCCAGCCGTCGCTGGTGGCCCGCGCGGCGGCGCGGGGCATGGACCTCGTCCCCGTGGATGCGTCGCGGCCCCTGGCGGAGCAGGGCCCCTTCCACCTCCTCATCCACAAGCTCTACGGCGACGACTGGCGCGCCCAGCTCGAGGCCTTCGCCGCGCGCCATCCGGCCGTGCCCGTCGTCGACCCGCCCCACGCCATCGACCGCCTCCACAACCGCATCTCCATGCTCCAGGTCGTCTCCGAGCTCGACCACGCCGCCGACAAGGACCGCACCTTCGGCATCCCCAGCCAGGTCGTCGTCTACGACGCCGCCGCGCTCGCCGACTCCGGCCTCCTCGCCGCGCTCCGCTTCCCGCTCATCGCCAAGCCCCTCGTCGCCGACGGCACCGCCAAGTCCCACAAGATGTCCCTTGTCTACCACCGCGAGGGACTCGCCAAGCTCCGCCCGCCGCTCGTGCTCCAGGAGTTCGTCAACCACGGTGGCGTCATCTTCAAGGTCTACGTCGTCGGCGGCCACGTCACCTGCGTCAAGCGCCGCAGCCTGCCAGACGTGTCCCCCGGGGACGACGCGTCCGCCCAGGGATCCGTCTCCTTCTCTCAGGTCTCCAACCTCCCCAACGAGCGCACCGCGGAGGAGTACTACGGCGAAAAGAGCCTCGAGGACGCCGTCATGCCGCCGGCCGCATTCGTCAACCAGATCGCGGGCGGCCTCCGCCGCGCGCTTGGCCTACAACTCTTCAACTTCGACATGATCCGGGACGTCCGCGCCGGTGACCGCTATCTCGTCATTGACATCAACTACTTCCCGGGCTACGCCAAGATGCCGGGATATGAGACTGTCCTTACTGATTTCTTCTGGGAGATGGTCAGTAAGGAGGATGGTGTGGTCCAGGAGAAGGGGAGCAACCATGTCTCGGTGAAATAAGACGATGGTTTGATTGCAAACCTGCAAGTGTCTTGGGAATGCTGCTGGTTCTGGATGCAGAATTTGATGAGGGGATTCAACCGGCAGCACGTGGAGGACCTGCGCCCTGCTGTGTAAATCCTTTCTCCTAACTCTTTCCATACCAGTTGTTTAGGTATCTTGCTGTTTTTCTTGGGAAGTCGGTTCATCTAGTTTAGTCTGTCTGAACAAAAGAGAGGGACATAACTCAATCCGGAATTCTAATGAGAAATGTGCTCTCCATATGCAAGCCTTCTGTTCTTGAGCAATGGATGAATGGCAATCCAATGTCGTTTCTTTTCCTGCAGCTCAAAGAATGCAGGTAGCTTCTTTTATCGAACCCAATTGCCTCGTGCTTTCTGGGCCTAACTGGAAATGTGAAACTACTTTTGTTAGTTCAAAGCAAGAACCTAGAGAAATGCATCAGTATCATTCACTGATCAAAAGCCAACCCATGTTGTGCCTATCTCAATCCTAGTGGTACTGCAGTGGCGACTGGTGCGTGGTGATTATGTTCTCAGTATATAGTGGATCACCATGCAACCATTTGTCCTTTTGATGCAACCGCCTTATTTGCATGTGAAATTGTGAAGTAGAAGCTCTTTGTTATGACACCGATTTATCAACAGCTATTGTTATATCATTGCCCACAAGGTTGAATGTGTGGCAAAAGAATTAGTTGTGCCACTTGTTGAGTTTCTGTTGATAGAATTGGTCGTAGACCAGAGAAAAATATCATATCAATTCACAAGAATTAACCGAGTGCACTTGCGCCGCTTGTTTGAGTGTTTACGTCTTTTGGAATCTTGGCCAATCAGCATGGACCATTACTTGTTATGGACAATCTGCGCCTTTTTAGTCCTTTGTAATGGAGATTGTTTTAAGTTGGTATGTATACCTATTTATCTTATCCGTATTTTGTCGACATAAGCTGATTGATGTACACGTCATTCCTTCATATTCTGGCAAGCTTCATGTTCATTTTTTTCTTTATGGGGTGGGGTTGGGGTTGAAAATTAGTAATTTTGCAAGGAATAATAGTTCGGAAGGATTTAGCAGCCACATTACGTCAACGATATCTTCTGTTAGTTCCTTAAATCAATTGCAGCAGCAGTAGTGAGCAAAATGAAAATTCTAGATTGCCTAAATGGTACTTCAACTTTTTGTTCGTTTTGCATTCTAAGTGTATTGTAATGTAGAAACTAATAATAGGCCTTGAGAATCCTGTAGTTTCCTACTGGAGCATGGGCTGTAATATTGACATTCCTGGAGTTATTAGGATTTTGGACTGTCATCAAATATGATGTTAGGAAGCTAACATCTAGTTTAGCATCCTTGTGAACTCTAGTTTATCATCTCTAGTTTGTAATCTTCTTGTGTTCTGATCACCTCATCTTTCTATCTTATTTCTGGACCTAAGTCCATTCCTGCTAGTTGAGTAAAAAATCGTAGGGTGTTTTTACATTCCATTTTCAGAGCCATGAATTGGATTGCACAGTGACAGCAGTCATTCTTTCCAGTTCTAAGCAATGGGGCAAAACATGAGGAAATGGCCTTGCTTGTATGCTGCCGCGAATGGTCCAAAGATAATTTACTTGCGAGCTCGGCAATTTATCATGCTAGTGGCCCTGGCATAAAACTTGATCCCTATATTTTGGTAAGGAGAATGCATCTGGATTTAGTTGTGTCAAACTCGGTACTAGTTAACTCACATTATACAGTACTCTAGGATGCAATTTCACGAGCCTTGTACCCCTGTATGGCTGAATATCGGTTGCTTCTCTGTTTCCAGCAGTGTAGCCTGTCTGTCTCATTGTTATATTTTTCCCCTGTGAACAATATGTTTTAAGTCTCAGTTCTGCTTGGATATGGTAAAATGCAGGTTATGTTTAGTCAGTCCCTGTGACCCTGTCGCAGATCAATGGTCGTTGCTGACATTGCGATTGGTCCTCCGTTGCTGATGTATCACTAATTTCTACGAAGTTTTTAGATATTTTATTGTGCACAGGCTGCCTAACAACGGGTCTCAATCTACAAGAACAGAAAGCAGTACCTCTGTGGGAAGTTGGTGTTTTCTGGTGTTCCATTCTGAGCAAAGTTTCGAATGTGAGACTGAGTCTAGGTGGATGAGCTGTCCTATAAATGAGTGGTTTCAGGTGGTGACCTGAAATCCAATTGAATCTGTTAACAAGCATTTCTTTTCTGTTTTACTCCTGTTGCTTGTCTTGCCAGTAGTAATGCGCATCTGGTTTGATTGGTAGCTCGCAATCCATAGGGGCATATGCCATGTTACGTTTAATTGGTTCAGCAGCTACGGGCATCTCGACTGCTTTTGGTGCATAGTTCTCTCTCTGTTCTTTTTTTTTTCAGAACCTTTCTTTTCTCAGTTTGTTTCGTTTGATCCGATTCTTCAATTCATAGTCCGGAGCGGTTTGCTAGCGTCCCAGGCTCCCAGTTCGCTCGGAGTAGTGCGCTACAAACAAAGTTGGTTTCCGTGAAATTCAGAGCGACCTGAATTTATCTGAAGGTTTGCCTCCCTTGCCCACGGAGCTCGATATCTCTGCGATCTAGCTGCCTTTCCTTTCCACCCAGATGAGAAGTAGAATGCTCTTTGTGATGCCCAATGCATTTCTAACGGACTACCAACACTACTGCTCCCCTGTAACTTGTTCTATGGATTCTTGAGGGCCTCTGCTGGTGCAGTCATTCTCAATTTTTTTTCTATGTACGCCCTGACATGCGGACACCATTTGTCAGTGGGTCAATTCACTCTCTCCCTCTCTCCCCGTATCTGTCTTGGGGGTGAGAATGGTAGTCAAAACACACACAAAAAAAGAAGCAAAGTCCATTTTGTGCAAAGATGACTTTCTCGGCCGATAACCTGCGGCGCAAAAGTCTAATTAACCAATCAATAGAAGTGAACAAAAGGAATAAATCAATAAATAGCTTTGGAAATATACAATGGACTGATCTTTTTGGCAGGGATTACTCCAGCTCCATCTTCACCTGTTTTGCGTAAATCGAGATACTGTAGTGTGCGTAAATCGAGATACTGTAGTGTGGAGCTATTTTAGCGTGGAGCTATATTTTGTAAGCCCGGACTAAAATAAATTAAAAGCCGGGTGAAACTAGTGAAGCTGTTCTAGAAGAAACCCTCCTAAACGCCCCCCCCCCCCCCCCACCCCCCCGACTCCCTTAGAGAAGGCAGTAACCGGTAAAAAGAAAGAAATTGCCTCGGGCGTTTGTGCTTAGGTTCACATGAACGGGCTCACCTGCACACATAATACCACTTCTCTGTTTCCCAAATCTAGTATGCATGAACATGAATTGGTTTCTTTTTGAGGAACAATGAACATGAATTATTTATCCATCCATTTTATGATTTAACAAGACACTAGATAGATCGTCATCCATTTCCCCTTTCAGAGTCACACCATCGCGTGATGCATGCATGCAGACAGATCCAGCGCGCGTGTGTTGGGGGGAGAGAAATTTCCACCTTTAAAACCGCGCAAAAAGTCAAATTTATCCGGTTTTGACAGTTGAATGGTCTATGTTATTTAAATTTGTAGTTAAAGATTAGAAATCAAATGATCGTTCGAGATGTAAACCTGACTTTTCACAATCCATTGTGTTGCTATAATTTGAGCCACTCAAAATGTAGAAAGCTTGTAGTATTCCACCGAGGAAGTTTTTTCAGAGAAGGGGGAGAGTATCCCACCAAATTCATTCATTCAGGAGCTTTTTGCAAGCTCAAAAAAAAAGTTCAGCACAGTTTTAGTACGAATCAGGGGTCACAGCACAGAGCTTAGAGTTTTTTTTTTCAGGCGACGCTAATTGAAACAAAAGGAGTAGCACCAGGCTTCAGTGACCGATCGATCAGCGGTAGGTAATCTGCAGCTCCACGGCTTAGGCTGTGTTTAGTTCGGTTGGTGTAAATGCAAAAAATTTTTTCAAAGGAATCTTACCAATTTGAAGTACTAAATAAAGTCTATTTACAAAATTTTTTGCATGGATGAGTTGTAAATCGCGAGATGAATCTAATGATGCTAATTAATCCATAATTAAGCAATAATTAGCGGATGGTTACTGTAGCATCACTGTTGCAAATCGTGGATTAAGTAGGCTCATTAGATTCGTCTCACGATTTACAGCCCATCTATGCAAAAAGTTTTGTAAATAGACTTCATTTAGTACTTCAAATTAGTAAGATTCCTTTGAAAATTTTGCGTTTACGGTTTTTTTACGTTTACAGGGTGGAAACTGCGTTAGGGCCTGTTTGGATCCACCCCCAAATGGCAAAAGGGCAAATGGCAAATTTTTGCTCCTGTCACATCAGATGTTTGGACGCTAATTAGAAGTATTAAATATAGTTTAATTAAAAAACTAATTATATAGATGAGGACTAAATGACGAGACGAATCTATTAAGTCTAATTAATCCATAATTAGCAAAATTACGGTAGCATTTGCCCTTTTGCACTTTGGAGTGTTTGGATCCAAAAGTGCAAAAAAAAGTACAAAAGAGCACAAATTTTGCACTTTCTATTTCTCTTTCCGTTGGATCCAAACAGGCCCTTATCTTCTTTGCAGGCGTGGCAGGGAAGGTGGCAGCCGCTGGAGAATGACGTCATGTCTGTGCTTCCACCGAGGAAGTAACTGCAGTAATCGTCCCAAATGATGTGGCCTTCGATGCCGGATGATAAGAGTGCTTTGTTTTGCTCCAATATCCCATCCTAAACTAGTAAACTTGCAGAAAGCCGATGATTGCTTTGTGTTTGTAATCATGCGTGGAACAACATCACGAAAGTTTATATCACTCTGATAACTGCTGTGGCCATGGACATGGCCATGGAATATGTCCGTGGCCATAGAAACGTAGCAGAGACATCCACCCTGTAACCATTTCTGTTTCCAAATCTTGTATGCATGATTTGTTCTACAGCTTCAGGCTTTTCACAGCTATAAAGCACACCACTTGATCATCCACTTCCCTGACAGTCACAACATCGCGATGCATGTATGAGTGGACAGCAGCAAGTACTAAACCATTCACGATCCACTTTTGCCGGGGACATGTGGCGCGAAGTTGCCTTTGACTAGCGTGAATTTAGAGGATCACAAAATCCATTGACAACGTAGAGGTAAGGGACTATTTGAAAGCACCAGCTAATTGGTAGGTAACTAATAAAAATAGAGTGGATCAAAACAAGATTAGCTTAAATCTAGTTAAAACTCTTCTAATTAACTACTCCCTCCATCCTAAATTATTAGTCGTTTTGATTTTTCTAAATTCATACACTTTGCTATGCATCTAGACAATATATACATAGATGTATAATAAAAACTATGAATCTAGAAAAAAAACCAAAACAACTAATGATTTAGGACGGAGAGAGTGATAGTACCTCTATCCAACCAGCTGGTCCAACCTAACTAATTCTAGCGAGACAACTAATGGATTAGCTGGGATCCAAACATACGCTAATCTATTGTCAATTGGATGAACGTTCAAATATTTATCTTCCATACAAACTGAAAAAGTAAGCTGCCCAAATGTTTCACGGCAACAATCGAGAGTCACCCACAAATTTACAATTTTATACACTCATGCTCATTGACTGCTGGGATAAATCATAAGAAGTAGCAAGCAATTGCATGCAGATGAGTTAGGAGCTAGCTAGGTGCTATGGTATTTGGCCCTCATCACTCGAGGCAACCTGGAATAAACATTATCTTGCAGCAAAGCAAATAAGAAACAAACACGGCATTAAGATCGAACCTTCCCTACTTCTAGTCACCATTGTTGTATTGCTGATTTTACTCAGACCGCATTTTCCAGACTCCATCTCATTCGAAAACACTGGCTTCATACATGCATTCTAGCACCATGCATCTCATTGCTATATATGAGCGAGAAATTTTGATGGTAATGCTCTGCCAGTGCCATGCTTAGATCTTTTACACTTGACTCCAAAGGTTCGCAATCCTCTGCAGGGGCGGAGCCAGGGGGTTATTTATACCATGGTAACACTAGACATCGTGCCAGCGGAGGCACGGGCGGGCCGAGCCGCAGCCTAAGGGCTGGCTTTGCTAGCTGGGCTGTATGAACAGTAAGATTTGTGAATTAAACTTATTCTTTTCAGAAGTTTATTTTTGATGAATTTTGTACAGTTTTCATCTCTAATCATTTTGAACCAACGGGATAAATATTTTAGAGAGTAGATGAGTACAAAGTGATGCATCTGAACAAGTAATTTTTTCAGTTTTTTATTCATGTTTCCGCTGCTATGATGTTAATCTCCCAAATTAAATTAGAACCAATGAGAAAATTTAAATTGGAAGAGTAGCACTATTTTTTTAAGTTAATTATGATATTGTTATTTTCTAACCAACGTTGATGATAGCAATATTATAAGTTTTATTCATGAGTTTTAAATGCATTAGTTCTATTTTCTGCCCAATAGTGATGTAGAATTAATGTAGAAGAACATTGTATACTTGCCCAAGAGGAAAATGACAGACAACTGTTGATTTCCATCAACGCAACGCATGAGATTACTCGGCTGCAAGCCAACAGGCTGTTGTGCTAGGGAAGGTTTTGGGCTTATGAGTTTAGTAATTCTCTCACTAGCTTCCGCTATTGTTAGTTTGTTAATTTTCTCATTAAATTGGAACCAACGCGAAGATTTAATCAAAAATGAAGTATAAGTGAATGATTTTCTCACTATGACTAAGTTTGTCGGAATAAGTTAGATGCATGTCTAATGTGACCAATATTGGATTAAACATGTGTGTTATAGAGTATTCGGATTTATTTCTGAATTTGATGTTTTAGATGTTTAAGCACTTCTTTTTTTTTCTGAAAGCTAATTCTAGTTCATACTTCCCTTATAAGGAATTATCCTGCATGGCGGGAGAAGTTTAGCAACACACTTATGATGTTCATATTCTGCATGGCAGGAGCAGTTTGTATTGACTCATGTGCTATTAGTGTATCCCGTACAACGAGAGAAGTTTGGGGTAGATCTTATGCTATCCTAGAATCGACCGTGCACTACCATTGTATCATGGTCATTAAGCACTAAAGATAAGGTCATAAGGGGAGCAATCCCAAATTGCACCATTGCTAAGTCTAAGAAGGTGGAGAGTCAATTAAACAGACTCTTTACAAGCATATGCGGGCACTCTAATCGAGTAGCTTGTTGTGGAGTAATTTAGTAATGGTGGAATGCATATATTTTGAATGTATAATGTGGCCACTAAGATGGAGTCATTAGACATGGATCGAAAGGAAAGGGAAAAGTTAAGGCTTGATAGGTTGAATGTATCAGCCGAGCTGAGCACATCGATAAGAAAATAAATTATTTGAATAAGAATTTAAACCTTTTCTTGTAGTATCATATTGACCTAAATGAGTTTCAGGACAAAAGAAAGTTGTATGCAAAACAAAAGATAATAAAAACATGCATGATTTGCAGAAGTACCGTTAATAAAGGACTTTGTTATGTTCTTGAAGTGGAATGAGGAAAGAGTACTCCCTTATGAATTACGAAAGAATTTTGTTTGCATAACATAGTCATGTGAATGAAGTAAGTGATAAATGTCTCCTCGTTCAGAAGAATTCTGAATAGTTTTCCAAATTATGGCAATAAAGTTTACGCCATATTTCGAGAGGGAGGATTGTAAAATAAGTTAAGAAAGATACTCTTCGTTCCCCTATACTTTAAATCGAATGCAATGTATAGTATGTATTGAGGGCAAGAATGATCTATTAACCATGGCCGTTAGGGGAGTACAACGGTCTTGATATCAATACCCTTATGCAAAGAAATAGCTAAATTCCTAGATCTTTTACAGTTCCAATAGGAAGATAGCGTAGTTGCCCAGTATTCATACCGGACGAGCCTCAGCATAATAGAGTAGCTGAAATATGCAACCATACATTAATGGATATGGTCAGAAGTATGACAAGTTATTCCACTTTACCGATAAGTTTGTGGATGGAGGTGTTAAGAACCATCATTCATATTCCCAATCGAGTACCAAGTAAGTCGATATCCAAAATACCGTATAAGTTTTCCCGCTGAAGCCAAAGTATTTAACTCAAATGTTGAAAAGCTAGATCTCAAGACAGTAAGTTGCCATTTCATTGGCTACCCAGATAGTCGAAAGGTTATCATTTCTTCTTGGAGGACGAGATGATCAAGGGGAGCATGGTGCCTCGAGAAGTTGGCCTTGAGGAGAAGTGGGTACACTCACCCACTTCGATGATTCAAGAACCGTTGTTAGTTCTCCTGTGGTAACTGTCGGTGTTTTACCGCCTGCCCACCGAGGGGTATACCCGAGGTGGTGAGTTTTAGGTAGGGTATCGCCGAGATCAGGAACTCGAAGGTGCAAGCAACACACGGTTTAGACAGGTTCGGGCCGCGATGTGCGTAATACCCTACGTCCTATTTGGTGATTTGTATTGCCTTGGGTGTTGATGTGTTTTGAAGGGGTTCCTGCCCGCCCTTGTATATCCGGGAGGATAGGGTTACATGAATCCTAGTCCGACACTAGCCTAAGAATCATACTTGAGTATAACTCGAGTAGCTTCCTTCTGTATCGAATAGTTCTACTTCGCATGCGAGTAGAATACATCATAGATAAGGTATAGGACATGCCCTATCCCCTATTCCTGTATGAACTACGTTATGTACACAGTCCCGTAGCCTCGGATCTGACAAGCCCCCGAGATCTTCATAACTGAGTACTGCAGGCTCCTCGAGTACTTCCGAAGTAGTCTTCGGCTTCTTTTGAAGCTCCGTCTTAAAGTTCTTCTTCGAGTACTTCCTTGGATGCATTGAAGCTATGAGGTGCTCATGCTCCGAATCACTTCTTTGGTATGAGGTGCGATGGAAAATCGCACTCCATATGGAGTAGCCCCCGAGTCTTGAATCGAAGAATCAGGCTGAGGGTCACATTAGTCTTGAATTTTCCTTGCTTACTCTTCGAATATATTCGAAAAATAAGTAGTCGATGCCACGTATCCCGCAGCCCCCGAGCCTTGAATACAAATCTCTCAGGCTTGGAAAAAAGGATCCAATGGTCGTGGCATGTAGTGAAAAAATATTCCCTTGGAAAATAATTGGTGTGATGGTACAGATGATAGAAGTTAGATTTGGAGTTCGAAAAATCCCTTTTTTCGGGACAATTAACCCTAAAAAAATGATTAATCGAATAATTTATCTAAAAATCCACCAAATAATCTCTCATCTTCCGAATATTCCCTGTGATGACTCTTCAACTTCGGAACAGTAAATCTGTATCCGGCCGCTGGTTATTTAACCCCGCGATAACTTAGGGTAAAATCCGTGCTTCCAATCTTCAATCTGCCGAGTAATTTCCAAATCCCCATTCAGATCCGTGCTCCGCCTTCACCTCCTTTGACAAGCCCCAAGCTAGCCGAATCTCTCCGCCCCTTCTCTGCAGCCCCCGAGTGCATGTGAGTGAAGCAACTCGTGACAAACAGATCTGAAATGGCGCCCGAGAGATCCAAAAAGAAGGTTGGAAAGGGGAAGGAATCGCAGCCGCCTTCGGGGGAGTGGACCTACAGTAAGTGCGCCAATAACGACCTTCTGAATCTTGTTTCTAAGGGTTTGCTTCAGGGGAAAAATCTCGTCAACTGGCGCCCTTCTTTTCGCCAATATCTTCCCATGGAGAATGTAGACGAAATCGTCTCATTCTACCATTTCTCTGAATGGGGTTTGGCTTTCCCCACCTGTTCCTTCTTCCGTGGCCTTCTTTATTTCTACGAGCTTGAGCTCCATCACCTCAACACGAACTCGATCTGCCACATTGCTATTTTCATCCACTTTTGTGAAGCTTTTCTTGGAATTGAACCCCATTGGGATCTTTTCTGCTATCTCTTCCGTGTAAAACCGCAACCTACCTTCAAAAATCCATCCATTGTAGGGGGCGCCGGCATCCAGCTTAGGCAACAGGCCGGTGACAAATATCTTTCCTACAAATTCCCCTCCAACATCCTTGGATGGAAAAACTATTGGTTCTACATCGGAAACCATGCCCCCCAACTCCCTGAAAGATCGGGTAAGCCCCCTGTCCTACGGCCGGAGTGGAACAACGAGCTGTCCAAGGGGGACATGGACCAAGTCGATGAGTTGCTAGCTCTCATAGCAGCCCATAAGGAAATAGGGGTGACCGGCACGTCTGTAATGTTGTCATTCTTCAAACGCCGAATCCAACCCATCCAGCAACGCCATACACTAGGCTTCGAGTACATGGGTGCTGAAGACCCGTCTCGGATGTGCGCAGAGGAATTGACCGATGATGCCACGCTCATCCAGGTCAAGCGGGTGCTGCTGGATGTGAACACAGTTCCCTACATCCCGGAGCTATTCTCTGCACAAAATCCTCCAGAGCCGGTAAGTTTTCGACTACTTGGAATAATTTCTGTTGTTCTGAAACTTCCGCTGACTGAGAATCCTCTGCAGGGACACACGGCGTTGTACCGGAGTTATCCGCCACAATCCGACATCCCCCGACTGTACCACCTTCTCCCTAGCGCTGCAGCTGAAGCAAAAAGGGCTCAATCATCTTATTATCTGCCCAGCGGCGAGACAACCAAGAGCGAGACCCCCCTAGCGGAGAAGGCGGCTGAAGGGAAGACGAACAAGAACAACTCCCTGGATCATCAGTGGAGTTGGTAGAAGCCTTGCCATCGGTCCCTCGGGGTCATCGGGTGGTACGCAAGCGCAAAGCAAACGTAGTCGAACCCACCAGGTATGAGGCCGCCGTCTTCTAGAATTATCAAGTTTTGTGGTTGTTGGATGCTTACTTTGTCTGTGTTGCAGTTCTTCTTCTTCTCCTCCCGACCCCAAGTGCCGAAAGGTGGTCGGGACCGCATTTGCTGGGGGTGATGTTCCAGCAGGTGGTTCTGCAGAAACTGCTGGGACGGACCCGTCGACTTCTTCTGCAGGGGTCGTGACTATTACCGTGGCGGGTACCTCGCCGGGACATCCCGCGCCCTCGGCTGGTGTGACCCCGCCACCGGCAATGAGTACCGTGGTTGTAAAACTGAGACTTAAGAAATCCGGCATGAAGAAATCCTCTCTGTGAGTGCAACTCCTTGTTCATAATGTATCTTCTGTTCTTTCGACTTGTTTGATGATATATCTGATTCTGCTTTGTTAGGACTTCGTCTGCTTTAGGGTTGGATGAGCCAGAGCCTATCTCGGCTACTCCAGCCCCCGAGCCTCCAGTCGGACAACCTAAAGTGGAAAGCACACAACTGCTGCCGCCCGGGAATGAGGACGCGACGCTGCATGACCCACCACCTCCCGAGCCCCAGCAAATCAAATCCAGTGCTGGTGGTGGTGAACAAGTCGAGGCCACCGATGCCGCTCCTGCGGATGGCATAGGTAAGTGTCTGACCCCCTGCAGCTAATTGCTTAGATCGCAGGCTTCGTGTATTGAACGCTTTTTGACTTGCAGGTGCCCCGCAGCCATCAACTGAAGAGGCTGCGGGTACTTCTAGTAACTCTGGAACTCTGTTAACGTCTGGGAGAGGATACATGAACATTGTCACCGACGATCTGTTGGATGATCCTCTCCTCTCGGTCGACAACATGAGGTATTTCCAGAAGATCTCCAAGGAGATGTACAAGTTTACCCTGGTAAGGCATGACTACTCTTCTGCCATTATGTTTTGTCGAGTTGTTTTGTCTTCTCAGTCTTCCTCCTTATACAGGATGTGGCCAAACGCTCTCAAGTAAAATCTGAGAAGCTGAAGGCAGTCGAGAGTGGCCTCTGGGAGCTCCAAGCGAAGGATCGACGCATCGAGGAAGAACTCTGAAAGAACATCCATCTTCGCAAAGAGCTCGGTAAGCTGAAGCAGGAGTGGACACGGGAAACATGGCTGCTCAAGAACGACATCCGTAATCTTGAGAAGTCCAACTTCGAGCTCCAAGAACAGCTCAAGGAGCAGAAAAAAGCGCATCAAGGCAAGTCCTTTCCTTGCTCGAGTACTTTCTCTAGCAGTTGGTCTTGTGTTCTGAAACATTATCTTCATCGCAGAGGTTAAGAAACTCTTAACTTATAAAGAAGAGTTACTTACTGATGTGAAGAATATCCTATATCGTCGCACAGATGACATCGAGAAGCTGAGAAGGTGATCGCTGATACCGAGCAGCAGTTCGTCGATTGCCTTCAGTAGATCAAGACGCTGGGCGAAGAGAAGGAATAGCGCCAAAAAGAGCTGGAGGACCTAAGGGTGGCCGCCCAACAACTGGTTGAAGTGGTGGAATCGCAGGAAGGCGGTACAGTAGACTGGCGATCCCTGCTGGAGCGACTCCGTGAAGCTCCATAGAAAGTCCTCAGCTTCATCGCCGAGGCCCCCACCACATATGTTAGCCATGCCTTAGGTCTTGTGAAGTCATTTTGGCCTAAGGCTCGACTAGAGGTACTCGCACAGGGTGCGGCTGCGGACTGCTCTGAATAGCAGTTCAGCGAGTACCTTCTAGAGGCCAGGTCTGTAGTTGAAATAATAGTAGACAACATAGTACAGGATTGAGTTATTGTAAAGACAAGTACTCTTCTCCTTGTAATATATCTGTCTATCATTGCCTTATGATTTCTGGATTGCCATCCACGTTCATAGGCTAAGTAGTCCATACTACCCCGGGTGCAGCGACTCTAGGAGTAGTCAATATAGCTCCTGAAGTGAGCCCATCAAACAAGTTAGATTGAATCCGATCGAGCGGATCTAACCTGTTCGGAGTACGCGATCCTCATCGCGACGACTATCATGCTCATAGCAAGTAGTCAATTCTACCCCGAGTGCAGTGACTCTGGGAGTAGTCGATATAGCTCCTCAAGTGAGCCCGTCAAACAAGTTAGATTGAGTCCGATCGAGTGGATCTAGCCTGTTTGGAAAAACGCGATCATCATCGCAACAACAGCTATGCTCATGGCAAGAAGTCAATTTATATAAAACTTGAACGTGGCTATAGCCTCCAAATTTTAATAGAAAATTTACATTCCTGATTCTGTGGCACATGGCCTCCAAATTGAATCAGAAAGAAACCGTCTCGGCGATCGAAGAACAGCTATCACTGCGTGTCTTCTTATGGGTAAAATTTGCGTAGGTTCTGTACGTTCTAAGAATTTGGGACGTCTTGGCCCTTAAGGTATTGTAGTTGATAAGACCGTAGTCTTGTAATATGTTTGACGATAAACGGTCCTTCCCACCTCGAATTGAGCTTGTGTAATCCTGACTCATCTTGGATGCAACGTAGGACCAAATCGCCTATACTGAACTACCGTTCTCTGACATTGCGGTCGTGATATCGTCAGATCCCCTATAGTTATCGTGCTGACTGAACAAGAGCAGTGCAGCGAGCCTCTTCGACAGAGTCAAGCTCTAGCTGCCTTGCTTCATTTGCCTCGCCTTCATTGTACATTTCAACGCTTGGAGATTTCCACATGATGTCAGCCGGTAAAATTGCTTCGGAGCCGCAGACAAGAAAAAACGGTGTTTGTCCTGTGGATTTGAACAGCTGAGTCCTGAGCCCCCAGATGATATGTGGCAACTCGTGTATCCACTTTCTGCCTTTCTTGCTGTTTTCATCGTAGAGTCTTTTCTTGAGTCCCTCGATTATCATGTCGTTCACTCTCTTGACTTGACCGTTGGCTCTTGGGTGTGCAATGGAGTCATATTTGACTTTGATGCACGCATTTTCACAGAACTCTCAGAACTGGTTAGCCATAAAATTTGATCCCAGGTCCGTGATGATGGTATTCGGGAAGCCGAAGTGATGCAGAATGTCGGAGATGAAATCAACGACTCTGTCTGGTGTGAGCTTGGTTATCGGCTTGTACTCGATCCACTTGGTGAACTTGTCGATCGCTACCAATATGTGGGTAAAATCGCTTAGCGCCGTTGTAAATGGCCCAATCATATCACGGCTCCAGCAGGCAAACGGCCAGGGTGGCGGTATGATGATAAGATTGTGGGCTGGGACGTGAGATTGCTTGCCAAAGAATTGGCAGTTTTGGCATCTCCGCACCAGATCTTCAGCGTCTGACACTGCGGTGGGCCACCAAAAATCAGCTCTATATGCTTTCCCAACTAGCGTTCTTGAAGCTGCGTGGTTGCCGCATACGCCCTCATATATCTCCCGCAGTATGTCATGGCCGTCTTCTCCCGTGACACATTTCATGAGTACACCTGATCGTGCGCCACGCCAGTAGAGTTTATTGTCGTCTAGGACAAAACCTTTGCTTCTGCGCATGACACGAGCTGCCACTGCGCTTTTTGTGTCCATCCCCGCTGGTAGTCTTTGGTCCCGGATGAAGTCGATTTAAGTTTCTTTCCAGTCCTCTCCGAGCATCATAACCTCCCGATCGGGCTTCTGAAGGCCGGTATCAGTGGTTATCTGAGGTGAGGACTTGATGGATGGTTGCTTCAGCTCCTGAATGAAAACTCTCACTGGGACTTATGCACGGGTGGATCCTAGCTTGGATAGTATATCTGCGCCGACATTGTGTTCCCGTATCACGTGATGAACCTCTAGTCCGGAAAATTTATTTTCCAGCTTGCGCACTTCTTGTATGTAGGCGTCCATTGTCTCCTTGTTGGAGTCCCACTCTTTGTTGACTTGCTGAACGACCATAAGTGAATTGCCGTATGCAAATAGTCGCTTGATGCCTAGTGATATCGCCAAACATAGCCCGTGAAGCAAGGCTTTATATTATGCTTCGTTATTGGATACCTCCAAAAGGATCTGGAGAATATACTTCAGTTGTTCGCCTTTTGGGGAGATAAATAGGACTCCAGCACCTCCACCATTGAGCTTAAGAGGTCCATCGAAATACATAGTCCAGTGCTCTGGCTTGTCGACTGGAGTTGGAATTTAGTTTTCTCTGCACTCGGCCATAAAATCAACTAGAGCTTGAGACTTAATTGCAGCACGTGGCTTGAAGTCAATTGACAGAGCTCCTAGTTCCACTACCCACTTTGATATACGTCCCGTGGCGTCCTCATTGTGTAGAATATCCGCCAACGGAAAATCCGTAATCACAGTGATCTTGTACTCGTTGAAGTAATGGCGTAGCTTTCTTGATGTGATCAGTATCGCATGATATGAAGATTCGAAGTTGGCAACTTCAAATTTGTTCGGTATGGTAGTTCTCCCTCGTGCCGAAGGTGACTGGAAGGACCACCGTGCCAAGTGGATGCGCTGCGTTGCCTGGGATAATGCCATAGAAGGGAGACTTGCTTGGGGCGAGCATGTCCGTTAAGTCCAAGCCCATCTTTCTCAACGTGCTGGCGAAGATGAGGTTTTGACCACTTCCGCCGTCGATGAGTACTCTGGTGAGCTTGACCTCTGCCACCACTGGGTCCAGGACCAGGGGGAATTTGCCGGGCTCCGAGAAGCTGGTCCATTGATCGTCTTGTGAGAACGAGATGGGGACCTCCGACCATTGGAGTGGTCGTGGTACCGCCGGCTCCACGGACATGATTTCTTGGAGTAGTAGTTTCTATTCCCTTCTGGAACTGAACTCTTCGTCACCTCCGAAGATGACGTTGATAGTTTTTGAGGCTCTTTATTCGTCGACTTGTTCTTCCTGTCATTGCAGGGATTACTGAATGTCCTCTGGAGGTTGTAGCAATCGATTGTCGCATGATTGGCACCTGAATGACATGGGCATTTCTTCTGCAAGAGCTTTTCAAATTACTCCTGCGTTGTTGTCTTCTGGCCTCATGGAGGATGATCCACAGCTGCGACGAGGTTGTCTGGCTTGCGCTTTCGGGATGAACCCGAGTAGTCCCACTGGTTCTTGTCGGTACGGTTATCATTTGTGCGCCTCGGGTTGTTGTCATTGCGCCTCGGGAACCCGTTCACGCATCTTCTCGTCTTGCTCGGACCAATCGTGCATCATGTCACGAAGTCCGGCAATAGTTTTTTGTCTGTTCCGCCCAAAGTCTCTATAGATGCCTGGGTCGGTGAGGCCATTGTAGAAGCAGTCGATGATGTCCTCTTCTGAGATGTTCCCAATGGTGGCTCACACGTCGAAGAAACGGCGTGTGTATGATCGTAGGAGCTTGTTGCGTTCCTGTTTACACTGAGCAAGGTCATGACGAGTACTTGCGCGGGCGATCGCCTCCTGGAAGTTATGAAGACTTTCTTGAGACCCTCCCAGGAATCGACCGAGTTGCTGCTGAGGCTCTCCAGCCATGTGAGCGGTGCAGGGTCCAAAGCCATCAGGAAGTAGATGGCCTTGGTGGTATTGGAGCCTCCTGCGACTTCTATGGCAGTAGAGTAACATCGTAGCCATTGCTGAACAGCTTGTTTGCCGGCGTACTTGGTGATCCCAATTGGCTTGAAGCCCTCAGGGTACTTGTAACTGTTGAACCGTGCTGTGAACACTGGAAAGCGATCACTGCAATCGGTACCTTCTGGATCGACCTGCAGCAAGCAAAGGGAGGGAGGTGGGGAGAGGATAAGGGAGAGAAAATGTGACTGCCAGTGAAAGAAAAAGGGAACCGTGTAGAAGATGAACAGAAAGAGGAGAAAGAGGAATGGTTTTCCCCAAGGGCTTATGCGCAATATGGAAAAACTGTAGGGATCTATTTGTAAAACAAAATTTCCCATTGATTTAAAACCCTAATGAAGAAATGCCCAAAACGGAAGTTGGAGAGTTTTTCAATCTCTACAACATTGCTTTAGGGCTCAAGTTCAAAAACTTAAAACTTGTATGTTTACACATGAAATTTGGAACAAAAGTTGGATTTGAATTACTTTTATCCTAAAGAGCGTAATTTTATAAAATTCAGTACCTAAATGCAAGCATTTATGACATGCCATGATGACGTGATAGAATCGTCATTATGAGTGGATAAACATATCATGATGACTTGCACTTTTACACTTTAGCCCTAAGTAAATTTTAAAGTTACTTTTGTAAATCAAACATTTGCATAAAAGGACTTGTACTTTTATAAAATCACATAAATACCCTTATTTTTAGCACTTTACCCAAAATTTTTACACAATTCAACACTTGCATTTCCAATGCAACTTTTGGATAAATATATATTTTTAACAAGGAATTAAATAAGAAAAACATGTTTACCAAAACCACCTTTCACTTATTTTAAAATTATCCTTCTCCAAATACATTTTGCAAAAACAACCCTGGGTTTTTTTTGTAATTACAAAAATACCCTTTTTACTTGCACTTTAAATTTTCAAAAGCTTCACATAAACACACATAAGCTTTATACAAATAAACACATATTTCACACTAACAAAATATATGCCTAGCATTACAAATACACGAACTGTCACAGCCTCCCCCCCTAAAAAGAATCTCGTCTCGAGATTCGGACGAAAGACTTTTAAGGGAAGAGAAGCAAATCATACATCAAAAGTAGCAGAAAGCAATCACACCGGTAGAGATTGATGTTGATGGTAAAAGTCATTGGAGTATGACGAGAGCATAGACAGATTGTACATGGATGAGTATGACAAGATAAGAGAAGAAAAGATGATCAAGTTCTCGTAGAGCTAAGATCATCACATGACGATGATAAATGTCGGCGACATTCATCACAAAGCTCATGGATAGCAAGTGATGATAGTACAAGAGATTGACAAGTGACGTTTGAAACATTCTTGCTCAGAGTTTATTACCTGAATGATTTAGATGATGTTGGTTGCAAAACATGCCTATTTATGCAACTCAGAGTGCAATGCTCGATATATAACCATGAACATGATGCACTGCTGAGATGTATGATTACAATGATGGTGCAACATGAGGATGAGGGATCCCATGCACGACCGAGATGATGCATATACCACAATGCAATTACCATGATGTTGACCAAATGATGCATACACTATGATGCAAGGATGATGATATTTGCAATGTATGCACGTATGAAATGCATGAAGTACGATGCATACTGCTATCATGAGTTGATGATGCACACGACTCACACTCCGCAACCGTTCTCTCGGGACTATCACTTGGGTAGTTCTATATCCTTAAGCGAGGATCAAAAGTTAGGACACTAGTAAGGTTGCATAAGAAGAGATTGTAGTGGGGTTACGTCACATAGACCTAGTCACCAGTGCGCTCCTAATGGCTCAATCATATGGCTGCAGCACACATGAGGCCTTAGGTTCCGACACGGCAACATGATCATGTGATTAAACACCACCACAAAAGAGGAATAGCAACCCTATAGTGCCAACAACAGCAAGATAGGTCTTAAGAAGCTGAAGACAACCTAAAGCTGTACAAGAGGCACACTCGTTAGTTAGTCTACGGGCTTTCGATGATGATGCAACACCATGCATTGACCAAAATGGTATATGTTATGATGCATGACTTTTTTTTTGCCGGGAGAATTGTATGCAAAAAGTAATTATTGTCATACATCTTTTTAATTTATCCAAAATCATCTGAGCAAAAATCGAAGGTGCAACTTTCAGATGTTGTAACCAGAATAGACAACAAGATATGGTACAACATCGAGAGAGGACAGATGATTCACTAAATAATGGATCCAAGGGTTTGCTGACAACTATCAAGATTTAACCCTTAAGGAAAAGCAAGATCAAGGGTTTGATTTAGCTATCAAGCTAAGATCGGTGATAGGGTTCAAATATAACCCATTCCACTTGATTCACAAAAGGCGTTCTCAACTCTAAGTTAGCCTAGCAGATTACGTTGACTCCTACCACACAAAATCAAAACAGGCATTCAGATACAAGCACATATTTCAGTTCATCAACGTAACAACCAAGACAATCAGGTCAATCCAAGATAACATGATGCATGCACGTTCTATCGTCCTCACAAACAAAAATAACTGCCAAGTAGTCTTGGTCTTACGTGGTTAGGTACGGTGGCACAATATAAATACGTCTCTCCCTATAATAACTAGTCGATAATCCTAACCGTTCAAGACCTATTGAATCGTGGTTAGCATTCCTGCAGAAAACACAATATGCATATACTGAACCTTTCATGCCAGCATGTCATGAAAGCGTCCCCAATCATTACTGTTCACTATAGAAACAGCATCTGTACAATTACCGCCGTACAGACAACGTTAACATACGTTATCAAGATAACGTATTCACGGGGGTACCGCAAAATGCGGGGGTATGATCTGCGATCGCCATACCCTGCGCCGAACCATATACTCCCAATGTAGTCAACCGAGGTTGGTACATTGGCAGCATCTCAAGTAGGCCACTGCTTGAGAAACAGCGTTCGGTTCGCATCACCGACGGGAAGGTCAAGCTCCCTCAGTTGGCTGAGGATCCTTACCTCCTTACCTCACCATCGAAGATGTCATTACAAAAAGTAAAGTTGGGTTGTGCATAAATTTAAGTTTTGACAGAAAAGTAATGCTGGTAGTTAGAGTTATATATACATATACTATAGCCACCTTTAATTCCCTTATAAGCATTACCCTAGGGCTTTACGTACTAAGTACAATCCTTAACGAATCCAACGTAGTTTTTGGGAAACCTTTGGTTGGTCAAACTTTTATACCGAAAGTATTTTTAAGGTAAAATGTATCTCCAGAGTAACCTTATAGCTCTGATACCAGCTGTGGCAGAACCAACCTGAATTATACCGGCTCAAGTACGCGAGTCCACTTCCGAGGGCTCCAACGTGCTTCAAACGGTATAATCCCTTGGCCTGTCGGGTAACGTCCCGATAAACCACCGATACACAGGATCAATAAGGTTACCTCACACGAAGGTGAGTCCAGAGATACAATCACTATCACGATTTACATAATAGGGAATTACATTACAAGAGTTTCTAAAAGTAGTACGAAGTTTCAAATTTGGAGAAAACATTACAAACTGATAAAGCTAGGGTTATTAGCAGCGGAAAACATATGCGAAGATTTACATTACGTCGTCAAGATGGATGTCATGCTAAGCCCGGGCACGACATCACTCGGTATCACCAATGTTGGTCGGGGACGGACCCCATTCCACGGACCAACCTTCTGGGAGAGCACAGGGCCAAAACAGGGAAAGAGTAGGGTCTTCAAAGGCTTTACCTGAAAAACATAAAACTAGCAAGGCTGAGTATACTAATACTCAGCAAGGCTTACCCGGGTTTGGGTATACTTTAGCCCGTAACTAGACTCATGAAGGCATTTCAAGGGTTCTGGATTTATTTTCAGCTGAAAAGCAACAAAGAGTAGGTCCTTAATTTCAACTTTTAGCTTTCAAGTTCTATGTGATTATCCATTCTAGATAAGCACTTATAACTAAGCAAGCATGGTAATGATTATCATCCATCAAGATTATCCATCATTAGTTCCACTTCTTACTCAATGTGGTAAAAGGGATAAGCAATCTCAATCTTCGTGAGAGGCGGACGATTCGAATCGAATTTAACCTTGCAAGGTACACCTAACTCACACGCTTGGAACACCGACAGGGCGTTCCAAAGCAACCGTTTACCTTTCTTTCCGACTCGTGGACAGGCCACCACAAGCGACTTGCAGGACCGTACGCACACCCAATGTGTACAGGACATACGTCTGTAGCGCGACTACAAAACCCGTATTCCTGTCTGCCTTGCAGAACGTACTCCCACAGGTCGGTGCGTGAAAAGAACCAAATTAATCGAGTGGTGGGAGGTATGTCCACTTACCGGGCCGATTGGTTACTAGGCTTACCGCTTACCATATTTCGCGGCATGTGGCTAGTACTTTCAAAAACTTAGCCACCACTACCACACATTCCGACCTTAAAACTTTTATCAAAACAGACAGGGTAAAACCTCAGGTCATGATACAACACATGACCCTGTCCGTCATCCTTATAGTGGTTGCAGAAATGTAAACATGCAACTCCTATATCGCGCGAGTGACAGGAAATCACTCGACTTCTACCGGTCCTATTAGCGGAGCAACTATCCGATAAGGACTCGGGAGCATTACATTGGATTCCTAGGATTCATGCATCTAGGGTTTCACTTCAACTCCTAGACTTAATGCAAGATATAAATAAGCATAGATTGCAGTGTAAATAAAGTAGTGGGATATGTCCGGGGCTTGCCTTTACTGGTGGGTCTGAAGTTAGAAATGTCAATATCTTCCGAACTTTGGTTCGGGGCTTCAGTTAATTCCTTGGTGACGTTCACTTGATCTTTAGGAACATTCTCCGTAGACTCCGGGGAGATCTCGTAGGTACCGTTACCGAAGTAGTCGTATCTACATGTAATGCAACATTACATTCAAGCGTGCACACAAAACTATTTTACTTCACAACAAAGCTGTAATTCAACACTCATTTAACACACTATTCACATAACAACTAAAAAGATTTGAAACTAAACTTAAACAGAACTTTAGGAGGACAACTAATTAGAATCGGCTATTCGTTGAAGATTACAATAGAGCCGATTGGAAATAACAGAGGTTTAGCTGATTGATGAGTGCGTCGGTTTCCTAGGTGATCGATGAAATCATCGATTACCTTGGCAGAATGATGATTCCTAAAGTAGTTGTCTTAACTGAGAGGTGCTTAAGGGTTATTCTAGGTAACTAAGTGTGGTTGTATCGACTCGATTACGTCAGCACAACAATTGAGTGACGTATAGCCGAAAGGAGTGTGATTGAGGGTACACGACCGATAGATATAGATAGCCGATCTCTCAGTCGATAAATCGACTGATAGAAGTGTGTGGATAAAGATGGAAAAAACTAAGGATTGATCGGCCATAACTGATATGGAGAGCAACTAAAATCGGCCTGGGTCGGTCGATGGCAGGAACCCTAAGATTGCGGGTGCATCTTAGATATATCGACTATGTGCAGCCGATGTAGAACAGAACGAAAGAATTGTATCGGCAATAGCCGATATTAGAAAGGTAACAATCGTATCAGCTAACCAGCCGATGGTAGAAGTATCGACTGACAGCTGTTACACAGAAACACCATAGACTCAAGAAAACTGATGCTTAGTGGCTGAGCTGATAGTTTGATACTGAAGCACAGCTGTCGAGATGTAGCGGCTAAGCAGCAGTTGTACATGAACTAACAAAGATCCTTTTACGAAAAGAATCTTAAGGAAACGACAATCAAGACATGGATCACGTCTTGACGGCAAGGATATGAGCACTTTTATGAAAGGGTTAACTAAACATACACACATTTTTATTTAAGACCCATATTCTATGGTTTACTTTTCAGTGATAACACAAACACACAATATAAAGTACAATAAAACATTCATTCCCTAATACTTGACCTAGACCACACATCAAAGACTTTCACTCAAGATCACAACATGAAACTTATAGATTTTGACCTAAGCGTTCAAACAGAACTGATTTTTGTGTTTTTATGAACTTCTTATGAAAAATTATGAACTGTAGAATTTCACTGAGTTGAAATAAAGAAAGTTCTGGAAATTTTACAAAGGACACCCTAGAACTTTCTAAAACATCGTAATCAAGTCCCTGGTCGGGGAAAACAGATAACAGGAGGTTAACGACGATATTCCGGCAAAGGAATCGCCGGCATTAGAAAGATTTAGTGGATTAGGGCAAACCTTGGGGTAGCTTTAGTTGTGGAGAAGAACAGACGGAAAGTGAAGTCCCGTGGCGAATAGGATCGGTGAAGAGATAAGCTTGACGACGTGGTTGACGAAGAAGTTTGCCGGGAAGAGTTGCCGTGGGTGGAAGATGGCCTGTTGTCTCGCACGCGCTTGCTGAATCGAGTCGTGCCGGCCACTGGCAAACACTCCCGTTCGCACTCGCGAACGCGCCAGTTCAATTCCACTCGGACCTCCGGGTCTTGCAACCCCGCCGCCCTCTTCACCTGTTGCGACGCCATTAAGGCCGGTTTACCTCCGCCGCCGGTCTTGCGCTGTGCGTCGAACCCGCGCTACGTTACTCCTGCCTTGACTTCCGCACGGATGAAGGGAGTTCGCCATGCGTGGCTCCTCCGAGCTCGTTGCATCCGGTCGCCACCTCAGCTTTACCGTCTTTCCTTTCGGCTCGCCGCTCCTCGTGCATCTCATGAGCGAATGAGCTCGCACCTTTCCTTTCAATTCGTCGGCCTTTGTCGGGCGTGCTCCATTGGTGGCAGTGCCCCAGACTGGCGACCGCCTCCTTCCCGTGCTTGCTCGCGTCGGCGCCGGTCTAAAGATTGGGTTCCCGTCCCTGAACAACAGCCGCCATCGCTACTCCTGCACCATCGCTGACAGCCTCACCGACACTTCCGCATACGTGTGCCTGCGCGTTCCCGCACCACGAGCTCCACGCTCAAGCTCGCGCAGACCGTTCTTCAACGCGTCACCAGTCCCGTATTCGCACACGCACGCCTGCACTTCGTCGTTCTGCTCGGCCACCTCTAGCACCTACCGCGCGCGCCAATCCCGCGTGCCCACGCTTCTGCTCCGCCGCGCGCGCACTGCTCTACCCGTGCGCCCGCATCTGCCGCACCTTCGTCGGCCTGCCGCCGCGCCCGAGCCAGTGCGCTCCAGTGCCCGCTTGCTCCTAGCGCCTGCGCAGCGTTGCCTGGATCCACTTTGCTCCTCCTGCACCGCGTGCTTGCGCCGCGCCAGCTCTGCTCCTGCGCTCACCCGCTCACACTCATCTCCCGAGCCGCGCGCACCTGCTCGCCCACATCCAGCGTGCCTCCACTCGGGCCGCTCGCCCAGCAACCGCGCCGCCTGGGCTCTGACCGCCCAGCGCCCGCGCCTGGCGCTGCCCACCACGCCGTGTACTGCTGCCCGCGCTTGCCCGGACCTGCCGCTCCCTGCCGGGGCCCGCCTAGCGCAGCGCCACTCGCTCTGCTTCACGCGTCGCAACCGCCTGCGCCAGCCATCGAGCGCCGGCCCACCTACTCCTGCCGCTCGCCCCCCTGCGACGCTCACCGCGCCAGCTCGCCAGCGCCTCCTGCCGTGCGCGCGCCCCGCCGCCAGCTGCGCGTCGCACGCCACCCGCGCTGAGCCACCACCTGCGCGCGCCGCCAGCCCGCTGCCGCCCTCGAGCCCGCGCGCGCTGCGCCCTGCCGCGCCCGAACCAAGCCGCCCGGCCTTCGCGCACGCCGGCGCTCGGGCCTGCGCCCGCGTGGGGCCGCCCGCGCGCCACCAGCTGCCGGCCGAGCCCACGCCGGCCTGCAGCAAGCAAAGGGAGGGAGGTGGGGAGAGGATAAGGGAGAGAAAATGTGACTGCCAGTGAAAGAAAAAGGGAACCGTGTAGAAGATGAACAGAAAGAGGAGAAAGAGGAATGGTTTTCCCCAAGGGCTTATGCGCAATATGGAAAAACTGTAGGGATCTATTTGTAAAACAAAATTTCCCATTGATTTAAAACCCTAATGAAGAAATGCCCAAAACGGAAGTTGGAGAGTTTTTCAATCTCTACAACATTGCTTTAGGGCTCAAGTTCAAAAACTTAAAACTTGTATGTTTACACATGAAATTTGGAACAAAAGTTGGATTTGAATTACTTTTATCCTAAAGAGCGTAATTTTATAAAATTCAGGACCTAAATGCAAGCATTTATGACATGCCATGATGACGTGATAGAATCGTCATTATGAGTGGATAAACATATCATGATGACTTGCACTTTTACACTTTAGCCCTAAGTAAATTTTAAAGTTACTTTTGTAAATCAAACATTTGCATAAAAGGACTTGTACTTTTATAAAATCACATAAATACCCTTATTTTTAGCACTTTACCCAAAAATTTTACACAATTCAACACTTGCATTTCCAATGCAACTTTTGGATAAATATATATTTTTAACAAGGAATTAAATAAGAAAAACATGTTTACCAAAACCACCTTTCACTTATTTTGAAATTATCCTTCTCCAAATACATTTTGCAAAAACAACCCTGGGTTTTTTTTGTAATTACAAAAATACCCTTTTTACTTGCACTTTAAATTTTCAAAAGCTTCACATAAACACACATAAGCTTTATACAAACAAACACATATTTCACACTAACAAAATATATGTCTAGCATTACAAATACACGAACTGTCACAATCATGTCATGAAGTCCGGCAACAGTTTTTTATCTGTTCCGCCCAAAGTCTCTCTAGATGCCTGGGTCGGTGAGGCCATTGTAGAAGCAGTCGATGATGTCCTCTTCCGAGATGTTCGCAATGGTGGCTCGTACGTCGAAGAAACGGCACATGTATGATCGTAGGAGCTTGTTGCGTTTCTATTTACACTGAGCAAGGTCATGACGAGTACCTGCGCGGGTGATCGCCCCCTGGAAGTTGCTGATGAAGACTTTCTTGAGCCCCTCTCAGGAGACGATCGAGTTGTTGCTGAGGCTCTCCAGCCATGTGAGCGTTGCAGGGTCCAAAGCCATCAGGAAGTAGACGACCTTGATGGTGTTGGAGCCTCCTATGACTTCTATGGCGGTAGAGTAACATCGTAGCCATTGCTGAGGAGCTTGTTTGCCGTCGTACTTGGTGATCCCAAATTGCTTGAAGCCCTCAGGGTACTTGTAACTGTTGAACCGTGCTGTGAATGCTGGAAAGCGATCACTGCAGTCGGTACCTTTTGGATTGGCTACTTCACGCTCTCTGCATCTAGAATCAATTATGGATTGCGCATCGCGTCCTTCATTGATTTTCTGGCGCAGGTCTTCTTGAGGATTCCGATGGTTGGGATGATTAGGTTGTCGCGGGTTGCCTCCTGGAAGTGGCTGCTGCCTCCCGCCAGTGGCCACGAGCGTTGTCGTTGTTATTGCTTCGTTGAGGTCGAGGACGGCCGCCTGCCGTTCGACTGTTAGCCTGGCTGCGGCTTTCGCCCATGTGTTCTGCTCCGATGGCTGACGCCGGTTTTTGTCGATCGAGCTGGATCCATGCTCTCTGTGTGTAGCGAAGTGCTTGGCGCAAGTTTGGATCGTTGCTGCGTTCGAGTATGGCAGTTACCCTGGCGATGTTAGCCACGGGGGTTCTGAAGCCCTGCTCGCTCACGATGGTGAATTCGGCGTCTAGCTCACGATGCATAGATCGCATGCACTCGTTGACCCTCCTTCGTCGGGCTACGCGGGCTCTTTTCCTGGCCCTTCGTGCCTCACGCTCGATGTCGTTTTCGTCGCCGGCGTTGGCTGTGGCCTCGTCTTCGGATATCATGTCAAGTGTTCATTGGGTGAGATGCCATCATCCTCACCCTCTTCTGCCATCAACACTTGGTGTGATATGAGTTCGTCAGAGCTCGCTTCGACTAGCTCGGTCGATTCTTCTGTCGTGGTGGCTAATGGGTTGCCCTCCTGAAAAGGCAAGGGCTCAAGGTGTGCCACGAGTCGGTCTTCATCTTCGAGTAGATCGGAGAATTTCATGCCCTTCCAATGCACGAAACGACCTTCTGGGGTGGAGGTGATCATCAGACCATCGTCATCAAGGCGACCCGCAGCCCCCCGACATGTCGTGGCATCGGGTTTCCCGATTTGGAGTAAATAGTCCAAGTCCTTTTCCAATGCGGAGAGGGACTCGGAATTGTTAGCCTCCTGATGTTCAGTGGCCGAATTGCGTGAACCGAGTCGTGATCGGCTATGCAAGTCCTCAGATTGGAGTGAGTCTAATCCGAGCGTGGTTGGTGCAGCGCAGGGTGGAGTAGCATTGAAAACGGACTACTCCCCGATCTTCCTGGCGGAGCCATAGGTCAACAAGTCGTCGAGATTGTCGATGAACTCGTCGAGCTCGCTATGAAAACTTGCTGTGAGAGTTTTCAGCTTCATAGCGTCGATGGTGAATCGACGGAAATCGCCCGCGCCGTCTGCGACGCCAACCCATGAGCCGAAAACGAGCGTCATGCCCTCGGGGGGCACGGCACTGGTGAACTTGAACGATGCCATCAAGTTCGCCGGTGGATCTTTGATGCGCACCCCTACCTAGCACGCCAGCTGTCGGTGTTTTACCGCCTGCCCACCGAGGGGTATACCCGAGGTGGTGAGTTTTAGGTAGGGTGTCACCGAGATCAGGAACTCGAAGGTGTAAGCAACACAAGGTTTAGACAAGTTCGGGCCGTGATGTGCGTAATACCCTACGTCCTATTTTGTGGTTTGTATTGTCTTGGGTGTTGATGTGTTTTGAAGGGGTCCCTGCCCGCCCTTATATATCCGGAAGGATAGGGTTACATGAATTCTAGTCCGACACTAGCCTAGGAATCGTATTTTAGTACAACTCGAGTAGCTTCCTTCTGTATCGACTAGTTCTACTTCGCATACGAGTAGAATACAACATAGATAAGGTATAGGACATGCCCTATCCCCTATTCCTGTATGAACTACGTTATGTACACAGTCCCGTAACCCCGGGTCTGACAGCGACGACGAATGAAGAACCTATCCTTCAGGAGCCTATAGAAAATATTGTCGCATACTAGGAAGAGCTGCAACGGCTCCACATGGAAGATGTGCCATAAGTTGAGGTTCCCCAGAAGGTCTCAAAAAGTTAGAAAATTCTAACTTAACAAGGAAATTCGAATGGAGGGTGATCCCACCTTAATTGAAGAAGCCATGAGAAGCGCTCACTCGCAGAATTGGCTTGAAGCCATGCGAGATGAAATGAGATCAATGAGTACCAATAAATTTTAGGACTTCGAAGATATTCTTGAAGGAGCCAAAACAGTAGGCTGCAAACGGGTCTACAAAATAAAATGTGACTCCAAAGGGAATACGAAAGATAGAAAGCATGACTTGTAGCGAAAGGTTGCATGCAAAGAAAAAGGAATAGATTGTAATGAGATATTTTCTCCTTTCTCATGCAAGGATTCTTTTAGAATCAAAATGGCGTTAGTAGCACATTATGATTCAGAATGACGTCAGATGGATGTAAAGATGGTAGTTCTCAATGGGGATTTGTATGAAAAACGTTCACATGGCTCAACCCAAAGGTTTTGTCATGGAAGAAAAGGAACGTACGGGATGCTGTCTCAAGAAATCCATTTATGGATTAAAACAAGCCTTCAGATTGTGGTATTTCAAAGTTTGATAAAATGATAAGAAAGTTTGAGTTTTAAAGAGAATGAGGAAGACAATCGCATTTATGCAAAGCTCAAGAACAGGAAATTCATTTTCCTTATCCTGTATGTGGATGGCATCTCACTCGATAGTAGTCATGTTAATCTACTATTGGAGAAGAATAAATTTTATCCTCAAATGATGAAATGAAAGGTATCAATGAAGCTTCTTTCATTTTTAGGAATTGAAGTTCACCGAGAAAGAAGAAAAAGGAGTATTAGGATTATCGCAAAAGGCATACTTAGAAAAGGTTCTAAAGAAATATAGTATGCATTTGAGTAAACTATGCCTGCTCTTACAGTCAAGGGTGATGGATTTGGAAAATTTCAAAGTCCTAGAAACCAAGAAGTGATCAATCAAATAAAATGTACTTCATCTATCGAAGCTTAAAGAATGTTCAAGTTAGAACTCACCCTAACGTAGCACACGTATCTGGGATGTTTTGGCAAAAGTCCAGTCCATATATAGATCACTGGAATGGAGTTAAAGAATGTATTGCAATTTTGCAAAGTATTATACGCCTCATGCTAAGATAGAAAAAAACAAATACTCTCAAATAGTTGTGGGTACAAAGATAAAATTTCTGCGAGATGTGCAGTGAAATCCACAGTAGTTGTTAATATTCGCAGTTAGAGTTTTTATTGTGGAAAAGCTCCAAACAAAACAGATAGTTACGGTATCATCAGTGATGCATACCTATACTATAACATGATATGAGGCCACCAAGCAGGCACTTAAAGTTGATAAAGTCATACCCGGAATTAAGTATCTTGCTCCTATGACAACAGGTCAAGTGTGCTGCCAAGCACATTGATATTAAGAGATACATTGTCAAGAAGAACATCCAGAATGATATTGAAAGTATTGAACGTATAAGGACCAAGTAAGAGCTTGCGGATCCGCTTACCAAAGGCTTACCACCCAATGTGTTCAGAGAACACTCAGTCGATATGGGTCTACGGTAGAGCCTACGATTTCTGGATTACAAAGGGGCCTAGTGTTTATTTTGAGAAGAATAAGTGTATCGTGGTCGTTGCGTCCGATGGTACAGAAGTATTGTCATGATGAAACGTGCTCTGTATATATTGAGAAGTAAATGTTAAGTATAAGTAGTAAGAAAGGCGGAGATCAAAGGGGAGAATGTTAGTTGTGTGATCTCCGATCGGTCAAAGGACCAATTCCTCCGCCTTCTACTTGCCCTGATCTGGGGTGCGCCTGCTCTTCACTGGCAGTGAGCCCCTCTCGCAGCGTAATATAAAGTCAAAGGGAGCATATCAGGGCAGGTCATCAAAATATCGCCGTGCCACGGTGTCCCATCAAACCCAAGACTCGACCCGATCTAAGAGAGGCGCTGAAGCGAGGGGAGAAAGCCCACTGCATCATCGCCGACCACGCTGCCGTCACCTCTGCTTCCCCTACTCCGACTCGCCCGTCACCACGGCGCCGCCCTCGACCTCGTCGTCGCCACTGCGCTTCTGCTACAACAGCGCCGCCTCACCGTGTTGTTGTCACCGACATGAGCTACCCAGAAGTAAATTATTGTTGCTTATTCAAGTTAATGCAATGTACCCGTCGATCTACTCCTAGCGATCGCTATTAGTTCTATCAGTAACTACACATCTTTTTCCAACATTTTGAGCTCCACAGTTCATATGCAAACATCTAGAGTGCATTGTTTGCCTCCAATATCCTATTCCCGCGAAATCTACTGGTGTCACCGCGTTGATGATATCTTGTCACAACGGAACACTAACATGAGGATGTGTGTGTGTTTGGTGGGGGGGGGGGGGGGGGGGGCATATTGAGTATGCTATATTATATATAGGCTTTCTACAAGTGTATGTCCATTCGTATTTGCAACTCAATCTTCAACTCATAACATTTTGGTGAGTGTGAATGATATAGCACCAATTTCTCAACCTGAAACTTTTCACCATAGCTACGTTCATTTCTCGTGTGTTTTATGAGCATCTTTTCTAGCTCTTGCTGTTTGAGCTTTTGATTCAGAACATTGGCGTGCTAGCGCCCAGATCCAGAGAGAGCAGAAGGATATTTCTCCGGCGCGAGAAACAGCGGTAATGTATAGGCCCATAGATTTTGGATCATCTGCAAAGCTGCCCTGGGCACGTGGTCTGGCAACAAGCTGAGGCATCTCTGCCGAAATGAGAAATGTGGAGATCAAGCCCGATCCGGCACCGTAAGTAGTGGAGGTGGTGCGACCTGGCCTCCTGTGGCCTATCTTGGAGGCGACAGATTATGCGTCTCATGGTCCAGCAATAGGGCCGACAGATTATCTGATCGTCACTTCGATCTGCTCTGCACGGATATTCCACGAACCCACCCCTCCATCCGGAGCCTTCAACAATCTGTGCAAAGCTAATGTAGATACAGAATAGACAAGCCCTGCATTCATAACAAGTGCTTTTTTCGCGTCCATGATAAAGGTTCAGACGAGCTGAAGTTTCATGCTCAGCATCGATCAATAAATATACTGGTAATCAACAATCGCCTTTCACATTGTTGCAGATCAATGATGCAATAAAAAGTGGAAAGTAAAACCAAAAGAATGCACGGTTTGTATAAACTTAAAATTAGGAATTGAGAAACAAGGCACGAAGGTTCAAGCAACGATTTGCTCAATTCCACAACAGGCCAGGAAAAGGTACAGGCACAAGAATGTTCTTTGACAACATTATTCGAAGTCTATCAGCAGCTTCAGATGTAAACAAACTGCAGCAGTTCCACGTTACTCGTTTCAATTCAACGGAAGGATCAGATCACCTGCACAAGGATGAGAAAAGACTGATGTAGCTATTCATGTAGTTCAACACACAGAAAATTATTTACCTTTGCTTGTCTATCCCATCATTAAATTCTATAGGTAAGGACTTTCATGATGGATGAAAATAGATACACCAAGTATAGTCATGATAGATGGAACAGAGCAACCAACAATGTGAGAAGTGATTTTGTGTTCCCATGAAATGTGCAACAATGTAAACAAACAAGAGATTGTTCGAATGAGAGATTGCACTCTGGCACTAGTAAATTATACTTCTAGAAAATAAGACAATAAAGCTACCTCAAATATTCCACAATAATTGTCAGGAATAGTAGTATCTTCTTTCTTTTCATGCCATGAGAATATTAAAGAAGATCAATTGGTACAGGAATACAGGATGATGTCCGTATTAAATTTTTTTATACTATTCATATCGAACTTAAAAATCAGGTAGACAAAGAGATACAAAGATGTTCTTGAGAAAAACTGATATCTAGACAGCATGCAGACTTTGCAGCTATATTTCTAGTCATTTAAGCTGTTCCTGATGAGTATTTTCAGCCATTCAGTTTGTCCTTAGCTATGATCACCAGTGGAGACATTAGTCTAAAAAATCTTTAGATACTCTCTGTACAACACCACTCTGAAGCCCCCTGAGTCTTTCGTGTAACCATTGTCCTAGAATGAAGTAGAATATCGCAGTAAAACACTAGTCCAGTTCCCCATCTATTACCGTCAACAATCAGTATAGCAGGGATGTAACTTTGGTACATAATATCCCAATATTATTGACAAATATTAGAATATAGGGTATACCATAGGCCCAAATATGTGGGATATGGTATACCAAGTTCCCCCACCTATCACAATCAACAATCAGTATAACCTGAAACTGACGAATTATGTTGCACCAGGGAGAAGATATATGAGTAAAATCAGCATAAATACTAAGTAGGATCAAGGTCTAAAATCAAAATGTCTCATGAAATTCTAGTGAAAACACACATAGAAAATAACCTAAGGTTGTACCATTGGTGGAACTAATAGTTGACTGACAATCACTGTATATGGGTACAATCAAGAAATTAAAATTTAGACTAATATCTCAGCTGTGTGATACATATCTTGGGTCCAGACATGCAACCCCTAACAGGGTAACACTGCTGTTACAAGTATCCAGTTCCTTACCCAATTCAAGTGTATGCAATACCACAATTGTGCAAATGAGGACATGAAGAAATCATGCTTTCAAAGGCTTAAATGCACGAGGCAGTTCACACACACATACAACTGAAAATCTTGCTGCATTTATCCTTGCCAGTTTAGCATTCATTCTATTGCACTCCATTTTACTTCCGGCTATCCCTTTCAGGTTACTACTGCCCCCCAAAAAATGTGTGAATGAAGAGTGATTGCAATGTCCAGCATCACAAATAACTTTGGAATCCATTTCCTTTCCACCACACAGATTCTGCATAACATTCACGGACAGGAAACCATTTCATTTCAAGCTGCGTTTAGTTTCAGCAGGCCTCACCTCTACAATCCAGGAACAGCAGCACGCGAAGCCGCAGCAGCAGAGCCGCTACTCCGCCTCGACGACCTTCTTGGGCTCTGCGCGCCAGAGAAGGAACAACCGAATCAACCAATCGATCAAACTCAACAGAGTAAACGAACGGACAAGACGAAGCATGAAGGGATTCGGACCATGGAACTCGGGCGGGCGGGCGTCCTTGCCCCAGCCAACGCCGCGGGTGGCCTCGAGGTACTGGTCGACGAGGTGGCGGCACTTCTGGTGGTGGTTGACGCCCTCGATCCGGTAGCACCAGCGGAGGCGCTCCCGGATGATCTTGGCGGTCTCGATCTGGATCCACTTCTCCCGCACCAGGTGCTCCCGGTACTCGAGCATCGCCACCGGGTCCCCATACGGGTTCTTCGGGTCGAAGTTGTCCGGCGGCTGCTCGTCGAACTCAACCTTCGCCTTCCGCACCATCTTCTCCGCTCGCCGCCGCCGCCCGCTCGCTCCGCTTGGGTGGGGAATGGGATTGGTGTTCTCGTCTCGATCGCGGGGGGTAGACGAAGCTGAATGGGTCGATGAGTCCATTTTGCCGAACCAGGCCTGTGGGTTGACAGTCTGACACTGGTTAGAGCCGGCCCAGCAGAGTAAGTGTAAGTGGACAAAGGCCCAGTAGACTGAAGTGTAAGTGCACCAAGGCCCAGCAGAGCGAAGTGTAGGTTGGGCTCACACCGCTCTGTTTCTGGAGTTTTTTTAAAAAAAGGTTTAAAAAATTAAAATTCGAAAAAGGGGTGCCAGTTGGGAATAATTCGAAAAATGGGTGCCTCCCGCCCATTGATCAAGCGGGAGGCGTGGGGCTGGGGACATCCCGCCCATCCATCGGGCGGGATGTTCCAAAAATATTTCCAGGCCCCTCCCGAGGGCCTCTTCACGAATAAGAAAGTTTTTTATTCGCGAAGAGGTCCCTGAGGCAGGAATCCCGCCCGGTCAGAGGGCGGGAGGCATCCCGCCCGGCCAGCGGGTGGGATGTTCCCTGCTTATTGTTTTTGTTATTTTTTGATGGAATTTATGATTTACAAATTATTTGAAATTCAGACTTTTTTCTAATACAATATTTATTCGCCATACTCTTTTGTACACATATAAAATTTTAATTCAATTTTACGAAAAAGATTGCTGTATATAAAACTCGTATGAAGATAGTTAAACAATAACATTTTGCAACGTAGAATCCAAATATTACGATAGTACGATACATCAACCAATTAAAAAGAAAATAGTATCATACAAAAACAGTTTAAATATGAAAAGTCCACCGAATCAGGAGTATCTACCCCGCCTGTCCCGGACCTCGCACTCTCTTGGTCCTCCCCCCTAGTCCTAGCCCGTCGGCCTATATGGTCCTTCGAGTACGTAAATGCATCTGGAGCATGGTGAGGATGAGGCGGAGGAGGTGCAGGCGTGAACGGGTCATCCTGGAACTGTGCACCTGGAGCGTCATACGTCTGGGAGGGACCAATGATGTCAGGCTCGGCGCTGCCGCCCACCAACTCCGACCAAGTGGCGGAGCCGCCCTCCCAGTCGTCCCAGTCCGGCACACCGAATGGACCACCGTATGCAGGAGCTCCCGTCGACCATGCATGCTGAGCATAGCCCCTGAGAGTACGGTGCAGCTAATGCAGCTGGCATCCAACCCGACGGGAGAGACGTTCCTGGAGCATAGGCGCCAAACGTCTGAGGCTCCATTCTTGCAGGAGGAGGTCCCATTGCCGTCGAGTGCATGACTATAAAAATAAATGAAATTAGTTGTGTAAATCAAAGGTGATCGAAATGGCAATTATAAAGGACTTACAGCTTGAACTAGTGGCAGTACCGCTGGACGCTGCGTGCGGTGCTGCAGAGGTCGACGGGACAGCTGTGTACACGTGGGCGGACGCATGAGATGAACTGGAGGCCCCCACGTCGTCTTTGCCGCGACACGTCAGTGCACGTAACGCTCGCTTCAAGTTGTCTTGAATCTTACGCAAGCTGTCTTTATACCGTGCCTCCGGTACATGTACTCCACATTCAAGCAACATGATCTGAGATGTAGCTTCGACCTTCGCGAAGTTGATCAGATCGATCTGCATACGTAATGGATTGCAGAGTAATATTGTTATCGATCTTTTATAAAAAAGATTTAATAATTGAATTTGCGAAAGAAGTACCGCGCCACGCTGCGCCTGATCACGGTATGAGGGATACGTGTCCGAGATGGTCGGCTAGTGCTGATGCTCCGCGTCATCAATACGTGAAAGAGTGACGTACGGACGAGTGCGAGGGAGGTACCAGCGGAGGTATGCGCCGTAAGACGCCTCCGTGTGTGGCTGCGGCTCGTCCCACACATCGTCACGTGCGTCCAGCCACCCTCCTACGTACTCCTGCAGCTTGACCACCCAGTTGACCTCGTTGGCATGATATCCGCTGCGCGAATATCTGTTGCAAACATTTGAAAGACAATATTATTTTATGATAACGATTATATAATTAATACAAAATGAGTTATCACAAACTTACTCGTGTACGTTGCGCGGCACGGCCTGGAACGCTCGAGGTAGGATGGGAAAGTGTTGTCGTCGCCCGAACTGCCTCATCACTCGCTCGATGCAGTACGGCTCGACGAGAATATCGAACACTAGGTTCGCCTTTGTGAGCCAGCACTACTCGTCACGTGTGCAGAGGGACGACAACCCGTGCGGCGCACGTGTCTGGATAGCCGCAGCGGTGTAAGGGGTCCAGATGACATCCTGTGGCCGCATCCGATCAAATTCGGATACAAACTGCGGGTATGCTTTTCGGACCTGCCGATGTGCCCAGCTCATCTGCAAAATTACACAACTACATCGGTACTTTGCATATTCAGAAACGTACAACAGTAAATTAAAGAGCTTACCCGTCGATCGGTCCAAAGCGAACCCATCGTGGGGCAATCCTCGTCCCACATCCCATACATCTCGGGCGGATAAGGCTCCTCGCTGATTAGGGGGCGTGCTATGGCGAATCGCTCGTACGACCATAGCTGCAGCAGAAGTGAGCAGCCTGTGATGACGGCGGTCCTCTCCGTCTTCAAACAGGCCTGGCAAAGGCCTCGGTACGTGGCAGCAAGCACTGGCGATCCCAAGCTCCACCCAGGTACCTGGTCCGGCTCCGCATCCGCAATCGCGCGCGCGTATTGCATGAGCACCTTGTCCACATAATTGCCGGTAGAGTTGCAGAAAAGAGTCCAGCCGAACAACCACAACAGATATACCTCCAGGCATCGCGACACCTCGTACTGCCCAGCCAGAGGGTGCAGATCTTGAGCCTGAAATATATTTGTTCAATACTTAGAGGTAGTCACATATGATTCAATTAAATTAATTAAAAAATAATTGGACGTACCCTAAATTGTATTACCTAACTCTTGGCGGGGCCGGGCAAATCAGGTATGTTCACAAAAAGTGGCGGGTTCGCTGGAGCAAACCGCTCCTGCCGATCCGCCCTCCAGGTAGGTGGCACAGCAACCGGGCCAACAGCTTCACCCGCAATGGGAAGCCCGAGCAGGTACGACACGTCTTGCAACGTGGTGGCCATCTCCCCGCACGGCAAGTGGAACGTGTGCGTCTCCGGACGCCACCTGTCCGCCAACGCTGCAAGTAGAGAGCGGTCCAGCTGCATCCGCTTCTTGGCGCCACCGTCTTGGCCGTCACCGGCCTGAAGCATACGTGCGAGTGGCAGCAAACCAGCCTCACGTAACCTGTATATTTTGCATTGTGGTTACAATTATCGTACAAGTTATATATTAGTTTCGTAAAAAAATACAAAGTATCACCTGTCAAGCCAGTGGTCGTCCAGGTGCAACAACTCGTTTGCTACACGAGGGCGCAACTCGTGAAGCTCCTGCCCCTCCACCGCTGCCAGGTACGACTTGTGCCGTTGGTCGATGTTCGCGTCAAGGAGCTCCGGTGTCTGCGCCATATCTGCATAAAAAATATAAGTACCGTAAGACATATTCCTACGAACAATTGAAAATACTAAAAACTATTTATAATAGAACTACCCTAACAAATATTTCTAAAAGCTATTAAAATACTGAAAACTATTCGAAATATAACTACCCTAAGAAATATATCTGAAAACTATTGAAATTATAAAAACTATTCAAAATATAACTACGCTAAGAAATATATCTAAAAACTATTGAAAATACTAAAAACTATTTATAATAGAACTAGCCTAACAAATATTTCTAAAAGCTATTAAAAATACTGAAAACTATTCGAAATATAACTATCCTAAGAAATATATCTAAAAACTATTGAAATTATAAAAACTATTAAAAATATAACTATCCTAAGAAATATATCTAAAAACTATTAAAAATACTCAAAACTATTTAAAATAGAACTACCCTAACAAATATTTCTAAAAGCTATTGAAAATACTGAAAACTATTCTACGTATAACTACCCTAACAAATATTCGTAAAAATAATTAATAATTATACGATTATAACGAGAATATACCTCCAAACCGATGTGTGGACAGGGTTTCGCCGCTTTCTCTCCTCTCCTCTCTTCCTCTCCTCTCTTTCTTTTTTATTGATTTTTGATGAATATTATGAGAATTAGAGGTGGGTGGGGGTTTAAATAGTGGGGGGTGACATCCCGCCCGTTGGGAGGGCGGGATGCCCCTCGGGGGAACCTCCCGCCCGTTGGGGGGGCGGGATGCCCCTCGGGGGAACCTCCCGCCCTGCCAACAGGCGGGAGGCCCCTCGGAAGACCTCCCACCCGTTGGAAGGGCGGGATGCCGCGTAACTTTCGTGAAGAGGCCCCTGATGGGGGGCGTGTGAAAAAATTTTCGCATCCCGCCCGTTGATTGGGCGGGAGGCACCCAGTTTTCGAATTGTTCTAAACCGGCACCTTTTTCGAATTTTAATTTTTTTAACCCTTCTTTAAAAAAATTCTCTGTTTCTGCACAGATTCTCCCAAGTCCCAAATGCCGCCGCCTTGGTCCTCCTGGCCTCCTAGGCTCCTAGCTCCACCATGAGCGCCGCCGAGTGCCCGCGTCCACCGTCCTCCCGCACCCGCCGGCGAGTCCACCACGAGCTAACAAGAGAATTCTGGTAACCGATAGTTGCAATTTCCTTGTACCACAGAGCAATTCTTGGCGGTTTCTGGTGTTATTTAGTGGCAATGCCAACTCCATGTAACCATGCTAACAGTTTTAAAGTTTTAGATGTGCCACGGGACTTCACTTTTTGTCAAGATATACATTTTGCTAAAGTAACAACCAGTTTGGTAGAGCTCCACTCCTGGATTATACGATAGAGTGATTCTGGCTAGTGATGGCTTGAACGTTACAAGCGGGATGGAGCTAAGGGGGAGGCGGGTGGGGTTGAGGTGCGGCTGGGGCGAGCAGCGCAAAGCAACGCGGCAGGGGCGCGAGCCGCAGCCAGGGCGAGTGGAGCTCGGCGTGCTTCGATGGTGCCTATGCAAGCGAATTTTTCAGGACAGTGTTATGCTTTTAGCAGTAGGCGATGTTCCTATCAACAGCGAGATGTCTGTGGTGACTTCGTCAATCTTAGGAATTTGTCTGTCAGTGTTTTACCGCCTGCCCACCGAGGGGTATACCCGAGGTGGTGAGTTTTAGGTAGGGTGTCGCCGAGATCAGAAACTCAAAGGTGCAAGCAATACGAGGTTTAGACATGTTCGGGCCGCGATGTGCGTAATACCCTACATCATGTTTGGTAGTTTGTATTGCCTTGGGTATTGATCTGTTTTAAAGGGTCCCTGCCTACCCTTATATATCCGGGAGGACAGGGTTATATGAATCTTAGTCCGACACTAGTTTAGGAATCTTACTCGAGTACAACTCGTGTAGCTTCCTTCTGTATTGACTAGTTCTATTTCGGATACGAGTAGAGTACACCACAGATAAGGTATAGGATATGTCCTATCCCCTATTCATGTATGAACTACGCTATGTACACAGTCCCGTACTCCCGGGTCTGATATTGCCGACTCAGTTTTTAAAGATGCTCATAGGGGTAGGATTTGCGTACACATGTTTATAGAGGTGAGTATACGTGCGTTGTGAGTGTCTGAGTTGTACTATATAATTAAAAAAAGATAAGGCAAAATAAGAAAAATAAAAAAGAGAGAATGAGAAGTAGGATCCAATGAATGATATGTGGGGTGATAACAATAGCTAAAGGTGTGAAAATAGCATCCATCTTATTTTTCTCAATTCATCAAATCAAATACTCCGTTCCAAATTATAAATCTTTTAGCAAATCTAGATACATAAATTTTGGTAATCACCTAAATATACGTTATGTCTAGATACATAGCATAAAATATGTATCTAGGTTTACCAAAATGACTTATAATTTGGACCGGAGGGGGTAAAAATTTTGGATGAACCTGACCCACCAAACTAAAAATGAGATGGAAGAGTCCATCCAAAAAATTGGAACGGAGCCACACATGCTCAGTGAAACAATAGTGTTGATTAGGTGATGGATTGTTTGCCGGTGAAACAATAGTTAAAACTTGTATTCTATACAACGTTTTAAAATGTATAATTTTTGTACGACCAATTGAAATATCATGTTTCGTCCATAGGGAACCCGAAAAGTACGAGTAGGCTCATCATGTCAAACAGTTGTGGCTGGTCCAGATGACTGACTACTTGAGTATTTTACAAAAGGACATGGGACATTGAACCCTTGTTCTCAAGTTCCATCATGTTGGCAATCTTGATGCTCGTGGCTAAGCATGATACAAGTGAAGCTTGTTTGTGTGACTGTATAAAAACGCAATAACATGCGACTGACATTATAAAAAAAAAAGACTGTATGCATCTTGGCATGAAGCAGCTGAGATAATTTTGCTCCTAATGGCTTCTAGTCCTACACTGGCTGCAACAATCATAACACGCGCAGCTAGAAAAATGCAATGCATGATCTCTCTCCTTTCAATCTAGGTCCTGCAGCTGGTTAATTCTTTTTGGAAAATTAATTTGGGTTCGGGATTATTGCAGGAAATTGATCTGGCACTGATAATCTATTCAAACTTTCATAGTTTTTCTTTGAACTGCAAACTTCCATAGGTTGAGGGGTGCCACTCCAATAGCTTGACACTTTGGCCCATCTAAACGGAGTTTTTTTTTCAGAATTTAGGTCGTTCGTGAGCCTTTCAGGTTTGAGACCCAAGTTCTGAACATGTTCCATTTTTCCCCGTCTCAAAGGGCGCTATGCGGCTATGCCCTTGCAGCTTGCTCTGTTCCGCTCCAACTGTTCCCCTCCCTTAGTTCGTAATCGGCCGAAGCGCCCGCCCCCTACCAGGCGGCCGAGGCAGCGACGTTCCGACGCCTTCCCGCCCAACCCCTCGGCTCCCCGCGGCGCGGCCGGGCTAAGAGGCGCGCCGCTGGTTCCGCCCAGTCGGAGCTGGCGGAAGCGGGCGTCGATGAGCTCCCCGGCAAGGTCGACCGTATCGGCGGCGAGCGGAGGCGCCGTCTCCGCCGCCGAAGACGTCGCGGACTCCATCGACGCGCTCTACCGCAAGGACGAGGCCGTGGCTGGTAAGACGCCTCCCTCCCTCGTGCAAGCCCTAGCGCTACATGCCTCTAGCGACTGACCGATTGGGGTCGGCCGCGCCGCGCAGAGCTCAAGTCGGAGGCGATGGAGGCGCTACAGAGCGAGGTGAGGTCGCTCGATGACGACAGCTGGATGTTCGCCGCGCCCCGGTCCCGCATCAACCTCGTCTCGAGAACCGGTGAGAACACAAAAGTAGCAAGGCATTTCTCCTCAAATTGGTTGCAGTATGTACATAGTTCTGTGATCTGTTTTTTTTGTTAATGAATCTGTCTATGGTCTAAATTGTCTAATTGAGTGTAGCACGGCTTTAATGTTCTTTGTCAGTGGTGCATTGTTTGTTCCGGATTCAATTGCCTGATTGATTGTGCTGCTGCTAGGTGATGGTTGGGGTTTTGACTTACAAGTTTTATTTGTTCCCCAATGGGGGGATGTGTTTATCAGGTGCTTACCTGCCCAAGCAGCAAGGGAAACTCCCGGAACTGGGCCAAGCATCTAAGAAAACAAGAAATTTCTAGGGCATAGGCGTTGGTGGTTGCAATTTGCAAGAAGCCTACTACATGATGATTAATGAAGCCATGAAGGCTGAGACTCCACTTATGTTCTGTAGTATCAAGGATGATTGGGTCCAGTTTAAAACCATCTAGTTGCTTCCTGATAATTCAGTTTCAGGCAATGCTCATGACATGTGCCTTTCCTATCTTTTGCATCCTCAGGTTGCCTTGTTTTTCTCACATTCATCATCATGATCCATCTCTTTGCTTTTTTTTAAAAAAAAATGGTGAAACAGTACATTAAATACATTGCCAAACTCATCCACTGAACACTAAATTTTGCTGCCTTCAGTCCTCACCATCACCTGCTTAGACGCATATTATTTAGTGATCCTAATTGCTTACTCTTACTCTAATACTCTTTGATTACACCTAACTTACCATTCAGCAATAAAAGGCCATAGACAGAACTTTATTTCCCAAACATTTCTGTTACTCCAACATACCAAATTGAACTTGACAATGAATGTGCATTGTTTTGCTGTTGTATTAGGCTATGTACTATTCGTTTTGCAAGTTGTTTTGCTTAATTAACAGTGTTGGAGTGTTCTTTACTGTTACTGAAAGCAAGGCACTTGACAGTTAGATTAGCCTATATGGCAATTCTTGGGTTTTCTATTATTTTTACTTATTTTCTTTCTTTAGAATGTGAATGAATGCTGTTTTGCACTCTATATGCCATGTTGAACAATGCATATGAATAAGGGAAACTGTTCTGTATCAGTAGCTTGATACCATGATCGAGAAGTTAGAAATGCTAGACTCAGATTAGTGTGAATGATGTACTATGGTGGCCAGGCTTTGAGGCCTTCAGAAAGAACTTTTTGCTAGCTCCTACAAAGAAAGTTGGCTCCTACTATTCATTGAACACTAAGGGGCTGTTTGGTTTAGCGCCGCACGCGCCACACCGCGCCGCAGTTTTCACGCCGCAGGTGTGGCGGCCAAATCGGCCGCCGCACCTTAGGCAGGTCGTGGCGCCTGCGGCGCCAAACCAAACAGCCCCTAAGTTTTGCTTTGTGGTCCTCACTCAGTTGTTGAGTTGAAAGCTTGCATTATAAAAATTCATCGTCATGACTACATTAAAACTAGATTTGTTATTTTAATTTGATCATCTTTTTAGTATGGCTGATTCTGAATGCTGATATATTGGGTGCCTTATGAACTTATAATTTAGTTAACAGACATTTTTGTTACCCCAACATGCTGTGTTGGACTTCACAATGAATCTGCAGTGTCCTGCCTTTTTATTAGGGCTATGTACCATTTGTTTTATAAATCATTTTGCTTAATTGATGATGTCCATGTGTTCTACAGTGAAAACAAGGCACGTGACAATTATATTATCATGTATGATAATTCTATTGGTCTGTATGATATTTGCTTCTTTTGAAATGCCAACAAACTTATAATATGACTCTATGCCATGTTGGACACAGGCAATGCTTATGAAAATACAACTGGGGAAACCTGTAGTAGTATGATATCAATGTTTCAGAAATTAGAATGGCAGTGCTTCAGGTTGGTGTGAATGATGTATGCAGTATGGTATACACTATAAGTTTTCTTATTTAGGCCATGCTTTGAGACTTTTGGAAGTAACTTTTTGCTAGTGTGTACAAAAGAAATTGGTTATGTACTGAGGTGACGTTCCTTCTCAGTAGCCATGTTCATATAAGATGATGCAATAAGTTGCATGATAAATTTTACTTATAGATGTACTGTTACTGTTGCTTGTGTCCCAGACTATCAAAAACACTGGATAGTTGTAGTCTTTGCCTGAAGACACCTTTACTACATTATGTTCATCTTTTTTCTGATTTGAGCTATTGACTGGTTTTTAGTCAGGCATTCTCTTTCAGATTGTATCTGTAACATTATTGCGAATTATGTATCCCTTTTTTACTCTGGCACACGTGCATTGCGCAATGGTTGTTTTGATTCTCTCTATTAGTTCATGCAGGTTCTATATGTATTGTATCACATCGTCTTTAGCATCATGCTGTTGCTGATTTTAAAGCTATGTTAAAAAAGTACCAAACTAATGCCTCAAGATTTGCATGTCTTGATATTATCTGATTTCCCAATATTGAGCATTTGCATGTCGGCAGATCTATCTGTAGCTGCTTCCTGTTGAGCCCCCCTGCTGTGCTAGTTATGTTCTATGGTTGCTGAGGTGTGTTTACTTAAACTTCCTGATATATGCACCTTGTTGAGTTGTCATTGTTGGTTTTCAGTTTGAAGTCTGTGATGCTGAGGATCCACATTGTTTCACTGTAGTAACTTTGTAATGGGAATGGCATCAGGATATGAGGCCTTTTTGCGTCATATGCTGGGTGTCGGTGGATAATCTGGAATAATGGTCAGCAAGTAACATGAGTAGATCTTTTCTGCTCTCCTACAGTCACAGCATCATTGCTTTATATATCTCGTGAAGCTTTGCGCTACTGAGTGCTGAGACCATTGCCACTGGGGAGGTGCCTGTGGTTATTGCCATGCTAGGCGCCGACACCGGCGCTGCCATTTAAACCTGCCTTCTTTTATTATTTTTTTCGTCAGCATGTAAGCAGTAGTTTGTTGTCCAGCAGGTGGTCGCAGCATCAAGTTGCAATCGGGGTCCATGGGGCCCGTCTTGCTGCTGCCGTCCTGGCTGTGTTAAACCCTGCTTCGGGCACTGTGTATATATAGCCTGTGACTGAACGCAATCGGGGTCCATGGTATGCTTGAGGTGAAAACAATCGCTAGCGCAAAGCTGAAAAGCGCAAGACCTCCCTGCCATCATGGTTCAGGAGCTGGGACTGCTGAAAATACATTTTATGCAAGCTCGCCAAAATGGTTCCGGAGTTCTTCTACTCGGGCTAGGGTCGGTCTCGGTCAGACCACACTACCAAGTTTCTGCTGTTGGACGAATGCGTGAGTGATTGTACGTGAGTTGCACTGTCTCGGGCCTTTTCAAGTTGCTCTGCTGCGTGCTGACTCCTGGCTGACCACTCGTCCACTCGCGTTCGGTGAATGGTGACTACTGTCCACGCTGCTGGGGTAGGACCACTGGACGGATGGAGGGTGGAGGCAATGAAATTCCTTGTGAGCTCTTTGGCCGTGCTGGCTGCCCGGGAACGCACGCACATGTGCCGCCCTGGAACCAGCTCAGCTCACTCGGGTCTCACTCAGAACCGGTTCCCTCAAAAGAGCAAAAGAGGGAAGGAAAAAGATGCAGCCGCAATCCACAGGAAGTGCGATGGATTACGGGTGGAAAATGACGTTCTCATAGTAGTTGGACGGCTCCACTCAAATCCATTTCCAGTCCCAATCCCCCACCATCCAGAGGAAACAGCGCGCTACTCGATCACAACAATGGCAGTCGCAGGGGATCAAACCCAAAGGCGCCTTTCAAAGAAACAAAAAACCCAAAGGCGGAGTATGAACATATGATTCTGGCGTGGCGATGATTTGTGCAAACCATTTCTCTTTTCCCCCCCTCTCGGGCTTGAATCCTAGAACCCCTAATCCACAATCCTACACGGGACGACGAAGCCTGCGCTACCATTCTCACTTTTCAGACTTGCAGTGCCGCCGGAAAAAGCGAACCAGACAAGAAAAGAAAAAAGAATGGCACAAAAAAGCAAGTGAAGCTCCTCCTCCGCTGCGTCATCGGCGCCCAACGGCTAGCTTCGCGTCTCCTGCGCTGGCGTCACAGCCTCCGCCGCGCCATCCCCAGCCTCCGCACGCGGGACTGCTTCAGCCGCCGGTACACGCCACTGGACGCCGTCGTCGCGTCGGCTGCAACGCCGAACAGCCAAACAGAGAGAGGAAAAAAGCGTGAGAAGCTGACAACCAAACGCCACGGAACCCTCGCGTGGCAGCGTCGTCGGCGGCGGAGGAGATCCTCGGGCACCCACCTGCGCCTGCGGCGGCGTCGAGGGAGCGGGCGGTGACGGTGGCGGCCGCGGCCAGCACGGGCGAATCTGCACGCGCAAACATCCACCGCGGGTCTATTATTATTAGCGGGAGGCGGGAGCGGGGAGCGCTAGCGCAGCGGGCTCGCGCGGCGACGGACCGGCGGGGACGTACCGGTGAGGGCGGCGGCGGCGGAGGGGTCGTGGGAGAGGAGGAAGAGGACGAGGAAGCAGAGCAGCGTGAGGACGGGGACCAGGTGGATGGACCTGACCGGCGCCGCAGCGGCCCTCGCCACCGCCTTCGCCGCCTTCTCGTCCGCCGCCCCCGCCTCCTCCTCGCCCGCCGCGCTCAGGCGGGAGGGCCTCCCGGCCGGGGAGCCCAGGGAGAGGCGCTGCATTGCGGCGGCGGTGGCGGCGATGTTTTTTTTTCTTTTTCCTCTCTCACCCTTTCTGTTGGTGCGATGCGGGAGGGGAGCGGAGGGGAGGGGAGGGGATAGCCGGGGGAAGCCGTGCCAGATAGGAGGTGGGTGGTGCGGCCGTAGGGCCCGTGCGGGGTTTAACGGAGGAAGGGAAGGGGAGGAGGGAGCGTGTGCATTTATCTCGCTCGTCCCACGAGGGAAGGTTTTTACTGCGCAAGGAAAGAGGGCTGGAAATGCCAGCATGTCTGTCCCGTTTTGCGTGGCCCAAGAGGACTTGCTGCTGGTCAGCTCGTGCACGTGCCAGCAGGAAATGTAAAAATCCTGGAAGCTGTAAAGATTTGCACGCGTGATTCCGTATACTCCTGTTATGCATCGTGCATCCCGTTTCTATCTACGGTAGTCCAAGTCTCCGGCAGATGGAGATCTGCTCCTCTGTTCAGGAGCCGTGGAGCACCGTCACGCAGGAGTATACGGAAAGGCGAAATCTTGTTGGCATGACGGCTCTTGACGCTATCAGCTTGGATCATAGCTAGTGCTTTCGAATTGTATTTATGGCACATTTTATTTGGCGAATTTTGCAACATTTTCTACAGGAATTGCACGCGCTGTGGTTGAACTTGCACGGGAGCGGAACTTGTTTTTGCACGAATTTGGTGTAGTATAGTTCGGATTTGCAAGGAAGTGGGGATAAATCAATTGGACCCTTACGATAGGAAATGATGTAGAGATCCGGGCAGCTTCCCCGTTGATGCCCCCATTTCCCCACCGCATCTTGTGCTTCTCACGTCCTGGCACCAACCTGGCCACTATCGTAAGGGTCTACTTTGATTTTTTATGAAATAAATTAGCTATCATCATCTTCCAGAGCATAGAAGTCGATTTACATTTAGGATAAATAATCTAATAGAAAAAATAGAATTAACAAATGCCATATTTCTCTCGGCATATGCTTCTCAAAGAAGTGGTACGCAAGATGATCATAGTCGGGTGCAAAATTAACCCTTGAGCTATTTCCGTCCACCAGGATCGTAAGGAGTTGACATCATGTAATGCGATCAACCAACTGAACAATTTTCTTTATTTTAAGAAAGATATAATTTTTAAAAAAATGCGAACCGCACCATAGCCTAGCGAAGATGTACCTGCTATCTTGCTTGCCCCTACCTCCCTTCTTCAGCCGGTAACTGATATGGAATATGTGTGTGTATATATATATATGAAAAAAATTTCTACATCCATCTGTGACTACTCTCACATGTGTATCTTACGATGTAGGACGTATCTGATCGAACGAAGAGTATGTATTTAGAGTATAGGGACATACTTACTTTTATATACTTATATACTAGTACTAAGGTACAATCATAATATATTTAAAAAATAGAGATGTTTTTAAAATTTTTCATATATGTTATAAAATATCTTAGAATTAGTACACAAACATACTTAAAGTGATAAATGATTATGCGGACATACGCACGGTGGTATACTGATGATGAGACTAGCTATACACGAGTGTAAAAAAAACTCGTTATATAATGTGCAAAGACGGCTGCATGCAATTTGACCATCTTACTCGCGGCATCAGATGCAGAACCACACATAACAGGGAAGCGAAGTGCGATTTTTTAATTTTTTCCTCTATAAAATCGAAATAAAATTGTACATAAGAAAAAAGGGCGGAAGCATAGCACGAACCGCTCGACTGGCCGGCTCGCTCCAGCCGGCAGCCACGTCCCGAGTTCCGGCGCGTAGTGCCGTGCCGTGCCACAGCTAGAAGAGCTAGCTGTGCCTTGTCAGCTGTATACCCCGGGCGCGCCCTCTCATAAACGAGTACTACGTGCCTCTCCACTACTTGATCCGACATTCCAGGGCGCCACCTCCCCTCCAAGATCCGCCTTCTCCGGCCGCTCCACCCAATTCGTCGTCCTCCCCGTCTCCCTCCCCGCCTCCCGATCTCGACATGAGCGACACCACCACGGCCCCCGCCGCCGCCGGAGCCGGAGACCACGCCGTCGACGCCGCCGCGCAAAAGCCACCGGCCGCCCCGTCGCCAGAGGCCACGGCGGCCACCCGGCGGGGCGGCAGCTCCGTGGCCACCACCATCAGCCAGGCGGCGGCGCAGCAGCAGCAGCAGTCGCGGCTGGACGACGACCAGCTGGAGGAGCTGCGGGAGATCTTCCGCTCCTTCGACCGCAACGCCGACGGCAGCCTCACGCAGCTGGAGCTCGGCTCCCTGCTCCGGTCCCTGGGCCTCAAGCCCAGCACCGACCAGCTCGACGCGCTCATCTCCCGCGCCGACACCAACTCCAACGGCCTCGTCGAGTTCTCCGAGTTCGTCGCGCTCGTGGCCCCCGACCTCCTCGTCGACCGATCCCCATACTCCGAGGACCAGCTCCGGAAGCTGTTCTCCATCTTCGACCGCGACGGCAACGGCTTCATCACCGCGGCCGAGCTCGCGCACTCCATGGCCAAGCTCGGCCACGCGCTCACCGTCAAGGAGCTCACGGGGATGATCAAGGAGGCCGACACCGACGGCGACGGCCGGATCAACTTCCAGGAGTTCTCGCGCGCCATCACCGCCGCGGCGTTCGACAACATCTTCTCCTGACCGACCGATTCCCACGATCCGCATGCGTGCCGATCGTCGATTCATATCTTGGCCATGCCAGTTTTCACTTTGTTCTTCTTTTTTCTGGGAGGAGATTAATTTAGGAAGCGATAGATGAGGTGTGGTGTTCTTGTGAATAACAGACAAAAAAAAAAGTCAATTTAGGGACAAATTACATGCATGATCGATTGTGTTCATCTATTTTCTGTCAGTGTTTGCTTGCAGCCATGGAGGGCATGCCCTTGCATGTTTGCATGGCATAGATTAGTTCCCCTCTGGCCAAGGATGAGAAGATGTCGGCATGATCGTCCAGCTGGTGTGCATCCTTCCTTCCTGTTCATCGTCGTCCTGGTCTCCTGGATCTTCTTCTCGAATGATTGATGATGAGTCTGCTGGCAATCATCAACCTTTTATGTTTTGCTTAAGTTATTGAGGCATTGACACTTTCTAAGGAGAGAACATGAGGTATTGACACGCTCGTCCTAAGTTTTGCTGACGGAGTTTCTTATGAGCTTTTGGACAACCAGACAAGCAACCATGCGTGAGGATGTGCTGGTCAGATCGAAATGGGAAGAAAAGTCTCGAACCTGAATTTTGCAAAGTTCCAAATGACAAGTTCAAACGTTTTGCAGTGTCTCTAAGCATGAACTTTGATCTGGTCTGGAAGATGTCAGCTGGTGCTTTCTTCTGTTTGGCCGGCAGGCCGCAACTGGGAAAATATGCAACACGCATTATTTAAAGGTGAATCTCTCTGGCTGTTTCATTTGGATGTAAAAATATTGCTATGAATTATCAATAATCTCATTTTGTTGTTCCGCAGTGCAGCTGTGCAGGCCAATTGCAATCTGAAGTTTTATCTGTGTTACATCACCACCTGTTGCCGTCTTCATGGAAACTAGAAATGACTTTTGAAAGTTCATAAAATAGCTTGTTCGGTAAGAAAAAAGTCCGGTTTACACCTTTGAACTATCGCAAAAGTTGATTTTCAACCTTAAACTACAAAACTGGATAAGAGAGGCCATCCAACTGTCAAAACCGAGTAAATTTGGCCCTCAGAGTGGTTTTAAAGGTGGTTTTTTATTTTATGAAAAATTAAAAATATTCAAATTTAAACATTAGTAATTCATTTCAAATCCAAAAAATATGAAATGAGTATAAAATTTTTTCTAAAAATATAACATATCTATTAGCACTATACTTGTCAGTTATTCGGATCCTTTTTTTTATATTCATAGTATTTGGCTCAGGGGCAGGCCCACCTTGAATCAAGGGTATTTAACTGAATACCCATTATTTTTTACAAAATTTTTTATATATGTAGTATTTCTCAAGTTTATGAAGGAGAAAATAAAAAACAAACCACAAATACGATAACGGGCTCGAAAATATCCCAACTTTCTCTCCCCACACCCACGTTCCCCCTTCCCTCCCCTCCCCCTAGCCCATGAGCCACCACCAGCCCACCCCACTCCGCAAGCCGCTACCCCATGCCCATCCGGCCATCCCGTTCCCCCACCCCTGGCCCACCGCCCACATGGCACACGCATATCTCCCCCAGGCCGGCAAACCTAGGCGGCGGCAGCGGCAGCGCCGCAGCGGGCCAGCGGTGGGGGCAGGGCTAGCGGCAGTGACGGCAGCGCTGCAGCGGGCCAGCGGCGGCGGCGGCGGCGGGCCAGCGGCGACGACAGCAACAGGGCGGCAGCAGCAACAGGGCGGCAGCGGCAACAGCAGCGACAGTGGGGGCAACAGCGGCCGCGGCAGCCGGCAGTCGGCCCTGAGCCGCGGGGGCGGGGCGCCGGCAATGGGGCTGCGGCCTGCACACTCTGGCTCACCTGCTCGGCGCATGACGGCGTGGCCGCGTGGCGGCGCCTCGCCCTCGGCAACCAGGGAGGCAGTGAGCGGCGCCTGGTAGCGAGGGGCAAGGGCAACCGAGCCCTTAACCTTGAAAGGTTTGTGAAAATTCATCCATATTTTGTGAAAATTATCATTGCAATTTACGAAATTAATGATAAATTTGCAATAATATAGTATTGTAATGAGGAAAATACTTATAAAACTCGATTGCTTGTAATATGTAGGTTTGAATCATGAAAAGGAGGAAGAGTAGCGGTGCCGCTACTATTTTGAGATCTTTTTCGAAAAGAAGTGCTGCAAAAAGGAGACAATTTGAGCCAGAGGTTGTTTATCCATCTTCCAAGAAAAACCAGCTGGAAATGGTGGTATTTCAAGAACCGAGTAGCAGTCAGGTGAACACAGTGCCTCTTGAACGAGTTAGAGTTAAGCATCAGTAGCCAGTTCAGCTCCCAATAATCGAAAATGATGAATCCATGCATGTCGATGAATCTGAATCCAGTGGCAACGAGAATGATGATTCTAACATAGAGCATGATCCTGGGTTGAGGGCTCCTATTTTTAGCTATCTTGTCAATGACCAAGATTCAGTTAGAAGAGCATACATCGCATTGGGGCCATGTCAACCAAACATGAAAAGGGACAACTTTCCGCAACATGATTGTGGAGGTATGCGCCGATTCCAACCAAAGTGGTTTGATGAATTCAAGTGGCTAGAGTATAGTGTGCATAAAGATGTTGCATATTGCTTTATTTGCTATTTGTTCAAAGATAGTAGTAAATTTCCTGGTGGAGATGCTTTTATTGAGGAAGGGTTTCGGAATTGGAACATGAAAGCAAGATTTCATAAGCATGTGGGTGCTATTGATGGTGCTCATAGTGAAGCTGAACAGAAGTATGATATGTTTAGAAGATCTCATACATCCATCCGTGAGTCTTGTGCCTCAAACACTACAAAGTTTAAGGCTAGATATCTTGCTCGCTTGACATGATCACTTAAGTGCATAAGATATCTTTTGCGTCAGGGTTGGCTTTTCCTGGTCATGATGAGGGAAAGAATTTGTCGGTGTTTTACCAGCTGCCCACCGAAGGGTATACCCAAGGTGGTAAGTTTTAGGTGAGGAGACACCGAGATCAGGAACTCGAAGGTGCAAGAAACACAAAACTTAGACAGGTTCGGGCCGCGAGGTGCGTAATACCCTATGTCCTGTATGGTGGTTTGTATTCCCTTGGGTGTAGGATGATCTTAATGATCTTGTTTTGAGAGGGTCCCTATCCTCCCTTATATATCCGGAAGGTCAGGGTTACATGAATCCTAACTGATACTAGCCAAGGAATCGTACCAGAACATATCTCGAGTAGATTCCTTCTGTATCGGTTAGCTTTATCTCCTATTTAAATGGGATAAATAAGAGATAAACGGGATAAATAAGATGAATAAGAGATAAGATGGATATAATCTCTTAAATCTCTTTAAACTACGCTATGTACACCGTCCTGTGGTCCCGGGTCTGACAAGCCCCCGAGCTCTTCGTAGTTGAGTACTGCAGGCTTCTCGCGTACTTTCGAAGTAGTCTTTAGCCTCTTTTGAAGCTCCATCTTGAAGTCCTTCTTCGAGTATTTACTTGGCTGCGTCGAAGCTATGAGGTGCTCATGCCCCGAATTATATTTTAGATATGGTGTGCGATTGAAAAATCGCACTCCATATGGAGTAGCCCCCGAGCCTTAGGTTAAATCGGAGAATCAGGCGGAGGGTCGCATTAATCTTGAATCTTTCTTACTTACTTTTTCAAAATAAATTTAAAAAAATAAGTAGTCAATGTCGCGTATCCCGCAGCCCCCGAGCCTTAAATCCAAATCTCTCAGGTTTGGAAATAAGGATCCAAAAGTCGTGGCATGCAGTGTAAAAATATCCATATGGTAAAAAACTGTTGTGATGGTACAAATGATGGAATTTAGATTAGACATTTGAAAAAATCCCTTTTCTCGAGACAATTAACCCTGAAAAAATAGTTAAACGAATATTTTATCTAAACAATCCACCAAATGACCTCTCAACTTCCAAATATTTCGTGAAATGACTCTTCAATTTCAAAATAGTAGAACTGTTCCCAGCCGCTGGTTATTTAACCCCGCGGTAACTCCAAGTAAAAACTGTACTTTCAAACTGCAATCTGCCAAGAGCCGCCAAAATCCCCAAATAAAGCCGCGCTCCGCCTTCATCCTCCCAAAGAAATCCCAATCCCCCAGATCTCCCCGCCCCTCTCCCCGCAGCCCAGAGCAACTCGTGGCGAGCAGATCCAGAGATGGCGCCCAAGAAATCAGAGAAAGAAGGGAAGAAGAAGGAGGCGCAGCCGCCGACCGGAGAGTGGACACACAGTAAGTGCTCCCTCAACGATCTCAATAGGCTAGTTTCCGAGGGATTGCTCCAAGACAAGAATGTCAGACCCGGGGCCACGGGATTGTGTACATAACGTAGTTTAAAGAGGTTTAAGAGATTAAGTCCATCTTATCTCTTATTTATCTCGTTTATCTCTTATTTATCCCGTTTAAGTAGGAGATAGAGCTAACCGATGCAAAAGGAATCTACCCGAGACATGTTCTGCTACGATTCCTTAGCTGGTGTTGGTTAGTATCTTTGTAACCCTAACCTCTCGGATATATAAGGGAGGGTAGGGACCCCTTTCAAAATATGATCTCCAGATCATACTACACCAAAGGCAATACAAACCACCATACAGGACGTATGGTATTACGCGCTTTGCGGCCCGAACCTGTCTAAGCTTTGTGTTCCTTGCACCTTCGAGTTCCTGATCTCGGCGTCTCCTCACCCAAAACTTACCACCTTGGGTATATCCCTCGGTGGGCAGCCGGTAAAACACCGACAGCTGGCGCGCCAGGTAGTGGAGCGCGTCGAAGATCCACCGACGAGCTCGATGGCAACTTTCCAATTCTCCAGGTCGGTTCCCTCTCAGGGCACGACATTTGTTTTTGGCTCGTGGGTTTGCATCGCAGACGGTGCAGGCAACTTCCGTCGATTCCTCGTTGACATGAAGCCAAAGACTTCCGCTGTGGATCCCCGTAGCAACCTCGACAAGTTCGTCGACGGGCTCGACGACTTGTCGACCCATGCTTCCGCAACAAAGACCGAGGTGGAGTTTGCTCCACGCTCAACTTCATCCAGTGTTGTGGCAACTTCCCTTGGGTTGGATTCGTTCCAATCTAAGGATTCGCGTAACCGATCTCAACTCGGATCACGCAACTTGGCCACTGATCTTCAGGGGGCCAACTTCTCCGAGTCTTTCTCTGCATTAGAGGAGGACCTGGATTCCCTGCTCCAATTTGGAGGGCCCGAAGCCACCGCATGTTGGGGGGCCTCGGGTAGTTTTAGCGCCAGTGATCTGATGATCACCTCCACACCCGAGGGGCACTTCGTACATTGGAGGGGGATGAAGCTCTCTGATCCATTCGAGGCCGAGGCTCGACTTGTGGCCCATCTCGAGCCTCTGCCTTTCCAGGAGAGTAGGCCGTTGGCTACCGTGGCAGAGGAGTCGACAGAACTAGTCGACACGAGCTCCGATGAGCTCGCCTCCCGCCAGGTGCTAATGGCAGAAGAAGGCGAGGACGATGGGGATCTTCCCATCATCGAATTTGAAGCGGTCTCCGAAGATGAGGTCACAGCCAATGCCGGCGACGAGAACGACGCCGATCGTGAGGCGCGGAGGGTCAGGAACAGGGCCCACACAATCCGACGGCGAAGGGTCATCGAGCGCAGGCGATCTATGCATCGCGAGCTTGACCTTGAGTTCGCCGCCGTAAGCGAACGAGGCTGGATCCACCTGGATCAGCATAACCCGGCGTCCACCATCAGAGATGAGCGCGTGGGCGAGAGCCATAGCCAGGGCCACAACCGAACGGCTGGCGGACGTCCTTGACCTCAGCCCAGCCTCAACAATGACAACGCTCGTGGGAGCCAGGCAAGTCGGGCAGGGTCGCGTCCGCCTCGGGGGCTCACTCCGCGGGCGTCGACCCTTCGGGGGCTGACGGCTTGGGGGCTGGAGCTGCCGTGACTGGCCCCGCGCTTGTAGACTCTTCTCGGGTCGATGACCCGAGGGCTGGGGTAGTCGAGGTCGGTTTCAGCTGGAGGTTGACGGCGCTTGCAGCCCTGATGAAGTCGAGTCTGTCATCATGCAAGTCGAAAAAAGCAGCATGTTTATTATGCAACCAGATGCAAACTTATAGTGTAGACTTCTTTTTGACGGCTCTTTTCACCCGTAGGGCCTGTCGCGGCGTTTCCACTGCTGGCGATGAGGTTTCACCAGCCGGTGGCGTGGTCCCCGCCACGGCGATGGTGACGGCTGCGGTGGCTGATGGGGCTGCTCCCACCTCTTCGGGCTCGGTCCTGGGTGAAGAGGTGGAAGGACTACAAAAAGGACACTGTCAGCGTATAACAATATTGATGTTCAGCAATTCACCAAAGCACCAAATCAATACCTGGAAGATTCGATTGCTTTAGCTTTCCGCTTCCGCACCAACCGACGGCCCTGCGGTACCAAAGGTAGAGCTTCGATCAACTCCACGGCTGGCCCGGAGGAGTTGTCCCTTCTCACCTCTCCTTCGGCTTCTTTCTCCACCAGGGGGTTCTCGTCCTCCGTGGAGCCGCTGCTATGCAGAGCCTGGGCTATGCAAGCCCTCTTTGCTTCGACAGCGGCGCTGGGGAGGAGGTGGTCCGGCCGGGGGATGTCGGGTCGCGGCGGGTATCTGCGGTATAGTTCTGTGTGTCCCTGCAGAAGGTTTTCAGTTAGCAGTGGCAGAACAGAGTTCATCTTCAACAAAAAGTAGTCGAATACTCACCGGTTTGGGCGGATTTCGCGTGGAAAACAACTCCGGCACGTAAGGCACGGCGTCCACGTCCAGTAACACCCGCTGGACTCGGATGAGTGCGGCTTCGTCTGGTAGTTCCTCTGCGCACATGCGAGAAGGATCTTCAGAGCCTGTGTACTCGAATCCAAGTCGGTGGCGTTGTTGGATCGGTTGGACTCGATGTTTGAAAAATGAGAACATGACTGATGCGCTGGTCACTCCCGTCATCTTATGTGCCTCTATGATGTCTAATAGTTCCTCGACTTGATCCATGTCTCCCCTGGAAAGTTCAAGATTCCACTCCGGCCTCACTACAGGTGGATTGTTTGATTTTGCTGGGAGTTGGGGGGCATGGTTCCCGATATAGAACTAGTGATTTTTCCACCCGGGAAGGTTGGAGGGGAATTTGTATGATAGATATTTGTCACCAGCCTGCTGACGCTGTTGGATGCCGGCGCCCCCTGCAACGGAAAGGTTTTTCGAGGTGGGCTGTGGTTTGACGCGGAAGAGGAAGCGGAAACGATCCCAGTGGGGTTCGATTCCGAGGAAAGCTTCGCAGAAATAGATAAAAATCGAAATGTGGCAGATGGAGTTCGGGTTGAGGTGATGGAGCTCAAGCCCGTAATAATATAGAAGGCCGCGGAAGAAAGAACAAGAGGGGAGGGCCAATCCCCGTTCGACAAAATGGTAAAATATGATGATTTCGTCAATATTTTCCATAGGGAAAGGTTCACGGAAAGAGGGACGCCAGTTGACAAGATTCTTGTCTTGCAGCAACCCCTCGGAAACTAGCCTATTAAGATCATGGAGGGAACACTTACTGTATGTCCACTCCCCGGTCGGTGGCTGCGCCTCCTTCTTCTTCCCTTCTGCTTCTGATTTCTTGGGCGCCATCTCCGGATTCGCTCGCCACGAGTTGCTCGGGGGCTGCGGGGAGTGGGACGGGGAGATCGGGGCGGGAGGATTTCGCTGGGAGGATGGCGGCGGGTGCACGGCTCAATTTGGGGTTTTTTTGAGGCTCTTGGCAATTTGCAGATTGGAAGCACAGTCTTTACTTGGCAGTTATCGCAGGGTTAAATAACCAGCGGGTGGGGTAAAGTTCTACTGTTGTGAAGGTCAAAAGTCGTTTCAGGGAATATTCCGAAGATGAGGGGTCATTTGGTGGACTGTTTGGATTAAATATTCAATTAATCATTTTTTCAGGGTCAGCTGTCCCGAAAAAAGGGGTTTTTCGAATCCGTGATCTAACTTCCATCATTTGTACCATTACATTGATAATTTACCATGTCAACATTTCTAGCCTGCATGCCACAGTTTTTGGATCCTTATCTCCAATTTTGAAGGATTTGGATTTAAGGCTCAGGGGCTGTGGGGTACGTGGCATCGACTACTTATTTTTCAAATTTATTTGAAAGGTAAGGAGGATTTTAGACTAATGCGACCCTCAGCCTAATTCTCCGATTCAACCTAAGGCTCGGGGGCTACTCCATATGGAGTGTGATTTTTTAATCGTACACCATATCAGAAATAAAATTCGGGGCATGAGCACTGAAACACCACGGTCTAAACAACCGGAGCTAAACATGTATTTAAACACCAAAAAACAGTCTCTGGAGAAAATACATTACACAAGTGGTGCCACAGTCATACATAGCTTTATTTAATATGTTCGATTACAATAATAATATAAACTAGGAATACAACAGTAGCGGTGATAAACGCAAGGGCAAACTCTTCATCTATCATGGAGGCTTCTACTGCAATGGCACCACTCCGGACTTGGGTATAGGGCACGAACTACTCACCTTCCTCAGGCACGAAATCAGGATCCTCTGCAATAAGTCATAAACGGGTGAGTACAAAAGTACTCAGCAAGTTCCACCTCACCCTACGGGAGGGGAATGACATGCACGACGCACATTGAACACAATGCATTAGCAATGCAACTCATGGTATGCAACTCTTTCCGACACAACCCACAGTAGGTAGCTCACTAGTTGTCAGGACCACACCGTAGCCTGTCCATTCCGTGGACACGGACCATTCGAATGGATTCTACACTCTGCAGAGGTTGTACACTGTATCCACAAGCTCGACTGCCTGAACGGACAACCGACATAGCCGACACCCAGCCGTGGTCGCGCCCCAGCCCGGCCGCACAAACCCTCGGGCCCTGACCCCAATGGTCTATACACGTGAACCATCCCTGCGACCGTCAGGCTAACCAGTGGGATTAGGCTAAGTCCGGCCAATAACGGAACCTGTGGTCGTACTAAAGTAAGCTAGGTAAGATGTCAAAACAACTCGGTCCTTATGGTTCACCAGGGCAGCAATCATTCCTCAACATGTCAACTCGAGCCTACCTCCACGGTAGCGCTCACCTACCACTCTACCACCACGGTAGCGCCAGCTCCAGCATACCCAGCTGCCCTAGCCTCAGCCAAAACCCTTCATATCCTAGTCTCAACTCTGGACATGCATAACTACTCACATGCATGTATGAGCACACTCAGTCACTCAAGCACCGGTATATGTAATCGATCCTAAACCAGAGCTACGACTAGACGTCCTCACATGGATGCAACCGCTCACGTAGGGGTCGATGAAACTTGCCTTTGCTTACGTACACGTCGGCGGCGGCGGCGGCTTCCTGCTCGCGGTACGGGTCTTCTGGCTCCGGCGCGCTGTACTGGCCTTCGTACTCCTTGGCCAGCTCCTCCTCGGTCACTCCGTGATCTACGGGCGGAAACTGCACAACCGGCAAACAACACAAGCAAGCTATAAAATAACTCAAATGGAGATGAAAATAGGAGAAATAGATAGTATATGACTTGAGGAGAGTTTAGGAAAAGAATTATGTGAAAAGGAGTTGACATGAAGGAGATATTGGGTTTACAGTATTGGTTGGTCTTTAAATAGAATGATTTGGATTAGGTGCTCACGGCTTGGTGGGTGTTTTGGGCCTTTATTACTATTGTGGAGGTACTGATCGGGGAGCCGCCTGCCATCTCACCTTGGCGTGGAACAGCTCGAGGAAGAGGGTCAACTGTTGGAGCTTCGTCTTGTGAGTGAACTAGGCTCGGGAGAAGTGGTTCAGCTAGCAAGGTGAAGCGGCTCGGTGTGTTAGGGCTGATGGTGGAGTTCATCACGGCCTCGCTCCTTTTATAGGCGAGGAGGGTAGCAGCGGCGTCGCACAGGGACGGGCGACGGCGTGGGCTGCGGCAGCTCGCCGGCAGCTCAAACAGTGGCAGCACTGAAGACGCGAGCGTCGAGGCGGCAAAGCCGGCGAGGACGCTGCAGCGGCGTGGGCGAGGTGGGGACGCGGAGGTGGGCGGCACGGCGTGGTGCCGGCGGCAGTGCGCGGTCCCGTCATGGGGCCGGTGTGTCGCGCGTGCACGAGCGAAAGCGAGCGCGGGTGGGGACGGCAGGGAGGCGCGTCGGCTTCCTTTTTAAATGAGGTGAGGTGGTTTGCGCGGCGGAAAAATATCTCGGCCGGCATTGTGTGCGACGACCCCGATTTATGGCGAGGTGGAGCCTACCAACAGATGAATCACAACCTATGTACTAAGTACTCGAGTTTAACCAGGAGACTAACACTTACCTTATTGGAGCGATAAAGTCACGAAGGAACACACACCTTTAAGTGGCTAGTCCAGCACTCGCCCTTCTAGCCTTATCACAACTTATCTACCTTGCTCATGGGTGGATGGCATGACAAAGGGGGGCTCTATTTATAGGTCAAAGGAAGCCATGGTATTAGGACAAGTATCCCCTTTCTAGAGAATTCCAAAATATCCTAGCATTTTCAAAATTTTACTTATTACTAATTCTAGAGTATTCCTTGAAAATATCTCACTCTTGCTTAATGGAGAAGGAACTAGAGGGTTGATTTAAAAATATCCCACTCTTGCTTAATGGAGAAGGAACTAGAGGGTTGCCTTGAAAATATCCCACTCTTACTTAGTGGAGAAGTAACTAGAGGGTTGCCTTAAAAATATCCCACTCTTGCTTAGTGGAGAAGGAACTAGAGGGCTATTTTGCATTTCTTTCAATAGTGATGAAAACTGGGATGTTACAAGCACCTCATAGCTTCGATGCAGCCAAGTAAGTACTCGAAGAAGGACTTCAAGATGAAGCTTTGAAAGAAGTCGAAGACTACTTCGAAGGTACTCGATAAGCCTGCAGTACTCAGCTACGAAGAGCTCGGGGGCTTGTCAGACCCGGGGCCACGAGACTGTGTACATAACGTAGTTTAAAGAGGTTTAATTGATTAAGTCCGTCTTATCTCTTATTTATCTCGTTTATCTCTTATTTATCCCGTTTAAGTAGGAGATAGAGCTAACCGATACAAAAGGAATCTACCCGAGACATGTTCTGCTACGATTCCTTAGCTGGTGTTGGTTAGTATCTTTGTAACCCTGGCCTCTCGGATATATAAGGGAGGGCAGGGACCACTTTCAAAATATGATCTCCAGGTCATACTACACCAAAGACAATACAAACCACCATACAGGACTTAGAGTATTACGTGCTTTGCGGCCCGAACCTGTCTAAGCTTTGTGTTCCTTGCACCTTCGAGTTTCTGATCTCGGCGTCTCCTCACCCAAAACTTACCACCTTGGGTATATCCCTCGGTGGGCAGCCGGTAAAACACTGACAAAGAATCTTTTCAATTGGCGCCCCTCATTTCGTGAACCTTTCCCCGTGGAAAATGTTGACGAAATCGTCACATTTTACCATTTTGCCGAACGGGGTCTAGCCCTCCCCTCTTGTTCTTTTTTCCGCGGCCTCCTTTACTATTACGGGCTTGAGCTCCATCACCTCAACTTGAACTCAATTTGCCACATATCGATTTTTATCCATTTCTGTGAAGCCTTCCTTGGAATCGAACCCCACTGGGATCTTTTCCGCTTCCTCTTCCGCGTCAAACCACAACCCACCTCCAAGAATCCTTCCGTTGTAGGGGGCGCCGGCGTCCAACTCAGACAACAAGCCGGCGACAAGTATCTTACATACAAATTCCCCTCCAACATTCCCGGGTGGAAAAATCACTGGTTTTATATCGAAAATCATGCTCCCCAACTCCCAGAAAAGTCAAACAGTCCACCTGTTGTGAGGCCGGAGTGGAACATCGAGCTTTCCAGGGGGGACATGGATCAAGTTGAGGAGCTGTTAGACACCATAGTAGCGCACAAGCTGATGGGAGTGACCGGCGCATCCGTCATATTTTTCTTTTTCAAACGCCGAGTCCAACCAATCCAACAATGCCACCGTCTTGGCTTCGAGTACACGGGCACTGAAGATCCGTCTCGCATGTGCGCAGAGGAGCTGTCAGACGAAGCCGCGCTCCTCCGAGTCAAGCGGGTGCTGTTGGACATGGATGCAGTCCCCTACGTCCTAGGACTGTTCTGTGCGCGAAGTCCTCCAAGACCGGTGAGTGCTCGACTACTTTTTGTTGAAAACAAACTCTATTCTGCCGCTGCTATCTGAAAACCTTCTGTAGGGGCACACAGAGCTGTATCGGAGCTACCCGCCGCAACCCGACATCCCCCGGCTGGACCACCTCCTCCCTAGCGCCGCGGCCGAAGCCAAGAGGACCCGAGTAGCCGAGGCTCTGCCCGGCAGTGAGTCTACAGAGGGCGGAAGCCCCCGAATGGAGAAAGAAGCCGAGGAGGAGGCGATTAGAGGCGACTCCCCCGGCCCATCCGTGGAGTTGGCCGATACTCTGCCTGCGGTCCCGTAGGGTCGCCGGGTTGCGCGCAAGCTAAAAGCGCAAGAAGTCGAGTCCTCCAGGTACGAAGATGCTGCCTTGTTGTCATACACCAATGTTGTTGCACGCTAACACTTCCCGTTTGCAGTCCTCCAGCTTCTCCACCCCGGCCCGGGTGACCAGAAATGGGAACAAACCCGATGGCCTCTGCGGCGGTTACCATTGTCGTGGCGGGCACCGCGCTAGAGGCTGGTGTGACCCCGCCGCCGACAACGAGTACCCCGCGACGGGCTATGCGGGTGAAGAATGCGGTCATGAAGAAGTCGACACTGTAAGTTTGCACTCTGTTGCATAGTGATTATTCAGCTCTTTTTCGACTTGTATGAAGGTATAACTGAGTCTGCTTTATTAGGTCTGCAAGCACTGCTCCACGCAAGTCGAAGCTGGCCGCTGCTATTCCGGCCCCCCGAGCTAGCGGCCCTAGAGGAGCCCACACCTCAGGAGCCAGCCCCTAAGGCAAACGCGACGGTGCCCGACTTGCCGCCGCCGAGCCACAACAAGCCGAAGCGAGGGCCGGTGGCGAGGAACAAGTCGAGGCCCCTGACACCGCTCCTGCAGATGGCACAGGTAAGCATCTGACTGCCCAAGGCTAGCTGCCTAGACCCAGGCATTATGTACTGAAAACATCTGGACTTGCAGGTGCCCAGCAGCCACCTTCTGGGGAGGCCGCAGGGACCTTGAGTCCCGAGGAGCTGCTGATGGCCGAGCTCGGGTGCCAGGACGTCATCACCGCTGATCTGGTGGATGACCCAATGCTGACGGCCGGTAACATAAAGACCTTCAAGAGGGCATACAAGGAACTGTATGAATTTTCCATGGTAAGACTTGAGTACTTTTCCGCTTGTATGCATTGTCGAGTTGTTTGTCTGACTCCCCTCCTTTGTGCAGAACGTGATCACTCACTCACAGAAGAAATCCGAGAAGTTAAAGGCGGTCCTGAGTGGTCACCAAGAGCTCGCTGCCAAGGAGAAACGCATATCCGAGGAGCAAACGAAGAACAGCTACCTCCGGAGAGAACTCGACATGCTGAAGCAGGAACGTACTCGAGAGACATGGCTTCTCAAGAACGACCTGCGCAATCTTGAGGAGCGGCTCAAGGAAGAGAAGAAAGCGCACCAAGGTAGGCCTTTTTCCTTCATCGAGTACTTTCCTTTAGGAGGTTTCCTTGAACACTGAAAATATCTTCACCGCAGAGCTTAGGAAAATCTTAAAATACAAAGAAGAACTGCTTACTGACGTGAAGAATATGCTGTATCGCCGTACAGATGACGTCGAGAGGCTGCAGAAGGTAGTCGCCGATACTGAAGAACAGTTCATCGACTGCCTTCGGCAAATCAAGACGCTGGGCGAAGAGAAGGAACGGCGGGAGAAGGAACTAGAGATCCTCAGGGAAGCCGCCCAGATGCTCATGGATATGGTGGATCCAGCAGAAGAAGGCGAAGTGATAAAGCAATCACTACTGGAGCGACTTCGTGGGGCGCCGGAAAGAGTTGTCAAGTTCCTCGCGGAAGCCCCGGTTGCATGCGTCAACCACGCCCTTGCATTTGTGAAATTTTTTTGGCCAGAAACGCCACTGGGAATGTTCGCACAGGGAGTGGCTACGGTGCACTGAAGAGCAGTTCAACAAGTACCTCCAAGAAGCCCAACCTATCGCAGAACAGATAGTACAAAGTGTACTGCAAGATTAGGGTGTAAAGAACAAGTACTCATTGTCTTGTAAATATTCTTATTTGATATCTCCTCTTTTGTATGCCTTAGCTGAACTATCATCCAGACTTAAAGGCAAAGTAGATGACACTGCCCCGAGTGTATCGATCTAAGAAGTAGTCGTAGCAGCTCCGAGTAGGAACCCAACTAACAAGTTAGCCGTAACCCGATTGGGAAGGTCTAACCGGTTAGTGGGAAGGTCTAACCGGTTAGGAAAGAACGCGAGCATCGTCGCGATATTGCCGTGTTTTATGGCAAAGAAAATGAAACTACCCCGAGTGCGCCGACTCGAGAAGTAGTCGTAGCAGCTCCGAGTAGAAACCCAACTAACAAGTTAGCCGTAACCCGATCGGGAAGGTCTAACCCGTTAGGAAAGAACGCGAGCATCGTCGCGATATTGCCGTGTTTTATGGCAAAGAAAACGAAACTACCCCGAGTGCACCGACTCCGGGTGTAGTCCAGATCGCTCCTCATGTGAGCGCGTCCAACAAGTTAGGTATAAACCAATCGAACGGATCGAATTTGTTGGGAAAAGATGCGAGCATCGTCGCGCAGCTGCCGTGCTTCTGGTAAGGAGTCGAAATTGCCCCGAGTGCAACGACTCTGGGCGTAGTCGACGTAGCTCCGTATGCGAGCCCATCCAACAAGTTAGGTATAAACCAATTGAACGGATTGATCTTGTTGGGAAAGATGCGATCGTCATTGCAAACGACCGTCAAAGGTCATGGCGAGAAGTCGAAAAAGCATGGACGTGGCCATAGCCTCCGCCAAAGCTTGCGGCAAGAAGTCGATACTGTAGATTCTGAATGTTCCAAGAGTTCGGAACATCTTGGCCCTCGGGATACTGTAGTCGAGACGATCCCGGTCTTGTAACCTGCTTGACGACGAACGGACCTTCCCACCTTGAGTTGAGCTTGTGTAGGCTAGACTCGTCTTGGATGCGATGTAGGACCAAATCACCTATGCTAAATGACCATGATGATGGTATTCGGGAAGCCGAAGCGATGCAAGATATCAGAGATGAGATCAACAACCCGATCTGGTGTGAGCTTGGCTATCGGCTTGTACTCGATCCACTTGGTAAACTTGTCGATAGCCACCAATACATGGGTGAAACCTCCTGGCGCCGTGTGAAGGGCCCAATCATATCTAGGCTCCAGCAGGCAAACGGCCAGGATGGAGGTATGGTGATGAGACTGTGAGCCGGGACATGAGATTGCTTTCCGAAGAATTGGCAGTTTTGGCATCTCCACACGACGTCTTCAGCATCGGATACTGCGGTGGGCCACCAGAAACCAGCTCTGTATGCATTTCCCACCAGCGTTCTTGAAGCTGTGTGGTTGCCGCAAACGCCCTCATGTATCTCCCGCAATATGTCGCAGCCGTCTTCTTTCATGACGCACTTCATGAGCACCCCAGATCGTGCGCCGTGCCGATAGAGCTTGCTGTCGACCAGGACGAAACCCTTACTTCTGCGCATGATACAAGCTGCCTCTGCGCTTCTTGCGTCTACCCCTGCTGGAAGTTTTTGATCCCGGATGAAGTTGATGTAAGCCTCTCTCCAGTCCTCCCCAAGCATCATAACCTCCCGATCAGGCTGGTAAAGGCCATTATCAGTGGTTACCTGAGGTGAGGACTTAATGGATGGCTGTTTCAGCTACTGGACGAAAACTCCCGCTGGAACCTGAGTATGGGTGGATCCTAGCTTGGACAGGATGTCCACGCCAACGTTGTGTTCCCATAACACATGATGAACCTCTAGGCCGGAAAATTTGTTTTCCAGCTTGCGCACTTCTTATACATAAGCGTCCATCGTCTCCTTGTTGCAATCCCACTCTTTGTTGACTTGCTGAACGACAAGAAGAGAATCGCCATATACAAGTAGTCGCTTGATCCCTAGTGATATCGCCAAACGTAGCCCGTGAAGCAAGACTTCATACTCGGCTTCATTGTTGGATACCTCCCAAAGGATCTGAAGGACATACTTCAACTATTCGCCCCGTGGAGAAATAAATAGGACTACAGTGCTGCCGCCGTCGAGCTTGAGAGATCCATCGAAATACATGGTCCAATGCTCTGGCTTATCGACTGGAGTTGGAATTTGATTCTCTCTCCACTCAGTCATGAAATCGACTAGAGCTTGAGACTTGATTGCAGTGCGTGGCTTGAAGTCGATAGAAAAAGCCTCCAGTTCCGCTGCCCACTTTGATATATGCCCAGTGGCATCTTGATTATGAAGAATATCCGCCAAAGAGAAATCCGTAATCACAGTGATCTTGTACTCGTCGAAATAATGGCGCAACTTTCTTGAGGCAATCAGAATTGCATATAAAAGTTTCTGAACTGTCGGGTACTGTACCATGGATTCGGAGAGTACCTCGCTGACAAAATATACAGGCATCTGCACGCCAAATGCAAGGCCTTCCTTGCATCGCTCGACTACAATAGCACTGCTGACAACATGAGTTGTTGCCACGATGTAGAGTATTAGATCTTCCCCGGCAGTGGTGCTGTAAGGACCAGCGGAGACTGAAGGTAATGTTTCAGATCTTGCAGGACCCGCTCAGCCTCCTTCGTCCATTGGAACTTATCTTGGTGTTTCAGAAGCTTGAAGAAGGGTAGTCCTCTCTCCTCGAGTCGGGAGATGAACCTATTCAGAGCTGTCATGCATCCTGTTAGCTTCTGCACATCTTTAACTGTGGCTGGAACCTCCATATCAGTGATGGCCGTGATCTTCACAGGATTGGCCTTGATTCCCCGGTTGCTGACGATAAACCCGAGCAATTTCCCTGATGGTACTCCGAAAACGCATTTGGTTGGGTTGAGTTTCCACCGAAATCTGCGCAGGCTGCTGAACGTTTCTTCCAAGTCTGCGATCAAATCATCGGAATTCCTGGTCTTGATGACCACGTCATCCACGTAGGCTTCAACGTTCTAATACAGCTGATCAGCAAAGCACATCTTGATTGCGCGCTGATAGGTAGCTTCCGCATTTTTCAACCCGAAGGACATAGTTTTGTAAGCATATGTCCCGTACGGGGTGATGAACGTGGTCTTGATTTGATCTTCCTCCTTAAGCGCAATCTGGTGATATCCTGAATAGCAATCAAGAAAACAAATAAGGACACAACCCGCCATCGAGTCAACGACTTGATCGATGCGCGGTAGCCCAAAGTGATCTTTCGGGCAATGTTTGTTGAGATCAGTGTAGTCAACGCACATCCTCCATTCATTATTCTTTTTCTTACAAGAACGGGATTAGCTACCCACTCTGGATGGATTACTTCTTTAATGAATCCAGCCACAAGGAGTTTAGCTATTTCTCGTTTGATTGCCTCACGCTTGTCGTGAGCAAACCTCCGCAGGCGTTGCTTTTTGGGCACAGCCTTTGTGTGTACATTCAGACTATGCTCGATCAGCTCCCTGGGCACCCATTGCATATCCGCTGGTTTCCACGCGAATATGTCTCGGTTAGCTCAAAGGAAACTGATGAGCGTGAGTTTCTATTTCTCACCTAAGCCCGCGCCGATGACGGCGGTCTTAGATGAGTCACCCTCCTGGAGCTGGATCGTCTTGAGGGCCACGTCGTTAGTCGACTGGATGCTCGACTTGCTGGCCTTTCTCAAAGGAATCTCCAGCCTAGACTGGGATAGCTGTTGCGCGGCCGCGAGTACTTCCCCTGAAGCATCTGGCACACGAGTAGTTGAAGCATACTGGATCACCTCCTGATTGTAATCATACGACTTCATCAAGTCGCCTTGGAGAGTAAGTACTCCACTTAGTCCTGGCATCTTGAGAAGTAGATAAACATAATGTGGCACTGCCATGAATTTGGCGAGTGCCGAACGACCCAATATAGCATGATAAGAAGATTTGAAGTTAGCCACTTCGAATTTGATAAACTCGGTGCGATAGTTCTCCCTCGTGCCGAAGGTGACTGAAAGAAATACCGTACCAAGTGGGTGCGCTGCGTTACCTGTGACGATACCATAGAAGGAGGATTTGCTCGGAACCAGCATGCCCGTGAGGTCCAGACCCATCTACCTCAGAGTGCTGGCGAAGATGAGGTTGAGACCACTCCCACCGTCGATGAGCACCTTGGTGAGCCTGACCTCTGTCACCATTGGATCCAGGACCAGGGGGAACTTGCCGGGCTCCGAGAAGCTCGTCCACTGATCATCGTGGGAGAACGAGATAGGGACCTCCGACCAACGGAGTGGCCGTGGTACCGCCGGCTCGATGGACATGATCTCCCGGAGAAGCAGCTTCTGGTCCCGCCTGGAGCCGAAGTCTCCATCTCCTCCGAAGATGACGTTGACGGTCTTTGAAGCATCCTGGAACTTCGCGTTGCGCCCTTGGTCCTCTTGGTCGTCGTCCTCGGGTTCCTTGTCTGCTGGCTTCTTGTTCTTTTTACCACCACCGGAGTTGCTGAATGTCCTCTGGAGGTGGTAACAGTCGATGGCCGCGTGATTGGCACCTGGGTGCCATGGGCATTTCTTCTGCAGGAGCTTCTCAAACTCCTCCGATGTCGTTGACTTCTTGCCTCGTGAGGGATGATCCACAGCCGCGATGAGATCATCTGGCCTGCGCTTTCGGGGTGGACCCGAACAGTCCCGCTGGCCTTTGTCGTTGCGATTATCATTTGGACGTCTCAGATTGCTATCTTGGCGCCACGGGAACTGCTCCCGCATCTTCTCCTCCTATTCGGACCAGTCGTGCATCATGTCACGAAGGCCCACAACAGTTTTCGGCCTGTTCCGCCCGAAGTCTCTGTAGATGCCTGGGTCGGTGATGCCGTTGTAGAAGCAGTCGATGATGTCATCCTCCGAGATGTTCGCAATGGTAGTGCGAACGTCGAAGGAGCTACTTGTGTAGGACCATAGGAGCTCATTACGTTCCTGTTTACACTGAGCAAGATCGTGACGAGTACCTGCGCGAGCGATCAATCCCTGGAAGTTGTCGATGAAGACCCTCTTGAGCCGTTCCCAGGAGTCGATCGAGTTGCTGTTGAGGCTCTCCAGCCATGTGAGCGGCGCAGGGTCCAAAGCCATCGGAAAATAGACGACCTTGGTGATGTTGGAGCCCCCTGCGACTTCAATAGCCGTGGAGTAGCAATGTAGCCATTGCTGAGGAGCCTGCTTGCCGTCGTACTTGGTGATGCCGATCGGCTCGAAACCCTCAGGGTACTTATAGCTGCTGAACCATGCGGAGAAAGCTGGGAAACGGTCTTTGCAGTCAGTAACTTCAGACTCGACTTTTTCATGAACCTTGCGCCAGGAGTCAATCACGGACTGCGCATCGCGGTCTTCATTAATGTGCTGGCGCAGGTCTTCTGGGGGAGGTTGATGATTGGCCTGTCGCGGGTTACCCCCTGGAGGTGGCTGCTGCCTCCCGCCAGGGGCCTGGCTCCCGTGAGCGTTGTCGTTGTTGTGGCTGGGCTGAAGTCGAGGGCGACCGCCAGCCGTTCGGCTATGAGCCTGGCTCCGACTCTCGCCCACGCACTCCTCCCTAATAGTTGATGCTGGATTTTGCTACTCCAGCTGGATCCAGGCCCTCTGCGTGTAAAGAAGTGCTTGGCGCACATTCGGATCGTTACTGCGCTCGAGTATGGCCATAACCCTGGCGATGTTGGCCACCGGGGTCCTGAAGCCCCGTTCGCTTACGGCAGCGAATTCAGGGTCAAGCTCGCGATGCATAGATCGCCTGCGCTCGTTGACCCTCCTCCGCCGGATTGTGCGGGCCCTGTTCCTGGCCCTCCGTGCCTCACGATCGGCATCGCTCTCATCGCTGGTGTTGGCTGTGGCCTCATCTTCGGAGACCGCATCAAATTCGACGATGGGAAAATCGCCATCATCCTCGCCTTCTTCCACCATTAGCACCTAGCGGGAGACGAGCTCATCGGAGCTCGCGTCGACTAGTTCAGTCGACTCCTCCGCCATGGTGGCCAACGGCCTGCCTTCCTGGAAAGGCAAAGGTTCGAGGTGGGCCACAAGTCGATCCTCAGCCTCGAGTAGATCAGAGAGCTTCATGCCCCTCCAATATACGAAATGCCCCTCCGGTGTGGAGGTGATCATTAGATCACTGGCGCAAAAACAACCCGAAGCCCCCCGACATGCGGTGGTTTCGGGCCCTCCAAGTTGGAGCAAAGAATCCAGATCCTTCTCTAACGCATAGAGGAACTCGGAGATGTCGGCCTCCTGAAGATCAGTGGCCAAATTGCGTGAACCGAGTCGGGATCGGCTATACGAATCCTTAGATTGGGACGAGTCCAACCCAAGGGAAGTTACCGCAGTGCCGGATGAAGTCGCGCCGGGAGCTGACTCCACCTCGATCTTCACAGCGGAAGCATGGATCGACAAGTCATCGAGATCATCAACGAACTTGCCGAGGTCGCTGCGAAGACCCGCCGCGGGAGTCTTTGGCTTCATGTCGACAAGAAATCGATGGAAATTGCCCGCACCATCTGCGATGCTGACCCACGAGCCAAAAACAAATGTCGTGCCCTGAGAGGGAACTGACCTGATGAATTGGAAAGATGCCATCGAGCTCGCTGGTGGATCTTCGACGCGTTCCCCTAACCGGCGCGCCAGTTGTCGGTGTTTTACCTGTTTCCCACCGAAGGGTATACCTAAGGTGGTAAGTTTTAGGTGAGGAGACGCCGAGATCAGGAACTCGAAGGTGCAAGGAACACAAAACTTAGACAGGTTCAGGCCGCGAGGTGCGTAATACCCTACGTTCTGTGTGGTGGTTTGTATTCCCTTGGGTGTAGGATAATCTTAATGATCTTGTTTTGAGAGGGTCCCTGTCCTCCCTTATATATCCGGAAGGTCAGGGTTACATGAATCCTAACTGATACTAGCCAAGGAATCGTATCAGAATATATCTCGAGTAGATTCTTTCTGTATCGGTTAGCTTTATCTCCTATTTAAATAGGATAAATAAGAGATAAACGAGATAAATAATATGAATAAGAGATAAGACGGACTTAATCTCTTAAATCTCTTTAAACTACGCTATGTACACCGTCCCGTGGCCCCGGGTCTGACAGAATTCGCAGAATCAAAGGAATTTCAGGGAACTTTTGGCATGGCTTGCAGGTAATTTTGAAGAAGTTAATAGGGTGGTTCTTGGAAATGCGCCACTTAATTATCAGATGATTGACCATAAGATTCAGAAACAACTTATTGCTTCTTGTGCTCATGAAACAACCAAATTTATTATAGAGGAACTTGGTGATGAATGCTTTGCTATTCTTGCTGATGAGTCTAGTGATGCATACCATCATGAACAATTGGCTCTTTGCTTGCGTTATGTCAATAAAAAAGGAGAACCTGTTGAGCGGTTTCTTGGTCTTGTGCACTTCGAAGAAACTACATCATTGACTCTTAAAGAAGCAATTCAGTCCTTGCTTATCAAATATCAATTGCCTTTATCCAAGGGGCGTGGTAAAGGGTATGATGGAGCTAATAATATGAAAGGTCATGTTAACGGTTTGAAGAAATTAACTATGGAAGAGTCCCCTTCTGCATATTATGTTCATTGCTTCGCTTATCAACTTCAGTTAACCCTTGTAGCTGTTGCTAAAGAGAATATTGATTGTCAATGGGGGCAACTTGCATATTTGTTGAATGTTCTAGAGATGTCATGCAAGAAGATCCGCACGTTTCGCATAGCTCAAGCTAAATACATGATTGAAGTATTGAAATTGGGTGAAATTGAAACTGGCCAAGGATTCAATCGAGAGATGGGTTTAGCAAGACCAGGTGATACATGTTGGGAGTTTTGTTATGCATGTGATGCATTTGTATCCTTCAATCAAGTAAGTTCTTTCTAGAGTTGGAAAAGAAGGTAAAGGGGCTGAGGCATAGGAGCTCAAAATATGCTCAGAGTTCCGATGCACAGCGCGGCATGTGACATCGTTTTCAACTTCCCGTAGGGCCACATCGAGCAAGTAGTACTAAACATTGGACTACCATCGCACGACTACCATTGTTAGTACGAGATCGTAATTTTTGTGGCATTGATGCTGCCCTCCCCTCGCACGGACTCGCCTCCATCCGCGCCCATCACCCGCTGCCGCTTCCTCCGCCATCGTTGCGCCTCGTTGGCGACCATCCTCCGGCCACTTCCACCCCCGCGCTCCAAGCGGCGCCAGCACGCTGCATCGCCCGCAACTCAGCTTCCTCCACTCCGCCGACGGGCTCCCTTCTGCTTTCCAAACATGGCTCTCGGTAGCAGGGTGTGCCGTGGGGATGGAGTGTGGCCCTGGATGGTGAGCCCAACAGCGGGTTGCAGCTCCCGCGGGGTGAGTCCGATGGCACGGTGCAACTCACCTGCTGGCGAGTATGTCATCCGATACTGCCGCTGTGACATCTTCCTGGCCAGTACCTGCGGGGCACGCACGAACGGTTGTGTCCCGGCACATTGCAGATCATGCCTGTCTCCTATAACAACAGGTCTTCAAGGTCGGTGTGCTACCAAGCTCCTTGATTGTTGTTGTGGCCTATGTGCAACACCTGTTTGATGAGATGCATGGTTCCTTTGATTGTCATGTTGTTTACTCATTTTCCGTCTTCTTGTGTGCATGCCATGGGTACTTCAATTAATAAAATGGGGGCATGCACAAAGCCATTCAGGACAAGATGGAAGTAGAGCTACATGGGGGCAACATCAATGCCAGTAATTAGAGGGAAAGGGGTGGATTGAGGGTTCAGCTATTGCATCTTGCCATCGATTTGGCTACCTTTCTAAGGTAGAGTACTTCTTTTTCTGAATAGCTAATCCCTTTCCTTTTGCTTGAGATGAACTGTGTGATGCAGAGTGTGTTCATGAGACAAGTGTGATACAAACATAGCCATTTGGTATCAATGTAATATCAAATATGAGGGCTGCAGAGAAATATCATGATCCATGCATGGATATGCTCTGACCCATTGATACAATGTGAAGTAGTGTTACAAAATTACTAAATCAAGTATGACCAGTGCTTGAGTAAAAGAGCCTCATTCTGAGTAATGAATATTAACCACTGTAAGGAAACATTTCAGATTGTACATGGACAATCTTATTCAGGTCCTACTGATGTACTGAAACAAGAAACTTTTGAGTAAGCTTTCATGCATTCAATCGACAATTTCAATAATCTGCCAGGAATAATGCTTCCTGACAATTTTAAAGCTCTTTGTTTGTTTGGTATAGAAACCTAAAATACCTGACAAATGAAGGTGCTATTTGCTTACATCAACCCCAAACTCTAATTCTTCTTAGCAGAGGTAACACCATTTTTCTATCAGTATGTTTGTGCTCGTGCATAATTGAGTTAGATATGAAGTGATAACCTACATATTTTCTTTTCAAAGATAGCTGAAGTTTTTCTTTTTTTAGTGCTATGTGATGCCAATTTTTTGGTGTTACAAGAGAAAATCTTATTTTGAAAATGTGAAACCACAGGGAATTATCTAATTCTCAGCTCTGTTGTGTAGGTGTGGAGGATGTTGTTTTTTTACTCGGGTTGGGTCTTCCTAGACTCGTGTACACTTTTTACCTACCTTAAATGAAATGACACGCAGCTCTCCCACGTAGTTTGAGAAAAAAATCTCAGCTTATTATTTGCAGGCCCTATAGGTTTTGAAAATCTTCTAGAGTGTATCAGATTTCACAGAGATTCGCTGCCATCCTACCATGTATAGGTATCATCTTATTATGTTCTATTTCATATTTGTCAAATGGCTATAGCCTATAAGTTATAGGAATATTAATTTTCATCATAGTCATAGTTTGAGATCCTTCCTATTTCTGAAGAATGCAATTGTAGTTCATCTCTTCTTAATTTACTAAATCTGGCAGTAATATCATTATAATTGAAGTTGGGACCCTCAAAATATCTTCAACAATTTTTCTTGAAGAGCTTTACATTATACATGTGTTGTGCTCATGTTGCTAGCTTAAAAGTTAGAGCCAACTAGCATCTTTTCTTAAGAAAATTTAGCTTTTTTCAATTCAACATGAATTACGGTACAGATGCTTTTGATGCTGTAGATTTTAGCTAAGATAAATGAGTGGATTCAGTTATTTTTTGGTGGTGTACAGACTTTGTGGAGCTCTGGCCGTGGAGGCAGTCAGTGGTAATGAGGATGTGCCATAGGACTTAGGGTACGTGTTTCTAGAAGATTTTACACCTGAATAGAACATTTTAGATCCTGCATCGGTGCATCCATCAAAGTAATCAGTGTCCATCTGACCTATTAGAGAATGCTTGTAGATGAACTATTTTTTTACTTGATTTATCTGCAATTTATTAATTTCTTTCATTTGCCAACTATACTACTTCTAAACGCATAACTTGCTCACTTGAATAACATGGATCAACATAATGCAGATATATCGAGAAGCATTTGGAGATGGGTCTCATATAGAAATTGAGGTAGTGAGAAGTTACTTGGATAAATGATGTCTACATTTTGTTTGCTTTCAGGTTCAGAGTTCTGATTCTTGTACCTCTCCGGTAGTCCGGTGAACATGTTCTTCTATGGTTGCCAATATATATTTAGCATTGTTCTCAAAATATATATCCAGTGTTTTAAAATACTGCCAATTTAGCAATGCTTTGGGGTAGTAGTATAATGATGAATCATAAATGATGTTCTTGTGACTTGCAGATTATGCCTCATCATAGGCTAGGATATAAAATAAAATTATCGTACATTTGTTTGTATATTTAGCTGTTCTTGGTGACGATGGTTTATCTACGGGTTTGATTTGTCATAATATCTTTTGGAATGATAATATTATACCTGATGATTATTATTATCTGTTGTCAGATTTACATCTTTTTACACCTTTATCATCCATAGCAACGCACGAGCACTAACCTAGTTGAGATAAAAGTCTAGGCTTTAAAACTATGCAAGTCTACTGTCATGCTCTGTGTTGCCAATTTTATCTACAATTGAACATTTGGATTTTATGATCATGTTGTAATATCAACTTAAGTGATGCTTCCTAGACTCCGTACTCCTGAAAACATATTTGTGTTGATCACATTTCATAATTACCATGTTCCCGTGCACCAAATATTTGTATTTTTCATTTTTTTGTAAAATTGCTATTTGCCATAGCTGTGCTATAGCCTTTTTAGTGGCTGGAAAAAAGATGCCGCTATTTGCTATCGCGCGCTATTTAAAACTACGATATTCCACCAGGCCAGTGATCAATGCATATATGTTTGTTTGGACTTTGGAGACTCAGAAACCCGAATACAACAGCTAAAGCTGATTGCTAATTGCACTTTCACGTTTAGTTCACGTATTTTTAGATTTATGTTTTTCTGTCCCACATGCATTACCTTGTGATTGCCACAGTTTACGCCACCTTCTTCCCCTGTTTCTTTCCTTTCTTGTTGCTTGGTGCTTCCAGAAAAAGGCAAAATTTGCACCTAGACACCGTTAAAATAGGGTCTTTGCCACAGGCCATAAAAAACTCTGTCGTTGCTAAAGGACACTACAAAATCAAGGCTCTTTGCTGGGAGACACCACACCCATTATATTATTGAATTTAATTGGAGAGCAACATGAAATGACGAGTTTACCCCTGCTGCCTTATCCTCTCCCCAGGCCTCTCACTCTCACGAGAACCCATCCACCGGCCTTTCTCGTGGCTCGCGAACCAGGAGGCGGCGCGACTCCTCCCCAGCGGCTTTGACGGCCGGCGGCGGCCCTCCTCCGCCTGCAGCCCGTCCCCACGCGCATCCCCGGTGGCGTCTCCTCCCCACGCGCAACCCCGGCGAGCGCCCCTCCCAGCGCGTAGGAGTGCTGGCGTGCATCTCCGGTGGTGGCCTGGGCAGAAAGATGGAGACTCCAAGGTACGTGAGCGAGATTTTTCCCCGGGTGGAGGATAGTCTTTCATGGGTTCCCGATGGGTACGTATTCTTCCAATTTCTCCTAGGGTTAGTGCTAACTTTGGGCAATTTGGCTCATTACTGCGCTATTGAGCGAGGCTCACCATTCCAATTTGTGCGATTCTCTATGTATGATGGATCCCAATTCGTCCTACAGGCTGGCTATTCGTGTAGGTGCTTATGTTTAAATTATTGATGATGGTAGTCGCGAGTATTGTGAAGCTTTTAACATTGTTAAGGTCTTAGAGAAAGATTGCACAAATTAGAATGATTTGCTACTTGATATTGGCACAGATGTTAAGCTAGGCTCTAAACACAAGTTGTGTGTCACTTATTGGGACAAATCGAGTCCTTGCTATGAAGAAATTACATCCGACCAAAAATTGTTGCATGCAATTGACATGTATTGGGAGATAAGAAGGCTCTCATTGCAAGTATGTGTTATAAAAAATGATGATTCTGAATTCCTGCATGATACTGGGCACCAACAGAACATGCCTTGTGTGTTGTAGGGAAGCACTTATGCCCCAGTTGATAAAACTAGTGCACCGCCTCCGCTTGAAATTGCATCACCCCTCTTAGAGCCTCCAGTTCAAAATAGGACCGAAGTGGCTTGGGTGGACGATGATGTAGAGTATGTTGGTTTGGATGATGAGGACCCTTTCAAAACTTTGCTTTTTGATTCATCTGATTCTGAATCTGATGGTGATGTGGAGTGTGTTGGCTTGGAGGATAACTTAGTTGTGAATGATGCATGGGTTGTGAGACAATTGTCCATGCAACTGCCAACGATAGCAGTAGGTATAACTTTTGGGGATGGTGATACTTTTAAGAAGGCTATTAGGCAATATGCAATAAAAGGAGAATATGAAATTGCAGCTCCCTATTCTGAGTCAACAAGGTATCGAGGCTATTGCAAGGCTGAACGGTGCAAGTGGAAGATACATGCTTCAAAGTTGCACGATGAAAGTACTTGGATGGTACTAAATTACTTATCTTTTCTATTTCATCCAAATTTGTGTTGATTTTTTACTAATATTTTTTATATTTCATGCATATAAAGAAGGTACCTTATGAATACACTTGTTACAGCACTGGAAAAGTTGAGAATAACAAAATGGCAACCAATCATTGGGTGAGGGATTGGGTTCTTAAGTAGCTTACAAAGGACCCTACAATTGGGGCTGCGGCTCTGAAGAAAAGACTCGAAGAAGAGTATCACTTGAAGTTGTCATACTGTATAGTGTGTGATGGTAAAAATATGGCTTTGGAACAACTCAAAGGGAAGTGGGATGACAGCTTTCAGCATGCTTTCAGTTTCAAGGCTGAGGTGGAGAAGACCAATCCAGGCAGTTTGGTGGACATTGAATATGAGCAAGTTGAGAAAAAGTAGATATTTACAAGAATGTTTGTTGCCCTGAAATCTTGTGTCGATGGTTTTCTGAATGGTTGCAGGCATTTCTTTGGTGTGGACTCCACTCATTTGACTGTGAAATGGAAGGGGCAACTTGCATCCGCGACTGCTATTGATAGGCACAATTGGATGTTTCCAGTGTGTTATGGTGTGTTTGACTCAGAGACAACTGCTAATTGGGCTTGATTTTTCAGTGGACTTCAGCAAGCTATTGGATCACCTCTGGATCTAGTTATCTCAACTGATACAGGCAAGGGAATTGATTCAGCTGTTACTAAAGTCTTCAAAAATGGGGTTGAGCATAGAGAGTGCATGAGGCACTTAGTTGCAAACTTCCAAAAGCGATTTCGAGATGAGGTCTCTAAGAAACACTTATGGCCAACAAGTTACTGGTATACCATGTACACATGCTTTGTGCATTATCACTTCAGTTAGAGGTAATATTGAAGACTATATTCATAAGTACTACTCTGTTGCAAAGTTCAAGAAAGTGTATAAAAAATGTGTGAAGCCAATGACAGATAAGAAATAGTGGCCTCCAGTAGACCTTGGGTTCAAGTTGTGGCCTCTAATTCTGAAAAGGGCAGCCTGAAGACCAAGAGAAAGGAGATATAAATCCATTGCAGAAGGTGGTGGGGGACAAAATGGAGATTCACAATATGCAGAAGGTGCAAAGGAAAGGGACACATGGCAAAAACATGCAATAAATTTGTTTATGATTCTGATGCCCCAACCTGCCCCTCCAGAGCCAAAGAGATAGAGAGGCAAGATAAATATCACAGTAGTGTCATCTAGTGGTTCTACACCACCTAGAGCCATCCTTAGTGCTTCTACACCAACTAGAGCCATCACTTGTGCTTCTACAACAAGCCTTGTTACAAGAAGGTGCAACTGAAATTTACATATTTCAAAATCTGCAATTGTATATTTTTAAATTTGCAATTTCACATTCTTCTTTTTACATGCAGTATGTTAAGGACATTGATGGAATTAGAACCATCTACACCAACTAGAGCATCACTCCTATTTCTACTCCAAGTTCTATGATAAGGGGTATAGCTTCTCCAAACTTAACTGAGGTACTTCTTTGTGTGTTCCTATTTGTTATTTCTATTTAGCTGACATGATTTTATACCCATCTACAACCGAAAGAGGATGCTAGAAGTTGAAGGCACCATAGAGCCTTTTGAATATGCACCCACATCTCCAGTTGCTGTTGAGAAGGGAAAGGCAAAAAAGTTGAAGGTTGTGGTTCAAGAAAATATAAGCTATGCGCCGTGTGTCATGTAATATGTGGATTTGGAGTAAAATACGTTATTTTGTATTGCTGTACTTGATAGCCAAATGTGGCTGAAACCATGTTATTTTGTGTTGCTGTACTTGATAGCCAAATGGGGTTGAAACCATGTTATTTTGCTGAATCATGTGTTTTTATATTGCTGGACGTGCTTTTCTGAGTGCAATATGATATGTTTAATGGGTAGGGGTATTACTGTCCACATTCATGTATTCTGTGACATGTTTGAGGTGGAAATGATATTATATGAGCTATGATGTCTTCCAGCAAATGTCTATAGAATTGTAATGGTTAATGCAAAGATAGAGTTTTTTAGTGGCCTATGGCATTTTAAAGGTGGCCATGGGCAAATTTTGCCCCGGAAAACCGCTAATACTAGGGGTCACGTGCACGGGTACGATGCGATCCGTCGCCTAAGGTCTAGCTACAGCCCACCGTCGCTCGCTGCGCCGCCGAGGCAGGGGAGGGGGAGGGGGTGGAGCGGCCACCAGCGAGGGATGGGCGGCTGGGGTGGTGGTCGAGGTGACGAGGTTAGGATTATGGGTTGTCGTGCTTCTAATGGCCGACGGCTCTAGAGAGGAGGTCGGGGGCAGCAGAGGCCCGACGATGGTGGCGGTTCGGCTGACGGCAGAGGCGAGACGGCGCGGGAGCGCCGCCGGTCGGCCGGAGCTGGACCCTTGGTGGGCGGTGGCCCCTGGTGGGCTGGACCCCTAGTAGGCGGTGACTGGAGCTGGACCCCCGATGGACGGTGGCCGATGGCCGGCGATGAGGGCCTAGTTAGCGTCGGCGGCGGAGGCGCCGAGGCAGCGCCGGAGCCGGCGGGCGGCAGCGGAGGCGGGGGAACGCGGCTGGCCCACCCTCAGCCCACGACGATGGAGGTGGGGGAGCCTTCTACGACGCTCCCCCTCACTGTCATACATGTGACAGTGGATAACCGTTAATATGTAGGGGTGTTACTGTCTATTTTATATATTTTGTGATCTATTTAAAATGGAAATGATATTATATAAATCATGATGTCTTTTAGCAAATGTTCCTAGAATTGTAATGGTTCATCGTAAAAATAGAGTTTTCTAGTGGCCTATGCCATTTTAACGGTGTGCGGGGCAAATTTTGGCCAACAAAAAACTCCAAAGGCATCTCCTCTCCGCTCGACGCATCTTGAACCCTCGCGACACGCGGCAACTGGAAGCGGGCAAGCGCGACGCACGAAGCGATCCCACAGCTCGGCTCCTCCTCACCGTCTCCGCCGATTTGCCAGCGCTACCCCCGCTCCGCTCCTCGCCGGATTCGAGCGGAGGCAATTCACGTTTTTGTACATCGGGTGGGGAGCGGAAAAAACCTGCTCCCGCCGACTCTCTTCGGCTTCCGCCCCTTCTCAGCCGCGTCGCCCGAGCACCCGCACCCCCCGCCGACAGCCCATCTCCGCCCGGCCGCTCGCCCTCGCCCACCTGCACGCCGGCGCTCATCCCCACCCCGGCGCTCGCCCTCGTCCGCCCGCCAGTCGCGCGACACCGCCCGGCCTCGCCCGCCCGCCGTCCGCCGGACGCCGCTCGCCCTCGTCCGCGGCGGAGATGGAGATGGAGGCGGCGGCGGCCTCCGACGAAACCCTAGCTGCCGTCTTCGCCCAGCTCAAGCCCCACACCGTTGCTCTCCTCGACCTCCTCCGCAGCCGCCGCGCCTCCTCCAGCTCCGCCTCCTTCCTCCGCGAAATGGCCGCCTTCCTCCGCTCCGCCCCCGCCCCCGCACTGCAGCTCTGCTTCGAGTAATCTTCTTCTCCACCTCCCGTTTTTCTATTCTCGTGGTTTGGGTTTGGGCCTTCTAATTTGTGTTTATTCCCCTCCCCTTTCAGTTATACAGTGTTTCCACTGCTGCTGCTCCTGGATGCGGCGGTGCAGTGCAGGAAGCAAGGCAATGCACCGGAGCAGAGTGCTGGGGACATTGTCATCACTGATGCGGTCGCTGAAGCTGGCCTGGCCTGCCTTGAAGTGCTCCTCACCAAGTGCCGCCTCACCTCGGTCAATCAGGTCAGGCGCTTAATTCTGCTCAAGATTAGCCTCATCTCGTGGACCCCTTAGCTACAAACTGCCAGTTAGCTGCTTTACTGAAACCTGTCGACTGTGGCGTGTAACTAAGCATCATTTGATTCAGCAGTTGATTTTTGGACAATTGAGTATAGTATGAAATGAATTAGGCACACAATGTGGATTATGTTCTTCTGGGTCGAATCTGCTTAGCTACATCTGTAACCCTGGCTATTTTTTTTTTCCATCACTAGATGGTCGCGATGATGAAAAAGTTGACTTCTGGGGCTATGCTTTCACCTTTGGAGGCTTCAGAGGAATTCCGCAGTGGAATCATAAGATGTTTCAGAGCCATGGTCTTGCAGTTACAACCATGCTCTGAGTGGTCTTGTTCTTGCAATCAAGCAACAGTGTTGCCTACGACCTCAACCAATACATACTTCAGTCTCAAAAGCTCAAAGCTCCATGCACATCCAGAGGAGTGCCTGCTTGCATTCCTTCAGTCTCAAAATGCTTCAGCTGCCGTGGGACACTGGCTCTCACTTCTTCTACAGGTATGGCGTCCATCTGAATATAGTGTGTATCCATTTCTTCTCAGAAAAATGACTTAGCTTTAGTTCTAATTTATGTTTTTCTTTTTTTCATACGGAAGGCATCAGAACTTGAGGCGTCAAGAGGGCACCATGGAAGTGCAGATGTTAGAAAGGAAGCATTGCACGCTCTCCGCATTCTTATTGCCAAGGTGAGAAGATCCATAGATGCTCTTGTGATTCAGCAGGAAGAAATGCTGAAGCATAAGCATATCATTCGTTACCACTTGCCTTCTAGTATTTCTTGCCCAACAACACCTGACACAACATAGAAGTATGAAATAGACTGAAGGTTCAAAAAAATTAAATGATTGGCATAATAATCAATCTCACATATTCCGCTCATTTTTAAAAGTAAAAACAATGAATAAGATATATTGTTATGTATACTTAGTTTCATATATGCGATAGCAATTTTCCTCTTATTGCATTAGTAAGAGAATCAACCTCGTAGTTGTGCTTGGTATGTCCTAGTACTTTTCTTAATGTTTTTTTTTATCTTTTACAAGTGTAATTCGGTAATTCCTTCTGCTGAGGCTATTCTTTTTCTTGTCCAGCATGCATATAATTCATTTAACTCATTTTCTTGTTAGGTAGGTTCTGCTGATGCACTTGCCTTTTTCCTTCCTGGAATTGTCAGTCGCCTTGGAAAGGTTCTCTACACATCGAAGACTATGATTAGCGGTGCTGCTGGGAGTTCTTTGAGCATTGAGCAAGCCATTCTTGGATTGACTGAGGCTTTGATGATAGTCTTAAATGACAAGGAAAATTTTAGTGCACATGATATGGCTATAAAGGAGGATTGGGCCCATTCTTCTGGTGGCGGCGGTTCAACTGAGCATGTATTGCAGATGCTTCGCCAATTACCAACGAAAAGTCTATCCGAACAGATAGGCCATGATGAAACTACAGATGACTCTACCTTTGATGTCAATTCCTCTGCTGATAGAAAGGCACTGCATGTGAAGCGAACCAAAAAATGGCTTGAGGAAACAACTAGTAATGTTGATAAGTTGCTTTCTGCCACATTCCCACATGTATGTTTTCCTTCGTTTGTTATTGTGTAGTTGAAAATAAGATGTAATTCCCTTAAGTAGGCTTAATATTGTGCCAATTTTTTGCAGCTTTCGATTCATTCATCCGAGAAGGTGAGGAGGTCAGTGGTTAGTGGTGTAAGGGGGCTTTTGTCTTGCTGTGGCTCTACATTAAAGAGAAGCAAGATGCTACTTGTGGTATGTGGATTGTAATATTTTTGTCACCTGTGAGAGCATGAAAGTATTTGATCTTTGATTATGCTCACATATTTTGCAAATGTGTTATTCATGTCTTTGCCTTTGTATTCGTGGAAAAACATATCTTTGCCTTTGTTAGCATTCTCCTACTTGTTGCGTGTTCGAGAAAAAAACATTCTCCTAGTTGTTGACTTAAAGCTGTATTTGTTTTTTTAACTTCACAAATATAATATTGCAGGAAAGCTTATGTGTTCTTGCATGTGATGATGCTGCAGCTGTGTCTGAGGCTGCAGAAGATGCTCTCCTTTATCTTTTCAACCAGGGTCACAATTTTATTACAGAAAATGAGATTTCTGATATTTTTACCAGGTCCGTGCTATTTTCTTTTCTTAAATGACCACAGTTGATTGTGGCCTGTGAGAGCATAGTCCTAACTATTTTTCATGTTAAGCAGGCTAGTTGAAAGGTTGCCACAAGTCGTATTTGGAAGTGAGGAGACAACTGCTCTGTCGCATGCTAGGAGGCTTCTGGCTCTGACATTTTATGCAGGTCCTCAGTTTCTGATAAATCATCTTCACCGTTCTCCTGTGAGCACCCCCTCACCCACCCCACCCAAAACCCCCTCTGGAATCCTGGCAGTTCAGATGTTCCTTATGTTGATGTATGATTCTTCCATTGACTTTGAAATTGATTCCCCTGGCAGGTTACTGCTGCTCGTTTCTTTGATTGTTTGGGTTTATGCATAAGTCATAGCTCACAGTTTTCTGGTTCCATGGACAAGTTAATTGTATCAAAGCCACTGTCTGTTGGGTATCTCTATTCAGTTGCTGAGTTGAAGAGCAGTGCCTATTCTAAAGATGCGACTAATAGTTCTCTGCATGCCACATATACATCTGCAGCCTCCAAAATATCTGTTATCCATGATAATGGTTTGTCAAATGCCGTACTTGGTACAGTTGAATATGATTTGCCCCATGTGCCTCCATGGTTTGTTCATGCTGGCAGTCAGAAACTTTACTTGGTTCTTGCTGGAATAATTAGACTTGTTGGTCTGTCAACAGTGTCAGGTATGTAGCGCCCTACTTCTCAAATTAATGATTTACGGGCTGTTCCACTTGACGCATTTTATGAATGATGCTATTTTTATGTTGTACTTGTGGCTGATCATTTTTATTTGCTTATTGATGCTAGGGAATGAAACTGCTGCATCCTTATCTCTTTTTGTTGATATTCTACTCGATCACTTCAGGAGGTTGAGCACTGAGCTGCGATCCAAAAATATTTACAGAGATGGTGTGGATAGGTGGTACATGAAAAGTGAAGCTGGACATACACTACGCCAGGCAAGTTCAGCTGTTTGCATGCTCAATGAGCTCATATATGGTCTGTCAGATAGATCCCTTGGTATGTTTTTACAACTGCTCCAGAAGAGATCAGCACAATTGATAAGGACAGCTCGTCAGAATGATCAATTGACTGCTTGTGTTGAACATAATGAAAGAAAAGTCTGGGGATTTAATGAACAAAAGGATACTAAAGACAATATTATTCATTGCATTGGCAGTATTCTGCATGAATATGTATCTCCAGAAGTGTGGGATCTTCCAACCGAGAAGGATGTTGAGCTATCCCTAACAGAGTTGAACTTGCCATTGCACTTCTACCGTGATACCACTGCATTGCACACGGTAATAATGAATAATCATAATTCATAAATTGGAATTGTTTCACTCATTTTGTTTTGCTATTCTATCTAAATAATATCTATTTGGAAAGTATTGTCTTCTCAAGTTCTTTAGTTTGTTGTTTCAGGTGACGCTTGAAGGAATTGGAATCTTGGGTGCTGTTCTTGGTCAAGATTTTGCACGTAGTGGGTTTATGCACTCTTCCCTTTATCTTCTGCTCCGTGAACTTATCAGCTCAAGTGCTCAGATAAGAATGGCATCAGATGCTGTCTTAAGAGCACTTGCTGCTGCTGGCGGTCATTGTTCGGTAATAGATTGCCTTATCTCATGCAATAATTTGTTTAATTATCAATATATTTTCTATTTAAGATTTGTCTTCCTGGTTGTACAGGTTGGCCAATTTGTTGTCGCGAATGCAGATTACATTGTTGACTCCCTTTGTAGACAGCTGCGTCACTTGGACATGAATCCTCATGTCCCTGATGTTCTTGCTTCCATGCTGTGTTACATCGGTGCTTCTCGTGATATTTTACCATTCTTGGAAGAACCGGTATGATGTAGGGCGGCTATAAATCTCAAGAGTCAAAATTTATGTTTGTTCGATGATTTTTCTTAAAAATATTTGGTGGTGCTTCTGTGCTTTCTCTGTAAGAAAATTTATGTTTGTTCAATGATTTTTCTTAAAAATATTTGGTGGTGCTTCTGTGCAATTTGTAAAGCACAATACATCAGCCTACCCAGCACATCAATGGCCACTAAACTGTTCTTGAAGCCGGCCATTATTTCACCCCCTTCGCCTATGTGATAGGCTTATTTGGACTCATTTTTTATTTCGTAGCACTGCTGGATTGATAATAACTTTAAGCTTTGTCCGGTGTGCACGGATGGCCCTGCTCTTAATTGCCAGTCATCCCTTGATTTTTTTTTTGTCATTGTCTTTCCATCCTTGTTCTGGACCTTTAGATTCATATCTGTAGCCAATTACCATGCAAGACCTATCTAGAAGTAATGAGTAATCCAACATGCCCTGCTAGTGAAAACTAAGTTCGTTAAGTACATCACTAGTATGAAGTGGGAAAACTAAACCATGCCAAATTACTAAGCAGGCTTTGCAACAAAATAAATCAAAGTGACATATAGGGAGGATTTATGCATTTTTTCTTGAGTTAAAAATAGCCTAGTTTTGCAAGCAAGTTGCATCCCTGTGATTTCATCACGATGCATGTAATCTTACAGATGCGAGCAGTTTCTTCTGAGCTGGAGGTACTTGGCAGGCATGACCACCCACATCTAACTGTTCCATTTCTGAAGGTATCATTGTATACTCAGTATTGCAGTTTTTATGTTCGACTAAAAGGGGATTATTTGAGCTTATATATGTGTTCATGGTTGTTGTCTGGGGTTACGGCTTGTACGCATTTAGCTCTAACATGAATCCACCAAGTTTGGTGCCTTCTCAAAGTTGGGATGACATTTTTGTGAAGGCTTTTGTAATACTGGTTATTTGGTTCAAGTCCACAAGTTGGCATGGTTGTACAATAATACACTGACTTCTTCCTACTCTTAACAAAACAACCAGTTATGGTTATTTATCTCTTAATCAAATAATTATATGTGAATTCCACAATTTTTTCATTATATTGAAATTCTATGCAAAGTCAAATGCAGATACCCGTTAATCGATGGTAATATTGTTCCTCATTGGTATGCGCAAGATCCTATTTCTAGCATTACACATGTACTTGTTTTCATCTTCTTTAGGTGCTGTTTGGATCCAAGGGCAAATGGCAAAAGGGCAAATGGCAAAATTTTTGCTCCTGTCACATCAGATGTTTGGATGCTAATTAGAAGTATTAAATATAGTTTAATTAAAAAACTAATTACATAGATGAGGACTAAATGACGAGACGAATCTATTAAGCCTAATTAATCCATAATTAGCAAAATTACGGTAGCATTTGCCCTTTTGCACTTTGGTGTGTTTGGATCCAAAAGTGCAAAAAAAAATGCAAAAGAGCAAAAGTTTTGCACTTTCTCTTTCTCTTTCCATTGGATCCGAACAGGCCCTTATTTTCTTCGTAGTGTGCTTTTGCATTGCTGATGCCTCATGTTTCATTTGAATTAGTAATTTATTTCCTTGTTCCTTTTTGGTTTATCTAGGCAGTTTCTGAGATTGCCAAGGCATGCAGACATGAGTCTACTAATCTGCCAGATGACGTACAATCATTTTATGTGAAGGTTAGTACAGAAGGGCAAGAAGTCAAAAATATGATCGAGAAGAGAATGGAATCCCGTGCAACTTCTGGTAATAGCTTGGCAGGACTCAATTCTTGTTTTTCAGCATGTCCAGCAGCTATTATAGTTCGTCAAAGTATTAGACAAATGATCAATAAGCATATAGGTCCACCAGTCATCATTCAAATTTGTTTCCTATTTTCTTTTGAATTATCTGCTCATATTTGATAATACATGGTGGACGAATATTCCATCATCAATGTATAATACAACAACAACAATAACAACTTAGCCTTTTGTCCCAAGCAAGTTGGGGTAGGTTATAGATGAAACCCACAGAAAACAAGAATAAGAAACACAAAAAGGGCACAAGCCAAAGGAAGAGTTAGGGGTTAAACAAAAAGTAACAAAGGTCACGATTCAGGTACGTTAATTGCTAATCTCCAAGCGCTTCTATCCATAACTAATTTCTTAGTGATATTCCACTCCTTAAGGTCTCTCTTAACCGTCTCGTCCCAAGTTAGTCTAGGTCTACCTCTACCTCTCTTTACATTATCGCCCCGCTTTAAAACTCCACTACGCACCGGCGCCTCAGGAGGCCTCCGTTGTACATGTCCAAACCATCTCAACCGATGTTGAATCAACTTCTCCTCGATAGGTGCCACCCCGACCCTATCTCGAATCTCTTCATTCCGGACTCTATCCCTTCTTGTATGCCCGCAGAACCAACGCAGCATACGCATCTCTGCTACACTCAGTTGCTGGACATGTCGCCTTTTTGTAGGCCAACATTTAGCACCGTATAGCATCGCCGGGCGAATCGCCGTCCTATAGAACTTACCTTTTAGCCTCTGTGGCACCTTCTTGTCACTGAGGATGCCCGAAGCCTGCCGCCACTTCAACCAACCGGCTGAAATTCTATGTCTAACATCTTCATCAATGTCTTCATCTTTCTGAAGCATTGATCCTAAATACCGGAAAGTATCCTTCTTGGCCACCACTTGACCTTCGAGGCTAACGTCCCCATCCTCATGCCTAGTCGGGCTAAAGTCGCACATCATATACTCGGTCTTGGTCCTACTCAGTCTGAACCCCCTCGACTCTAACATGTGTCTCCACAGCTCTAAATTCATATTAACTCCTGCCCTACTCTCGTCAACTAGCACCACATCATCAGCAAAGAGCATACACCAAGGGATATCACCCTGTATGTCCCTTGTGACCTCATCCATCACCAAAACAAATAGATAAGGGCTCAATGCTGACCCCTGATGTAGTCCTATTTTAATTGGAAAGTCACTGGTATCGCCATCACATGTTCGAACACAAGTCATCGCATCCTTGTACATATCCTTGATGAGGGTAATAAACTTAGTTGGGACTTTGTGTTTTTCCAAGGCCCACTACATGACGTCTCTCGGTACTTTGTCATACGCCTTCTCTAGATCAATAAAGACCATGTGTAAGTCCTTCTTCTCCTCTCTATATCTCTCCATCAACTGTCGTACTAAGAAAATCGCCTCCATGGTCGACCTCCCAGGCATGAACCCAAACTGGTTTTGGGTCACCCTTGTCAATCTTCTTAAGCGATGCTCGATAACCCTCTCCCAAAGCTTCATCGTATGGCTCATCAGCTTAATCCCCCGGTAGTTAGTACAACTTTGAACATGTCCCTTGTTCTTGAAGATCGGTACTAAAATACTTCTCCTCCATTCCTCCGGCATCTTGTTTGACCGGAAAATTAGGTTAAAAAGCTTAGTTAACTAAACTACCACCCTCTCGCCCAGGCATCTCCACACCTCAATGGGGATGCCATAGGGACCCATTGCTTTACCTCCCTTCATCCTCTTCAAAGCCTCCCCGATCTCTGCCTCCTGAATCCTCCTCACAAAGCGTCTGTTGGTATCATCAAATGAGTCGTCCAACTCAAAGGTAGGACCCTCATTTTCCCCATTAAACAACTTGTCGAAGTATTCTCGCCATCTGTCCTTGATCTCCTCATCCTTCACCAGAAGTCGATCTGTCTCATCCTTGATGCATTTGATTTGGTTTATGTCTCTTGTCTTCCTCTCGCGGGTCCTAGCTATCCTATAAATGTCCTTCTCTCCTTCCTTCGTACCTAGCCGTTGATAAAGGTCATCAAAAGCCTGACCTTTCGCTACACTTACAGCTCGCTTTGCAGACCTCTTCGCTAATCTATAGCCCTCGATGTTGGTTGCGCTCTTGTCGAGGTGAAGGCGTTTGAAACACTCCTTCTCCTTAATAGCCCTTTGCACCTCGTCATTCCACCACCAAATCTCTTTCACTTCCTGCTTGCCTCCCCTACTCACACCAAACACTTCTGAAGCCACCTTCCGAACACATGTCGCCATCTTTAGCCATATATCATCTACATCTGCTCCTTCTTCCCAAGGCCCCTCGCCTAGCATCCTCTCCTTAAATGTTTGTGCCTCTTCCCCTCTAAGCTTCCACCACTTCGTTCTCGCAATCTTGGCACGTTTGTCCCGGTGGGTACGTACTCGAAAACGAAAATCCGCCACAACAAGCTTGTGTTGGGGGACAACACACTCCCCAGGTATCACCTTACAATCTAAGCAAGCACGTCTATCCTGTCTCCGAGCAAGGATAAAATCGATTTGGCTTGAGTATTGTCCACTATGGAAGGTCACTAGATGGGACTCCCTCTTTCTAAAGAGGGTATTTGCTAACAGCAGGTCGTAGGCCAACGCAAAATTCAAAACATCCTCTCCCCCCTCGTTCCTACTACCATACCCGAAACCCCCGTGTACTCGCTCATATCCTACATTAGTCGCACCCACATGGCCATTGAGGTCTCCTCCTATGAAGAGCTTCTCACTGATAGGCACGGTACTAACCATGCTATCAAGATCTTCCCAGAACTGACTCATCAATGTATAATACTCTTTCAAATTCCTTGTTAAAATTATGATCCATCATTTGTATAATGCTATGCTCCCACTCATTCCCTTTTTACTTTTCCTATGAAATTTTGAAATATATATATTCTAGTGTAGATATATAAACATGATGGTACTCGGTTAACATTTTAAAGGTTTTTTACCGTCACCCCTTTTTTTGGTAGCTTGTGTTAGTTTCATGTCTAGCCTACACCAACTTTGCTTGGAAATAAAAGGCTTTGTTGGTATTGTTTCTGTATGGTACTCTGCTAACATTGTGCTAGGTTTTTTCTGCAACTCCAATCCTCTTTATGCATGTTCTAGTTACTTTTCTATATCTTCCTTCCGGTTTCCTTACTTTCCTATGCAATATTTTGTGGCTCAGCCTCAACCATTGTCTCCCTGCAAAAAATGTGTTTGTCTTTCTGCATATTTCCCTTTTTTCACTTTGTATTTAATTTTTCAGATTTGCTTTATTCAAGGTGGCTTTGCGCTGTAATCTCACTAATGCCCTCTCTTTTTTTATTGCATCAGAAAGAATGAATGTTGATGCTCAATCTGATTTTATGAGCTTGGAATATTGGGAGGATTTACTTTGTAAGTTGAATGAAATGAAAAGATATAGGAGAATAGTTGGATCACTTACAGGCTCTTGCTTGTCAGCTGCCACCCCACTTCTCTCTTCAACTAAGGAAACAGCTTGTCTCGTGGCCCTTGATGTTGTGGAGGTATTTTCTTTTTCTGTTAATAAAATACTGATGAAGTTCTAAGTGTGAAAATTTTCAGTCTTCTACTTGGAAGGCAAATACCGCCTTAGTTTTAGGACATTGTCTTTTTCTGTTTTCCTGTGGTTTCATTGTTTTATTTGCTATTCTTTTCAGCCATCGTTTCTAAAGATATTCCAAATATCTCTTTTGTGAAGTTGGTTTATGTATGTCATTCTTTATGTCAAGGAATGTCTAGCTTAACTGTGTGCTTATGCAGTACCCATGGGATAACCATGTATGTTTTCCAATTTCTGCATCAATGGGATATCACTGTAATTTTATCACCCAACTGCTTTTGCAACCTTGCTACCTGGTGCCGCAGTTCTCATACCATAACTTCTGTTATCATTTCTATTAAATATTGGTGAAAAATTACTGCAACGTTACATGCACTGGTAGCATATGCCTGCAATTTTCATGTTTCATCCCAGTGAAATTATTCCCGACAGTTGTGGCGAATTATTAATGATGATAATATTGCTATGTTCTGTCCCTAGAATGCTATTATATCTATCGCGAAGGTCGAAGAGGCTTACAAGTGTGAAAATCGAAGCAAAGGAGTTATTGAGGAGGCTATGCAGTTTCTGTCATTTGATGAACTTGATGGTACAGATGCCACCGAAGATGTTGATGAGAATCGATTACTCCCAGCTATGAACAAGCTATGGCCTTACTTGATTATCTGTCTAAGGAACAAGGTCTCAGTGGTATGTTTTGTCACATCTTATTGTTTTCCATTGTGTAAGTTGTTTGTTTTCAGTTGTCTTGCTTGTTTCTTTATTTCCACCATAAACAATCATAGATAATGAAGTGATACACAGCTCTCCTGCATGTTCAAGAAAAATAACAATCATAGACAAGCACAAACAATATTTCTTATATTAGCCTTTGACCATTTTTACTGCCGTCATACATTGAGATCGTCCATCAATGTTGAATTCTAATGCCTCCCTCGCACAAAATGATGGTATAGGGCTTTTCATCTACCAGAAAATGTTACATGTCTTAACTGATAAGCCACTAATCTGCATGTGGTGAAGGGACCTCCTCTCCCTTCTCTTTTCCCTTAGTTTGTGGGGCTTCCCGTTATGTTGGTGCAGTATATAAGTGATACACACCTGAATTTGGTACAGCACATGATGTTGTTCACTTTATAGCTTCAACTCCTTTATTCTTCATATCTTCCATCAAATTTTTTTAAAGGTTCAGTTCATTTGTATTCTTGTAGTCAGGGAATAAGTGTCTTCCTGCTAACTAAAACATGAGATTCTTTGTCACTCTCAAATTATGCCCTGTTTAGACATAATCTATATGCTTGAGATTGTATCAGGAAATTGTGATGGTCAGTTGGGACATCTAATGAAGTTTTGACGCATTAGTCTATAAACAATAGATTCAATAGTATTTCTATTTTCTAAAACTGCTGAACTGTGAACTTTTTTTTTTGTTTGTTGCTTTATTCTATGTACCTGCTTTTGCTCTAATTTCAGCCGAGTGTACATTATGTTCCTTCTGTGTGATTTCTGCGCTTACCAGATTGTTGTTTTACAGCCAGTTGTTAGAAAGTGCACCGAAGCATTGAGTAGAGCGACTGGTATATCTGGTGGTGATTTTTATGTACGCCGGTTTCATAAGGATGGACATATTGTTTGGAGGTTGCTGGCATTATCTCCATTCCGACGAAAAAGAATGTCAATGATGGATGAAAAAGCAATCATTTTACCATATAGGGATACCTCGCTTACATCAGAGGAACCCATGTCTGAGATCTCCAGTCAAAAAATTCAGATTGCAGTCCTGGACATGATTGCTGCAATATCTTCCAACAAGAGAAGTGCTATTGCATTGGAAAGTGAACTAAAGAAGGTTTGTGGTCTTGTTGTAGGTATTGCCTACAGTAGTTTGACAGGTTTGCAGGAAGCTGCGATAAGGGCATTGGCAGGCCTTGCCTGTATGGATGCTGACCTTGTCTGGCTTCTCTTGGCGGATGTTTATTACTCACTAAACCAAAGGGATATACCTTTACCGCCTAACCAAGATGTGCCAGAGCTATCAGATCTTTTGCCTCCATCAATGTCTTCGAGAGAATACCTATTTGTACAGTACGGAGGCGAGGGTGTGAGATGTGATGTAGATCCACCATCTGTTCATGAGGTGTTCAAAAGGATGCAGGATGTGGTCCTAATGTGAAAATCAGGTGAAGTTCGCAGTTCTCTCCTTCCAAGCTACCCTAAGAGGCTTACTGTTGCCACATTTAATTATTTGAGAATTCTACTTTGGTTTCCAGGTTTCTGATCCTCCCTTTGTATATAACCTTGCCGAGGGGATTTTGTATCACTGCTGGCAGTCCGCCTGTGTCGCATTTTACGACCACTGGAAAATGGTGAACTTTTCAGTCTCTCCCCTCTGCGAAATAGTAGTTTCAATCCATAAGACAATGAAAATGGAAGAAACTTGCATGAGCAGGAGAAGCAAATAACCAAAGAGAATTATTGTTAGACAGTTTATGATGTGGAGATCTTTGTAGAAGCCATTTAAAATTATTGAACCTGCCATATACTTAGGCTCATTTTTGTATCTACATCAGTCTTGTTTCCCTGATCTTGTATGTAGCAGTACTTCACATGTCAGAAGCACACACATGGCAAGTCTTTCACTATTCACTTCTGTCATCTGTTACATTTTTTTAGCATTTTAAGGTAGCAGTGATGTGCTTTCTTCATAATGCATATCCATTGTTAACTAAATATACATCTTGTGTATTGCTAGCATAAAATTTCTTTTGACAAAACTCTGGTCCAACCTTGAGTACCCCTGATTTTTCCCCCCTTGCAAACATCAGGAATGTTGATGATGATGAACTGAAGCAGGGAACATCTTTGTGATGTCACTATTGGATAGGTGTTTGGCATTATGCTCTGTCGCTGGAATCAGTGAAGAATGCAATCTGTTTCTATCAACCAATCGCACTGACATGTGTGTAACTCATGGACACTGTTCTCAACAGTTTTGTGAGCAAGGAGCAGCAACTCCTTGGAGGGATCATCCTACAAATTACGACACAAGGGAAAGAACGGGATAATGTTCTGATTGGGATACTTGTGTAAATATATCAAGCAAACTGTATCTCATGATGGAGTTTAGTCGTGTAAAGAGGAAGTTAAATGATGTGTATAAACCATCTCCGAGTTGGTTCTTTCCTTTTTTGAAGCATTTTTTTTCTGGGTCTGGGATAATTATGTATGAGATGTCCGTCAAAATCCATCGTGAAATATCTTGCTAGTCGCTAAAACAAAAGCTGAAATCTCGTGTTTACTGTCGGGTCCCTCGCTTTTGAGACATGTATGAATGGCGGATGTTCCTTCTGTTAACCCTAGTCGCCAAAATAAAAAGGTGAAATCTCCCCACTGAATTTGAATCGGTAGGCTTCTGCGATGGAGAGTATCTTTTTTTTTTGATGCGTCTGCCTTCCTGGTTTACCATAGAATTCTAACCCTTTCCAACTTTTCTCCACGTCAAGAAACTTATCACACTAGAACTTCTAGCCTGTTTTTAAAATCTTTTCTTCCTTTATTGCCCTTATTAAATAAATGCTATCACACCTTATAATGGACATAAATGATAATACTCCCTCCATTCCAACTCCATTCCAAATTAGATTGTTTTGGTAAATCTAAATACATAAATTTTACTATGCATATAAATAAACATTATATCTATATATGTATCTAGATTTGCCAAAACGATCTACAATTTGAAACGAAGAGAGTATTACTTAATCCACATTTTTTCATTCTTATGTACAACTCATCATATTTTGAGTTGGAGGGAATATCGAAGCGAACAAGCATGCGAAATGAGTAATATTGTCCATGCCATGTTGCCGACGTAGATGCATGTTTGCCAGACCATATACACAATCAAATATCGTACCGATCAGAATTAAACATAACATCAAAGTATTCTGGGCTCAGTCTGACTTCGGGTAACAAGGTAGCAGATTCAATACTCCCACCGAGATTCTTAAGATCTCGTAGCAATTCATGCCAGTAAGCTTGTTTGATAAGCATAGGTAAAGAATGTAACAACGAATTCTATAAAGCTCTGTGCAGTTCTGAATGATGATGCCTTTCCTTCCCACCGTGAACTATTAAAGATTTACAATTGATTTAGCAAAGGGCTCCCCTCTTTTGCAAGAATGAACAAGCCTCCATCACCTCTTGAGATCCTCAAGTCTTTGTCCAGGTAGGTTGTCAGCAGCCATGACCGGCCTCTATTGTTGCCAGGAATAGATACCTTGAGGGGTGGCTGCCCAGAAATGGAGCCAGCAATGCTAGCAAATGCTTGCTGCAACGGGTTCAGCGCCTGCTGGACTGGGCCCAGGCTGATCTTCTGCCCGAATATGTCAACCTGTTCAGGTAGATCCACCGATGATGATATCACTGGAGGCTGAAAGCTCCCCTCCTTAAATTGGACCTGCATTCAATTGATCACTAGCATGTAAGTTTGACTCTGTACACAACTACACATTACAGTATGACAGCTTCAACGGAAAAGGATGAAGCCAGCAACCCAAAAAAAAATATCAGAGGAAATATTAGTCAATAGTGTCTGTGCACTAACGTATCAACTGAGACACTATATGATGATGCATAAATCCACCACTGAAAGTAAAATTAAATTATGCTAGCAATCATACTACTAATTGCCCTTTTTATGTTTCTTATTCTTGTTTTCCGTGGGTTTCATCTCTAGCCTACCCCAACTTGCTTGGGACAAAAGGCTAAGTTGCAGTAGTTGTAGTTGTAGTAATCATACTACTAATGCAGCATTCCACATTCCCAGACAATTAGGGGGTATAAATTAGCAACATAGCTAGTGATGTAAATAAAACAATAGGACGCTATCGCAATTCTAATTGCAAGCAAGCGAATCAACAACTGTTGTTGAATTCTCTCTATAATAAATGAACAACGAATCCAAATAGAGTAGCATGACATTGATGGCTATCAATTCTGTACCTCTATCCTCGATGGACTTTGAACCTCAAAAGAGGCAGTTGCACTGAATGAAAATGACGCAAATGGAGTTGTAAGGGTTGAACCATTGACAATTGTCATGCTTTTAGAGTCAATTCCTTGGGATATCTGCTTTACTTTCACAAAAGGTGTTGCCCCAGCAGCTAGAATAGGCAGCAGCTCAGAATATGCTGTATATCTGCAAGTCAATGATGAAACACGATAAGACAATCATTTTATCTTGGGAGAACTTAATTGTATCAAGAAGCTACCAAAGTAAAGCACCAGCAAACTCAATGATTACAACCAGGACACAGTGACATGATTATCCAATAATTCATCATTACATACCTCCTTGAACAAAAGGACACTAGCCCTACTTCATTTAAGGTTACATAAAATGTGTCCATCTGATGGTAACAAGCATCTCGATCAAACCAATAAATAGGCAAGCACCAAACGAAATTCAAGTGGACCCATAAGTAACGGTTTCCTGGGTCCAATAGAAGCCCTAATTTTCTGCTGTGGCGCCTCTCAGTGATGCTTCGACGTTGTACAGGTCATATGGCTAAAGAAGCTGCTCAGTTTTGAGTACAGAGGACAACCTATTTGTGCAGGTGCATCCCCAGCAAATTGTTCATCCCAATCATTACAGATTTCAGTCGACCCCCCAATGATTTGAACGATATCGATTATTACTAGCAGTAGCGACACAGCTTATTGCCCCCCAAATCATGGACCGATCAACTTGCTGGAAGCATAGAGCAGGACAATGATTATAGCTTTCCGCATAGCATGAACTCACATGAGGATCCAGTTGCCGTCGAGGAGATCCGGCGCCTCGACGGGTGCGGGCGTGGGGTTGTTCGCCTCGAGCTGGGTAACGAGCTCGACGACCTCCCCCCTGGTCTCCGTGGACGCCCGGAACCCGAGCTCGGAGCCGTACACCGTGTCCACCAGGCACCGCTTCAGCTCCTCCCTCCTCTCCGCCTGCTCGTCCACCTCCTCCTCCGCGGGCGGCGGCGGCGCGGGCTCCTTCCCCCACTCGTCGTCGGCGGCCGGGCTAGGCGGGTCCGCGGCCGAGGGCGGCTCGGGCTCGGGCTCCCCCGGCTCGCCCCACTCGTCGGCGACGATGGGGCGCGAGTTGTTCTCTTCGGCGTCGCGGCCCCACTCGTCGTCGTCGACGGGCGGGTCGGGCTGCGCGGGGGCCCCCGGCGGGGAGCGCTCGCTCCACTCGCCGGGGACATTCCCGCGGCCGCGGCCGCGGCCGCGCCCGGTGGCCCCCGGGGGCCGCCGGAGGCGGAGGGTGGAGGTGCGGGACCTGAGGGTGCCGCCGACCCGGTGGGCGGCAGCGGGGTCCGGGGAGAAGAGGGGGAGGGCGGACGCGTGGGACGCGGCGGCGAAGAGGGGAGCCATTCGCTTGCTCGCCTGGCTGTCGATTTCAGCTGGGGAGGAGATGCAGCGGCCGCTCCGACAAGGCAGGCCGCAGGCCGGGTCGAGCGAGCCCGTCCCCGCGACAAACAAGTGGAAGGAGTAGGAAGAGACGCGAAGCGAAGTGAGAGGCGCTGCGCCACGTGTTTTTGCCGGGGGGAATAGGGGGATATTATTTGGGGTTTGATTGGGCCTGGCCCAGGTCCCTTTCCATGGAAAGCTCCTTGCTATTTTGGGCCAGGATGATTGAGCGCCCAATGGGCTTCGTCAAAGTCTGGCGAGACAAAGTAGATGATAGTGAGGCCTTTTGATTGGTGACCCATTACTGCGGCCGGATCACACAGATGATGACATGAACGATTTGCTCAAAGGGAAAAAAAAATGTTGACACGAACGAAACGCCACTGAATCACCGAGTGTTTATGAGGCCCGCACACAATAAACCAAGAGTGGCCGGTCGGGCCCGAGAGCGAGCGAGCAAGCTGAGCCGCGGACCACATATAAATTATAATGTGGCCGTACGGGCCGGCAGTCCATGACCAAATATCACATGCCTTTAGTAAATGTGTTTTGCAGTTGGAGTTGAAGGAAGGCGTCGTCGCTCACCAGTGCTATCGTTTTCTTTTCAGAAAAGAAAAGAGAATAACTATTAATTAAAGAGAGACAATGGCGACCGATATGGTATCGCCGGCGATCCCGGCCGCCGCCTACCACTACCAGCGACGCTCAGCGAATGGAAGAGGAGATCCGGCGTGATCCGGCGCATTGGTTGCTAGGCTCGCGGTACGGGCTGATCCTCCCCTGCCGCCATTACTGTGCCAAATCTGCGTGGCACACGTACGCCACGCACGCCCCTTCTCGTTCCCGGCCCTGTGATGGCGCGCGACACGCATGCATGGATGCGTGCTCGTACGCCGGGGGGCACGCACAGGGGCCCTAGCTCCCCGCACTCTAGCGCCCCGCCAGCAGCCACAGCTAGCTGGCCAGCCCGCCCGGCAGACCGCGCACATGCGCGCCGCCCGCCGCCCCCGCCCGTAACGCGGTTTCGCCACGGCGACGGGCCGGATCTCGCGCCGGCCCAGATCGGACGGACAGCGACGCGCGCGGGGTAGGGAGAGAGGTGGGGGCCCGTCCTACGAGGCCGCGCCGCGCGCATGCCGGAGGAGGAGCCAGGCGGGCACAGGGGTGTTGACTTTTGTTGACGCCTCTCGTCAGGCAGGCAGGGTCTCTGGCTACTGGCTCCGCCTTTGGCTAGTCAAGCACGCAACGGGACGGGGCGGGACGGCGAGTCCGCAGCCGGTCGCCGGCGACGGGCACGCGCCGGTGGCGCGCCCGGGGCTCCGCTGCCGCCCGGACGGACCCCCCGTTACTGTGCTTGCGCAGTTATGGCGCGGCAACGCGCGCATTTATTACCGCCTGGCGCTCGCCTTTCACCCCCACCCTCTCACCCCGGCGCTGTCATCCGCTCCCTAATTACCGCATTTATTTGTACCACCCGCCCACGATACGCTCTGGCGCCGGGCTGCTCCCTCTCTCTCTCGTCGCTACTACGGGTGACTGGGTGAGTGACACGCGGGGCCCTGGCCGCCCAGGGGGCTGCCGTCCACGCGGGGCGACGCGCGGGGCACCGTCGCTGCCACGTGGGGCTCGGGCGCGGGTGGGGGCCGCGGGGTCAGCGAGGGCGCGTCGCGGTCGCCGCCGGGCGTCACGCGGAAGGCAAGGCGGAATAAGAGGTCAAAGCGGAGGAGTCGCGTCACACTCTCACACGCAGACAGACACGACACAGTGCACACACAGCACAAGCAAGTAACCACGCCGTCTCCTCCGCCTTCGCTTTCCCTGCCGTCGTCGTCGTCTCTCTCGCTGCGCGCCTGCGCCTGCTGCTGCTGCTGGTGCTGGTGCGAGGGGAAGACGAGAGCACAGGGCAGAGGAAGAAGGAGAAGGCGGCCGACCTCGCCGTCGTCTTCAACCTCGCGACGCGTTCAGTGCGTAGGTGAGCCGAGTTAAACGAGCTAGCGAGGGCGAGGGAGGAGGAGGCAGGGGGTACGCCGAGGCACAGAACAACCGACAGGGTATTTACTGCCGCCATTTACTCCGCCCGCCCTTGTCCCGCCCCCATCCCCCTCGCCTCCTTTCACTCCCATCGTCCCCTCCATTCCCTCCCTCCGATCCCCCTCACTTCTCCCTCCCTCCCTCCCTCCCAACCCAAAGCTTTCCCTTTCCTGCACCTCCCGCTAAATCCTCTTCCTCTCCCGCCGTCCTCGCCCTGCCATGCTTCGCCTTGGATTTTAATTACTTGCTTCTGTGTGGGACGCAAAATCGGCAGGAAGGCGACGAACGAGTTCGTTTCTCTCCCCGCCGGTTCGTCTGCCGCCGGCCGAGGAGGAAGGGAGGATGTTTGGGGACTGCCAGGTCCTGTCCTCGATGGCCGCCATGGCCGGGGCCTCCTCATCAGCGGACGCGCTCTTCATCCCCAACCCGGGCGCGCTCGCCGGCTTCATGTCCTCCTCCGCCGCCGCCATGCCGTTCCACCACTTCACCACCACCACCGCCTCCCTAATACCTGTAAGTAGAGTACTCCATCAGTCCCCTTGCTTGCCTTCTTGTTGCTTCGAGCCTGAAATAGTTCGCGTTTTTTTTTTCTTTCTGCAGAAGGAGGAAGGCGGCATCATGGGCGCGCTCCAAGCGGCCAAGGACGAGGACATGGAGCTGGAGATGGACATGGAGCTCAGCGGCGGCTCCGGCAGCGGCCACCTGGACGGCCTCCTCAGCTTCGCGGACGTGGACGACGACCGGCCCGAGCAGAAGCCGCAGCACAGCGGCCTCGAACTCCAGACGGTGGACGCCGCCGGGAATCAGCAGCTGGCCACCAACAACGGCAAGAAGAAGCGGTACCACCGCCACACCGCGCACCAGATCCAGCAGATGGAAGCGTAAGAATGCTAACCTTCTTCTTCCCCGGACGAATCGATCCTGCTCTGACCCACGCATTGCGCGGACGGACGAACGCCATGCCCGCAGGCTGTTCAAGGAGTGCCCGCACCCGGACGACAAGCAGCGGCTGAAGCTGAGCCAGGAGCTGGGGCTCAAGCCCCGGCAGGTCAAGTTCTGGTTCCAGAACCGGCGCACGCAGATGAAGGCGCAGCAGGACCGCGCCGACAACGTGCTCCTCCGCGCCGAGAACGAGAGCCTCAAGAGCGAGAACTACCGCCTGCAGGCCGCCATCCGCAACGTCGTCTGCCCCAACTGCGGCCACGCCGCCGTCCTTGGCGAGATGTCCTACGAGGAGCAGCAGCTCCGCATCGAGAACGCCAGGCTCAAGGACGAGGTTGGTTTCCTCATTGCTGCCGCTCCCTGCCATCTCTACTCGGCTCGCTGCTTAAACCCTAGGCGCCGCACCGCACTGCATGCAAGAATCCTGGACGGGCAAAGTACTTTTTTTATTTTTAATTTTCGATTCGGGCCAACACTGTTCATTTGGGCGTGCAGCTCGACCGCCTGGCGTGCATGGCGACCCGGTACGGCGGCGGCCGCCAGCCGAGCATGTCGTCCGCGCTGGGCTGCTTATCGGCGCCGCCGCCGTTGCTCATGCCGCCGCTCGACCTTGACATGAGCGTCTACTCTCGCCATTTCACGGACCAGTCTTCTGTCATGGGCTGCGGCGATCTCATCCAGTCCGTCCTCGCGCCGCCGCAGCAGATCGCCGGCGGCGCCGAGCACCATGCCGCGTCGTCGTACATGGGCTCCATGGCGCCTGTCCCGGAGCAGGACAGGCAGCTGGTTCTCGACCTCGCAGCCACGGCGGCCGACACCCTCGCCAAGATGTGCCGCGCCGGCGAGCCGCTCTGGGTACGCTGCCGCGGCGCGAGCTCCGAGGTCATGGTGGCCGATGAGCACGCGCAGATGTTCAGCTGGCCAGTCGACGGCGGAAAGCAGGGCGGAGGCTCCGCGGCCGCCGCCAGGACTGAGGGTTCAAGGGACAGCGCCGTTGTTATCATGAACAGCATCACGCTAGTGGATGCCTTCCTCGATGCAGTGAGTTTCCAATCCATTTTAATAAGAAAACTGTGGTTAAGATTTAGAAAAATATTATCAGCAACCAATATCTTTTTTGCTGTGTCAATTCATGAAATACTTTTTTTTGCATTTATGTCTTGAATAATGAACTTTTGTAATAACCAAATTCTGTTTTGCCAGAACAAGTGGATGGAGCTGTTCCCTTCGATCGTGTCCAAGGCAAGAACCATTCAGGTCATAAACCATGGAGCTGCTTCTGGCCATCTGGGCAGTGGATCTCTTGTCTTGGTAAATATCTCATGTTTACCTGATGCAAACATTTTTAATGTAAAATGTGAGGGATCAAATTGGGAGGGATTTAACCTGATTGCGTGGAATGAATGAACAGATGCAGGCGGAGGTGCAGTTCCCGTCTCCTCTGGTGCCGGCGCGGGAGGTGGTGTTCTTCCGCCATTGCGTGCATAACGCCGAAGAGGGGACCTGGTCCGTCGTCGATTTCCCCGCAGAGGGCTTTCAGCTGGAGGCGCTGCAGACTTCATCAGTGGTCAAATGCCGGAGGCGCCCCTCTGGTTGCATCATCCAGGACATGCCCAATGGCTACTCAAGGGTAAGCATGTCACTTGTACATGAGCCATGGCGTGCATGATGCCTTCTCATCACTGAGGGTTGACACATGACTCCATGCAGGTGGTGTGGGTGGAGCATATGGAGATGGTTGGGGAGGAGAAGCCGCTGCACCAGGTGTTCAAGGACTATGTCGCCAAAGGCACTGCCTTCGGTGCCACACGCTGGGTCTCCCTGCTTCAGCGCCAGTGTGAGCGCCTTGCCAGTGAGCTTGCTCGCAACATTGCCGACCTCGGAGGTATACTCCACTATCTGTCGCTTCAAGTATGCTACTAGATTGCTGCTTTTAATTGCACATTGCACCACATTATATGCTCATACTGCATCTTTCCTGCTTGAGGCCTGTAACTCCAAGCTTTACTTTGTCCAAAACCATACACGCCATCTGTTGTATGATTCTTATCTTGTAGTTGCTGTCTGCACTACCTTGCCTAACAGCTCAACATTTTGCCTTAAGAGGGATAAGGATAATTCACGTGCCCATTTCAACAAGATGTCAGTTTTTTTTTATCATCATCATCTGTTCTGAAAGGAAATGTGTTGCCGAGTATGCATATGCACCATTTAGAACATTTTTCGGGTATAATAGCTACTGCTAATATGTTGTTTCTGATCAACAACATCCATCCATCATGACAAAATCTAACCTTCCATGTTTTTTTCATTTTATCTTACCTCGTAATTCCCAGTGATCCGCACCCCAGAGGCAAGAACAAATATGATGAAGCTGTCGCAACGGATGATCACTACTTTCTGTGCCAATATCAGTGCTTCTGGGAGTCAATCTTGGACATCTCTCTCAGAGTCTACAGAGGACACGATCAGGGTCACTACGCGTAAGAACACTGATCCAGGGCAGCCCAGTGGTGTCATACTGACTGCTGTCTCCACCAGTTGGCTTCCTTTCAGCCATCAGCGGGTCTTCGAGCTTCTTGCTGATGAACAACAACGCTGTCAGGTAGTGTCTGTATTTACGATTTCAAACATGCTGGGTTATTCTTTGCATTCTTGGTTTTAGTTTCATCCTGTTGTTACTTAACTTGATCTATTTGTGTCTTAATGGATGCTTTACTTTTGCAGCTTGAGATTTTGTCAAACGGAGGCTCACTTCATGAAGTGGCACACATTGCAAATGGATCACACCCAAGAAATTGCATTTCACTTCTTCGAATTAATGTGAGTATCTCATTTCTTCTGCTGATTGTTGGAGCTTGTTACTCGTAGTCCTCATATTTGAATAATAAAGAGTTTTATGAATACAGATGTTATGTAGCTAATTCCTGCTGCAAGAGCACAGTCACATTAGGTTGGCTCCTGTATGGTACCTATCGGTTCCTAGTACTTAATGTTTTAAGAAAATTGTAGCGATGAGCTAGCTATTATTTTTGGACTAGTAATTTAGGCCTACTTCTGAAGGGTGAGAAGTATAGATTCTTAAGTGGATACCCCTCGGAAGAATTGTGTGAATATACATTTATGCATTTTTCTTGTGTAAAACATAAAAGTTGTGGAAGGAAAGCAAAATTTGTAATTGCTCAATGTTACTGACTGACTGCAGTAACTCTACTCTGGTGTAGAACTGTTGATCGTTTTAATAGTTCTACAAGCACTTTACTATTTGCTAGCAATGCCAAGGACAAGAAATTAACAGCGGCTACTTGAGCTGTACAGTACTCAAGATGCCACAATAAATGAGATTTGATCAATCTACTGAGTCTTGGCACATGCATCACAGCAATGTTGCCACCAAAGTTTTAGTTCCATTTGCTCTTAAACATAAAATTTCACCCGGAAAGAAAAGAAATAGTCCCACATTTTTGCATGAAACAAAATTTTATATGTCTAAAAGGTCCTCTCTTTATGGTATCAGCACATGCAAATCATATGCTTATTTGAGGCATTTATAATCTGTATCGCCTCGACATTTCATTTCACACTTAGTACATACTGAAGTACCGACTTGCAGTGCATGATAGTCATATGTATAACATAAATGTTTGCTGAGGATGGTTCAATCTTTCTTGTGTTCTTGCTCATTTATTTATATATAATACCTGAAATACTGTTTTCTTTAGCATTTAAGTAGGTCTTGCCATGAGGTTTTGAGGAACTGACATTTTTGCAACTGTTGAAAACCACAGGCTGCAAGCAACTCATCACAGAATGTGGAGCTCCTGCTGCAGGAGAGCAGCACCCACCCTAATGGCGGGAGTCTTGTGGTGTTTGCAACTGTGGATGTGGATGCCATCCAAGTGACAATGAGCGGCGAGGACCCTTCCTATATCCCTCTCCTCCCCCTGGGTTTTGCCATCTTCCCAGCAACCAACCCTTTGCCTGCAGCAACCAGCGCAAGCTCTGGCAATGGCGAAAGCAGCCCAGGTAAACCAGATGAGCCTGCCAGTGGCTGCCTCCTCACCGTTGGCATGCAGGTGCTAGCCAGTGCGGTGCCCTCAGCCAAGCTGAACCTCTCAAGCGTCACGGCTATCAACAGCCATGTCTGCAATGCCATCCACCAGATTACAACCGCGCTGAAGGGTGCTGGAGCGAGCAGGGCTGAGCCGGCAGCTGCGGGCGGCTCGGACTAGTTGCAAGAATGAATGGGTGGGGAACCGAGGAGAGCAGATCGACAGACCAAAATGCCTGCCAAGTCTGGTTGTTTTTGCTAACACCCAGGTTTTCTATTAGTGCCGGTGCAAGGGAGGATTTGACAAGAACCCGAAACTAACACATGAAAAGTTCAAAACTCCTCTCTTTTCCCGCCATGTGCCTCTCAAAATGACAAAAATACCCCCGACCAAACAAACAGTGTGGGGGCATTTTGATCATTTTGGGAAGCTAGTGCTATCTACAACTACTAGAAAGGGTCTTGTCAAGCTCTCACTTGCACCGGCTGAACCAATCACACAGGTAGAAACCGGGCATCTTGGTCATGCAGTTGCTCCTGCTCTCAGTCTGTTCCCTTGCTCAGAAACCAGAACTGTGAAGGTTAGCTTCGACCGGTATGCTTCTTTGATTTTTGTAATAATAAGATGGGAGATTACCTAATAGTTTGCGCGTGATGGTTCGCCGTGTGTGTCGTAGAGCCGTATAACTCTGTTAGAGATTCAAGACTATTGTGTAGGAGAGGAGAGAAAAGTGTGAGAGGAGGAGTCAAGAGCGAACCAAACCGGTTGTGACCCTTGGATTGGATCCCAGGCCATCAGGGAAGAAAGGGTCTTGGTTCGGGAATTGACTTGTTCCCTCTCGGCACTGCCCTTTGTCGATCTGTAACCTGCTTGTTCGTGTTACTCGGATCGTTTGATTACATTGGCAGATTGTTATGTGTGTTGCAGCTCCAGTTCTTGCTCTGGTTGTGAGGTGATGGTTGGATGGGAGTGAATGTATGTGGTGCCCTTTTGTTTCTTGTGTCGACCTAATCTGTGGAAGGCAGTGCAGGGACTTGAATGCCCTGCCTTTCTGCTGCACACCACTGCATTGCATTGGATCCTGTGGCCTGCTGGAGATAGATGTCATGGCACTCTGCTACTGTAGAGTGTGGAGGGCCAGGCCCAGGCCCAGGCCAGCCAGCCAGTTTTTTGAGCTGCACAAGGCAATGCAAGCATCAGCTGCTGCTGGTGGTGGTTATTTATTCCTGTGTACTATGCATGAAGATGCTGTGTCTGACGATCAATCTGATGGGTGGTTGGGGGGATGCCCCCCTCATAAATAACTTACCAGGGGAGTGGAGTGGACAGGCCAACTCCTCTTCTCTTCTCCCCAGCTCCACTGCATTTCTCTCTTTGATGCTTCCAGCTTTGTCATTTATGTGATAAAAGTAGCAGCATGTTTTGTTCTAGCTGAATCAGGATTACCCCCTATCTCTATCTATCTGTTTAGCTGGAGAGGCCTTTGGAGTTCTGACAATGACTGGAGGTAAGGGAGCATGCTGCATTTGGTACCTGTTGTTGAGGCAGAAAGACATGCTTTGCTTTGGACATTAGTTCTAAGTGCTAGGAAGGTGCACCACAAGATCTATTGCTGTGCCCAATACCGATGATGCACAATGTGCAACAGACGCCCTAAACTAGTCGGTAAATAAATACATAATACACTATACTTTCTTTCAAAATAGAACAATGTATACACATTTGCTCTAAAAAGACACAATGTATAAACATCTAACATGCTTAATTGGATCCCGAGAAATACTGATCACACTCGTGCTGTCAAAGGAAAGGAGGATCAGTGCAATAACAACCATCTCACTGAAAACCTCAAGTAGCCATTGTCGCCTGGTTACCCCAACTGTCAAATGTCAACAATGTCATAACTCACGGGTCAGCCTCAACACTAGGAGCAATTGTTGTTGCTTCTTGGTCTTTCAGGCAATCCAAAGAGGACCGGAGGACAAAATAGTAGGTAGAAAGGGAGCGACAATCAAAGTGCCAGGTAGAAAAGACGGCAAGAAATGATACTATAAAATATCGTAGAACATAGAGAAGGTTGCAGTAGTGTAGCTAAGTGGAGAAGAAACGAAGGAAAAAAAACTAATAATAACTAAAGGTGTGTACAAAGTGAGATTGTCATGCCAAGGGATTCTAAGATAGACGAGGTTCCCAACAAAGTTGTGATAGGAGTGGGATCCTCATTCCTCAAGAGGTCACCAACATCAGTGGGCTACACAATGTGCATGGTGATTGGTGAGAACAACACGAGCAAAGAGATCCTAAATGTACTCCTAGGATAGGTAGATGTCATCAGGAGTGGAAGAATCCTCGACCCCAAGGAAGTATTGAAAATGATCCAAGTTAAACAATCAAGAACTTGCCATTGATATGATTTTTCACAAAGTCAATGAAACTGAGAGTCATAACTCGTAAGTCATAACGATGATATATGTCATCAACATAAAGAAGAAGCGTGTGACCATGCGGTTAAATGTGAACAAATAGGGTAGGTTCATAGTCGCTGTGCTTACAACAAGCATTAGTGGCAAATCATGCTATCAAGGTGAGGAATTTTATACAACTACTGCTACAAGGGCATTTGCAAGTACCGAAGTACTGATGACCAAGTTCTATTTGAATGCAGCTTCAAGAGAGCTTAATTTGGAGCTTAATTTGTCGCGAAAGGACTTGTAGTCCAATGGTTACAAGAGTCTCAGTAGCATCTTACATTCTGGGTTCGATGACTTTCCGTGGGAGCGAATTTTTGAGGATTTAACGGCATTGTGCATTCAGTGGTAGGCGACGTTCCTGTCGATAGCGAGACGCCTGTGGTGACTTTGTCAATCTCGAGGATTTGCCGGCTCAGTCTTCGAAGATGCTTACAGGGTAAAGTTTGCGTACGTATATTTATAGGGATAAGTGTACGTGCGTTGTGAGTGCCTGAATTGTACTGTGTAACTTAAAAAAAACCTTAATTTGTCCGGTATTCGTACGACCATCAAACAGCCTTCTTCCCACTTAGAAGGTAGGTCGTCTTCCCTTCCTATCTATCCATGCAACCATTTGGCCCCTTGGCTTGATAAGCTGGATTCATGCGTGAGAGGGGGCAAAAGGAAATGAAAAAGAAAAGGAAAGGTGGAGTTGCCTCCGGAGTTCGGACGACACCATGGGCTGTTTTGCCATGTTAGCAATATGCAACTCTAGTAGTTCTGAACCAGGATCTTGACTCCTTTGCATGGGGGTTCAGGCGAGAAGAGCAAGTCTCTGATACCTAGGGAAAAACTCATCATTGTGGCAACTTTGCATTTCTCTTCCTTTTTAGGTTCGATATTAACTTATTGCACTTATGTTTTCATAACTTAATTTTCGTTGAAATTCATGTGTGAGTGATGTACAAACTATAAGAAACTAAATTGGTGCTTAAATCTAAGAATGCCAATATTAGCACGAATCGTACGGAAATGTATTACTGATGTTTTTAGTTTATAAATTGAATCTGAGGAAGGGAATAGCTCTTGTAATAAAGAGTGGAAATCACATAGCAATAAGCATCTCCTTATTAGGCAGTCTTTTCTTTTTTTCCTTTGTCTCGAACTTCATGAAGAACTCCATTCTATCTCTCCAACAAAAAAAATGAGGGTTTTCTTGGGGCTCGAAGATTGAATAGATAAGGCCCCACAAGTTGTTAATTCGCCGCTAGGGAATTCACACAAAAGGGAAGGACTTATAGCCAAACCATATACCAATATATTTCTGAGTTTATCCTAAGTCAAACCTTTTAGGTTTGACAAAAGTTAGATTATTATAAAATATATTCTATAGTTTATTTACTTCTTTAATGCGATTGATATTAATAAACTTCTCTACAAATTTGATCAAACAAGGATAGTTTGATTTAGTTTAGACAAATTCTGAAGTCCTTATATTTATAAGAAGTATACATCTAAAACTAAGAAATGTCATTAATAGATTAAGCTATGAGCTCTCCAGTTTGCAGCCTGTCTGTCTGGCTGTGCCCTACAAGCTGGTCACCTTCCGGCTCTCGAGTGGCTGGAGGTCATGCAGCAGCAGCACCTGCCGGTTGCCACTAGCTGGGAGACAATGAGGAGACGTGACCGTCATGTGTCAGCTCAGGCCATGGCCATCGCCATTTCCACTCTCTGCTCGCAGGCATTGGCTCTTCCGGTGTCTGCACGCCTGCAGCAAGCACGGGTCTTGAGCGATTTTGTTACTCCACTTCTGCTATTTCTGACTATATATTTTAGGGAGCTCATCAGAAGCCTTGTCACGGAGCAGTAAAGATTTTCTCACAGAATGACGCACTAGTCATAAGTTGTTAATTTCGGAGTGGTGGGCGTTTTCCACAAACAACCAGCAAACAAACGGCTAAGACTAAGGCAGGGAGAACGATATAACAATCAGATGAACACATCTAACTGACGAGCAGGTGCAGGATTATAGAAGAAGACGACACCACCACAGTCCACGCAACACAGATGAGTAATGTCAACTGACTGAAACTGAGCTTCACAAGACGTGAACCTGTTCCTACTTGTCAACGGAAAACTTTTCCACACGGTTCTGAACCGAAAAACAATTCAGCCTAGTTCTGAACCATGCAGTGTAATGCTTCTACTCTGTATTCCTGTCCTGTACTATGTACAAACACACGAACGTGCTCTCTCCTGCTAGTTCTGAGCTAAAAAAAATTCAGGTTCCACTCCTGACAGTTAACGAGCTCCAAGTCTCCAACTGAAAACCATCCCACATCTCAGGCCGTGTCGTATCACTTGCAATGCATGCAGCTCAAGGCATCGGAGCAACCAGATGGTGCATGCGTGTGTGACTAACAAGCCCAAGGAACCTGCCTCTGCCTTGCTCTGTCATCGTCCGGGCTCAGGTTAGCTTCTGCGAAAACACGGCGACGCCGTGCCGATCTGGGTCCTACGGCCTTCTTGTTCACCGGCGTGGGTGTCCGGAACAGCTCGGTCTGTTCGTTCTCCTTCTCCTTGTGCTGCTCCTGCGTGCGTCGATCCATCTCAGACCTCTTCAGGCGCCGCGTGCTTCGCTCCTTTGCCTTCCGATCAGTCTGAAGCTTCGCCTCCGCGTCAGTGTTCCTCATCTCCAGATTGGCTGCATGAATCAAGTCTATTGTAAGACATTGTACTGCGATAGCATTGCTCAGGTTAGTAATTAGATTTCAAAAAGCGGCAAATTTCTGACAATGCTCTGAAGCCTGCCTGCACACAACTACCGTAACGCTATGTTGTTGCAGAATGGACAACTACATTTTCAGTTTCTCGTCAGAAACCGTGTTTCCTGAAAAAGATTTACTCAATTTAAGGGCTACTGGTGAATCGACCAGATCTTAGTGGCTGGACTTCCATGAAAATCTACCAGATTATGCAACTTCCTTGTACTCATCACCATGTTGGTTTTGTGCAAAAATAAACAATGATGTGCAAGAAACTCTGTTTTTTCCTTGGTCACAAATGATCCATTACAGCATGTTCTCATTCAAAGCCTAGGCAGGATCCCTGCCAGTGCCAGATTTATCAAAGAGGAACACAAGTTCAGAACAAATCGGCACTAACTGTTGCATGGGTACTGAAAGGGAAGCAATCACGACACAATGAAACAGCAACCTGAACCCCACACATAGCTACTGTACCTCTATGCACATTTTCAGTTTTTGGTCAGAAACCGTCAAGTTTTGTCAGGAACTGTTTCTTGGTCAGTCAGAAACTGTGTTTTAATGCCAATGCTGAAATTAAGTGCTGAATATGAATAGATTCCATAGATATGGACAGTAGAAGTATATGCACTGTAACCCCATAGATATCAAAACTTATTGACATATAAACTACGAGCTCGAGTGCTTGAGCATGCTTACCTACGAGATGGTCGCGAGGCAAGGCTGCAGTGTCCTCGCTCTCCGGTTGCAGTGTGCTCTGGTTCAGGGAGCTCTCGCTCAACTCCCCATCTGCCTCAAGTGTCACCTCTATACTACTATCCCTCATCTCCAGATTGGCTGCATGAATCAAAAGTTCAGTTTGTTTTCAGACATGTACTGCAGCAACATAGGAATTAGCGATGAACCAATGGCTTCCTATTTCCATGGTTTCCAGCAAACTTTACAGAAATGACGAACAACTGACAACACCCCGAATCCAGCTCATAACTACTACTCCCTCCAGTCAAGTAAATTTGAAGTTCCAGACAAGAAAACAAGTAGAAAACAAGCTGGTTTTGCTGTCTGAAACGTCAAGTAAACTTGACTGGAGGTAGTACATGCTATGCTGTTACAGCATGAAAAACTACAATTTCAGTTTCTTATCAGTCAATGTGCTTCTAGATGAATTTCATCAGAAAATGTGTTAAAATTGCGTTAATAAAATCAAGGAGTGTTGATTAAGCAATCAAACCATAGTGTCAACTCTGGATTCTGGAAGGCTCTACACTCTTACTATGAAAGTGCATTGGCATATCTGCTGCTTGGTTCTGAATTCTGAAACTATGCTATCTTCAGTCCTGAAAAGCTACATATTCCTAACGCTTCTTTTACAATGTAGACATGCGAGAAATTCAGTTTCCTGTTGTAAACAACTACTCTGCATGTAACTGCATCACGGCATATGATTTGGCGACTAATCTGTTATATAGTACGGAAGTTTCATTTCTACATGGTTCTTTCGAAAACCAAAAGATAATACAGCCATAGTTTCTCATTCTGGAAGCCATAAAAAGGAAAGCTCCGTAATCTAGTCAAACATTTCCGTCCAGATTCATTGAACTATCGGAATCAGCCATTAAATTTTCTGTTTTTAGTCAGACATTGTGTTTCTTGACAAATTTAGTCAGAATCTGTATTTATGTGCCATTGGGGAATTAAGTACTAAAAATGAATCGACCACATCATGATCAAGACATATCATCAACTAGGAGCTTGAGTGCTTGAGCATGCTTACTTTTGAGCCGGTTGCAAGGCCACGCTGAAGCGTGCTGCTGCAGCAGGTACTGGTACATCTCATAGCTCTCCAGCTGTAGCGTGCTCTTGTTCAGGAAACTCACGCTCGCCTTCCGGTCTGCCTCAAGTGTCGCCTCTGGATCACTGTCCCTCATCTCAAGATTGGCTGCATAAAATCAGAAGTTCAGTTTCTTGTCAGACATTGTAGAGCAATAAAGGAGTTAACGATGAATAGCCTACAACACCCTGTAACCACTAACAAGCACATAACCACTATGCTGCTGCCGCATGCAACCACATTTTCAGTTTGTTATCAGACAATGTGCTACTAGATGAATATCATCAGAAAATGCGCTGAGCAAACTACTGAAGCTTTATACACTCTTACCATGAAAGCAAATTCAACGAGAGATTAACTTAGACCACTTTCCTGTCCAGATTCATTGACCTATCCTATCTGCAGTCGTGAACAACCACATATTCCAAAGCCTTTTTCACCACGGCCAATTTCTTGCAGGCATCAAGAGAAACGCGAGAAATTCAGAACATGGTTGGCGACTAATCTTTTCCTGAAATTTCATTTTTATTTGGTTCGTTCGAAAACCGACGGATGCAGCACCAGCTTCTCATTTCGGGAAAGTAACCAGAAGGAATGTTTCAATTAACCTGGTCAAGAGTCCCGTCCAGATTCATTGACCTCTAAGGTTCAGCCAGGAGAGCCTGAACATGGTGCTTACCGTCGAGCCGGTCATGGGGCCAGACGAAGTAGTCCCAGTCCCACCTCTCGAAGTCGTGCTCGGGCCGCCGCAGCTTCACCAGCGGCTCTCGCACGGCGGCGGCGAAGCCGAACTCCGGGCCCCTGCAGAGTGCGGCGAGCCAAACACGACGAATTCAGACAAGGAAAAAGACAGAACGATCTTGCTGCTACACGGGAGCCGGGGACGAATCCAGCGTTCTGGGGTAAGGTCGGCGAGGAAAACACGAATTCAGTGGACCGAGCCAAGAAAGAAGAACGGCAAACAGCGGAACAAGCGTCCAGAATGACGAAGGCAGAGCAGCAGGAGCGAGAGAGAGGAGGGAGAAGCATCCAGAGGAATCAAGAACGATCGGTGCTGCAAGAATCCGATCGCTGTTGATGCTTACCTGGGAATGGAAGAACCCCGGTCCACCTCGATCTCCGCTCTCAACCAGAAGCCACCGTTCCGGTGCTTTCGCCGCGATGTCCACCCCTCCATGGCCGTCTCTCTCTCTCTCTCTCCCTCCCTCCCTCCCTCCCTCCCTCCCCCACCCACTCGCTCGCGTCTCTGCTCTTCTCCTTGCTTTCTACGGCGCTCGTTTTCTTGCGTTCGTGTGGCGCGGGTCGCGGAACTGATGGAGCGGGGGATTGGTTGGTTGTTTTTATAGGCGGAGGCAGCGAAGCAGGAAGGGTGGAGAAGCAGCAGAGCACAAGGGGACGGGAGGGAGGGGAAAGTTAGTTACGAGTTAGCCGTTGCGATGAGACAGCCCCCTCGTCGTTCTGAGGCCTTACTCCGTGTGGCCAATCCTGTGTCTGCCTGCGTGGGCTCTCGCCATTGGCTGGCCCCCCAGCTGCAGTTCAAATCCTCCACAAGTCCATTGGGCTGCTGTTCAACGAATCAGTGCACTGAAGAGGAGGAAGTTAAGCAGTGAACACAGCTCCTGTTGCTTGTGGCGTGCATATAGATGCATGTTTCTCATGTAAAAAGGACATCTGTGTTAAATCGTAATGCCAGTCGATTAAAATTTCTGATACCGCTCATGAACAGAACTGCAGAAGCATCTATCATATCGCCCAACGCAAATCACGGCAAAACAGGATGTTAACGTGCAGCGTTTCCACATGATCGCGTCACACGATTCGTGCGATTGCATCACCTTATCATGACATGACTCATCACGTGATCACCATATGACTCTTTCTGTATTTGTGATCGATCTATGGTGCTGTTTGGTTCGGGGTTTTTAGCCCGTAATCAGATTACAGCGTGATCCAATCCCGTTAAATATGTTTGTTTTATGAACCACGTAATCGGGTTGCACGGTATCAGTTAGCAGGGCTATTCAAATCTGTTACCCCTCCCCTTCTCCTGTAAACAGATCACGCCTCTCCTCGCAAACGAAACAAGCGGCGGCGGCGGCGCGCTGCTCTTCTTCATCCCTGAGCCTGGAGCCGCCTCCCTGACTTTGAGTGCTCTGATGGGGGGCGTGGAGCTGCTGCGGTTCCTTTAGCGCATGCATATGGCTCAGTTCGGCGCCCGGACTCACGGCTCTCCGAATCCCATCGCCATGGAGCTCGCAAAAGGCTGCAGTGAATCCAATTGTTGGCGCAGCAAAGCTCGCAGAGGACTCCATCCTCTACTCATGGCACAGATAAGCTCCGAGGTGCTCGATTTGACAGCAGTTGAACTCGATTTGGCAACAAAAGGCCGAATCAAGCTCGAATTAATGGCGACGATACCTGTCCGTGATTGGAGACAGGGATGATTTCCTTGGCGTGCCTGAGGTTCAAGGGGATTGAAGCTTTGACTGGAGGAGCCAACCTTTCCCGTGCGTTAAACTGAAACAGGCATTGCATGCTTTCAATTAGTCGGTCCGTCCAAGCTGCTGTTCTTTTCTTTTATTTTCTGATACCGTTACAGTACTTTCAAACCAAACAAATAACGTAACCTGTTATTCCGGAGCTCTTACCGCCGTGACCTGATTACGTTTTCATTTACATTACCATTTCTCCAACCAAACACAACCTATGTACTCTCCTGATGGGATCCAGGGTAAATATTTGTTTTCACTTGATAACTAGAGCCAAGATTAATGTTTTAAATAGTGGACTATAGCAGTACTATAGCGGTTTCGTGGAGCTGCCGCTATGACCAGCGCTAATAGCGATTTGAATATCCTACCGCTAAATTCTATAGCCCGCTATTTTAAAACATTGACCAGGATCCATACAGCGACTACTTCCGGTCCATATACCACCACAGTTATCGGTGTTCTGATATCTTCACCTAGCGCCACCATCACGTCCACCACCTATCTCATTACCATCTCTCTCATAAAAATTTCCTTCTCTAGAAGTAGGCGTAAAACTGGTACGAATAATATCCATTTCTATTCAGATTCAGATCCACTTATAAAGGGTTAAGAACTTAAGATCCGTATGTATCCGAATCTAGGTAATAACCGATCGTGAAGATCTTCCCAGGCCAAGGCTTCTACCACCCAAAAATCGGTACTAAGACCAGCACAAATGCACCGACGCCTCTGGTAGACCCGTCGGTTTAACTGGTACTATAAGATTTTCTCAGTCAGCCCGCTCCAAAAATGGTACAGAGTAATTACAGTACCAATACACCAACGCCACTGAGCAAAGCGTCGGTTTAACCGGTGCTACTGTCAACTCTCACTTTGATCTTCAGTTGCACTGTCTCATGCACCGACGCGTTATAAACTCCTTGCGTCGGTTTAACCTGTCAACTGAATCTTTCTGCCGCTTGTGCAATGAGCTTGGAATTGAGTTTTTCTTCGAGTTTCTTCTGCTTCCAAGTGTTGTTTTGACTTCTTTGTGTTGTTTAGGACTGAGTTTGAGCAAGTGTGCATGATTTCAAGCCAACTTTCACTAGATCAAGCTACTAACTTAAGAACCCCCTTAATAGTATGGTCAAAGACTTAAAACTATAAAACCTAAACTAAAAAGTGTCCTTCATCTGCTTATGACACTTGATACTATAGAGGTCCTTAATCTTTATGTACAAGTCCTTGACACGCATTTCCATGCAAATTGAGGGTCTGCTTTCATATTTCATATATGCGACATAACCAATATTTGATATCCGCTTCAAAACACACATTAGTCACATACGGTTGTCATTAATCACCGAAACTTACCAAATGCATCTATCAACCTAGATGCTTCAAATCCATATAACGTGGTGGTTGAAACAAAAGAAATTTTTTTCCTATAAAACAGTTTGATATTAAACTCCAGAAATAATGACACGGTACACATTGGGGAAAAGAATTTAATGGCATACTAGTACAACCCGGATAACAACCGCTAGCTTAATCTAGCTAGCTAGCACAATAACCAAATTGCTAACTGATGATGCGCAAAATACGGGGTGAGCGAGATCGATGATGGATCAATCACATCCGCCGCCCCTGCCTTCGCCGGTTGCGAGCTTCCGGCGTCCTGGTAACGGCGCACGGTGTCCATATGGCGTGCACCGCGTCCGCTTTGGCGGCCTGCCTCTCCAGCGCGCCGACAAGCACCTCCTCCCCTGGCCTCGCCTCGAACGCCGCCGCGCCACACTTGAACTATCCGGCCAGGCAGACCATCCTCTCGTGCATGCCCACAACCATGCTCTCCAGCACGGCCGTAGCGGCCACCTCCCCTGGCGTCGGGCGATCCCGTCTGCCAGGTCCGAATCCAGGACCTCGGCCAGGCACCTCACCACCACCACGCGCTCCGGGTCGACGAGGTGCTCCGCCGCCGCTAGCCTGCGCAGGTCCTTCTCCTGCAGGCGGCGCGTGGCGGCCAGGAGCTCCTCGCCGCCGTCGCGCCGTGCGTTCGCCAGCGCGGCCTACTTCCGCAGCGCCTCCACCGCCGCCTCCTCGCCGGGCCGCAGGGCCAGCACCGCCACGCCCCGCCGGATGTCCTCCGCGAGCGCTCCCATGGTCCGCGCCATCTGCGCGGCGGTGCCCTCCACACCTGCCACGCACGCCACCACCTCGGGAGGGAGGACCTCCACATCCTGCAGCTTCACCGCCATGGACAGGCAGCTCCTCGTCATCTCCTCTATGTCTCGATTGGCGGCGGCGTCGTAGTCGTCTTCCTTCAGCAGCGACTTGAGTGGCATCAGCTCCTCCTCATCGATGCAGTACGGCGGCGTGATCGCCATCGGTGCTAGCTGTGGACAGACGAGTGGGTACGGTGCCTGGAGAACCGAAATGATGGGAGATGCGGTGCCTAATCATTCGCTGCGGCTATGTTCTCTCCCTCTCCAACTCTTTTCATGCTTATCCCACCACTGATGAGCAGCACGCGACCTCCTGTCTCCGACTCCACCTCGTCGATGTCCTCGACACACTTGAGAGCTTATGCACCGTGTCTGCGCCCTCATCATCCAGAGAGGGTGAATCGAAGCCAATTATTTTCACGAGCATACTAGGCGAACTAGTCCGACTCGGTGAGAGAGGGTTATTGTCGCATTCGTGTCGCTCCACGTACGAGCAGGATCGGACTTGCCCATTATCGCAGCAACGCAACAAGGCGACAAGCATTCAGTTAAGCGCCATTATAGTAGCAGGTCCGTCAGACATCATCACAGGCATAAACCGAATCAGTGTCAGAACCAAGCAGCTAGCCAGTGAACCTTGCGATACTGATGCATTATGCATACAAGCCACACCCGTAGCAAAACATCTCCGGCAGGCAACAAGAATAGATATTGGTACCAGCCTTTACAATGTCGTTTCAAGCACCAAAACAATAGCATCTTTGTGCTACGTGGGTTCACGCCAAATATAGGTTCAGAAATTACGAAAAAAACTGTAAAAGATCTTCGGGTCTTGTTACTCTCTGAACTTCTATTTACACTTGTCGTTCCTATTATTCTCTAAACTTCTATGTACAAAATATCTCCGGGAGGCAATGAGAACAGTCATTGGTACTAGCCATTACAATGACGTTTCAGACATCAAACAATAGCATCTGAACTTGTGCTATGTGAGTTCAAGCCAAATGTAGGTTCAGAAATAACGAAAAAAACTGTAAAAGATTTTTATATCTTGTTACTCTCTGAACTTCTATCTACAATTATTGTTCCTGTTATCCCTGAACTTCTATCTACAAAACATCTCCGGCACGCAATGAGAACACTCATTGGTACCAGCCTTTACAATATCGTTTCAGGCACCAAACAATAGCATCTAAACTTGTGGAATGTGAGTTCACGCCAAATGTAGGTTCCGAAATGACGAAAAAAACTGTAAAAGATCTTCAGGTCTTGTTACTCTTTAACTTCTATCTACACTTGTTTTTCCTATTATTCTCTGAACTTCTATCTACACAACATCTCCGGCAGGCGATGAGAACAGATAATGGTACCAGCCTTTACAATGTCATTTCAGGCACCAAGAAATAGCATCTAAACTTGTGCTATTTGAGTTCACGCCAAATGTACGTTTCGAAATGACAAAAAAACTGTAAAAGATCTTCAAATCTTGTTACTCTCTGAACTTCTATCTACACTTGTTGTTCCTGTTATTCTCTGAACTTCTATCTACAAAACATCTCTCGCAGGCAATGAGAACAGTCATTGGTACCAGCCTTTACAATATCGTTTCAGGCACCAAACAATAGCGTCTAAACTTGTGCTACGTGGGTTCACACCAAATGTAGGTTCAAAAATGATGAAAAAAACTGTAAAAGATCTTCAGGTATTGTTACTCTCTGAAGTTCTATCCACACTTGTTGTTCCTGTTATTCTCTGAACTTCTATCAACAAAACATCTTCGGCAGGCAATAAGAACAGTCGTTGGTACCAGCGTTAAAAATGTCGTTTTAGGTACCATAAAATAGCATCTAAACTTGTGCTATGTGAGTTCACGCCAAATGTAGGTTCAGAAATGACTAAAAATATTGTAAAAGATCTTCTTGTCTTGTTACTCTCTGAACTTCTATCTACACTTGTTCCTGTTATGCTCTGAACTTCTATCTACAAAACATCTCCGGCAGGCAATAAGAATAGTCACTGGTACTAGCCTTTACAATGTCGTTTCAGGCACCAAACAATAGCATCTAAACTTGTGCAATGTGAGTTCACGCCAAATGTAGATTCAGAAATGACGAAAAATACTGTAAAAGATCTTCAGGTCTTGTTACTCTCTGAACTTCTATCTACACTTGTTGTTCCTGTTATTCTCTGAACTTTTATCTACAAAACATCTCCGGCAGGCAATCAGAACAGTCATTGGTACCAGCCTTTACAATATCATTTCAGGCACCAAACAATAGCATCTAAACTTGTGCAATGCGAGTTCACGCCAAATGTAGGTTCAGAAATGACGAAAAAAACTGTAAAAGATCTTGAGGTCTTGTTACTCTGTGAACTTCTATCCACACTTTTTGTTCCTGTTATGCTCTGAACTTCTATCCACAAAATATCTCCGGCAGGCAATCAGAACAGTCATTAGTACCAGCCTTTACAATGTCGTTTCACGCACCAAACAATAGCATCTAAATTTGTGCAATGTGAGTTCACGCCAAATGTAGGCTCAGAAATGACGAAAAAACTGTAAAAGATCTTCAGGTCCTGATACTCTCTGAACTTGTATCCACACTTGTTCTTCCTGTTATTCTCTGAACTTCTATCTACAAAACATCTCCGGCAGGCAATGAGAACAGTCATTGGTACCAGCCTTTACAATGTCGTTTCGGGCACCAAACAATAGCATCTAAACTTGTGCAATGTGAGTTCACGCAAAATGTAGGTTCAGAAATGACGAAAAAAATGTAAAAGAGCTTCAGGGCTTGTTACTCTCTGAACTTCTATCTACACTTGCTGTTCCTGTTATTCACTAAATTTCTATCTACAAAATATCTCCGGCAGGCAATGAGAACAGTTATTGGTACCAGTCTTTACAATGTCGTTTCAGGCACCAAACAATAGCATCTAAATTTGTGCTTCGTGGGTTCACGCCAAATGTAGGTTCAGACATGATGAAAAAAACTGTAAAAGATATTCAGATCTTGGTACTCTCTGAACTTCTATCTACAATTGTTGTTCCTGTTATTCTCTGAACTTCTATCTACAAATAATCTCCGGCAGGCAATGAGAATAGTAATTGGTACCAGCCTTTACAATATCGTTTCAGGCACCAAACAATAGCATCTAAACTTGTGCAATGTGAGTTCACGCCAAATGTAGGCTCAGAAATGACGAAAAAAACTGTAAAAGATCTTCATCAGGTCTTGTTATTCTCTAAACTTCTATCCACACTTGTTGTTCCTGTTATTCTCTGAACTTCTATCTACAAAACATCTCCGGCAGGCAATGAGAACAGTCCTTAGCACCAGCCTTTACAATGTCGTTTCGGGCACCAAACAATAGCATCTAAACTTGTGCTATGTGAGTTCACGCCAAATATAGGTTCAGAAATGACTAAAAATATTATAAAATATCTTCATGTCTTGTTACTCTATGAACTTCTATCTACACTTGTTTCTCTTGATATTCTCTGAACTTTTATCTATAAAACAACTCTAGCAGGTGCTACGTGAGTTCACGCTAAATGTAGTTTTAGAAATGACAAAAAAACTATTAAAGATCTTCAGGTCTTGTTACTCTCTGAACTTCTATCCACACTTGTTGTTCCTGTTATTCTCTGAATTTGTATCGACAAAACATCTCCGACAGCCAATGAGAACAGTCATTGGTACCAGCCTATATAATATCATTTCAGGCACCAAACAATAACATCTAAACTTTTGCTACGTGGGTTCACGCCAAATGTAGGTTCAGAAATGACGAAAAAACTGTAAAAGATATTCAGATCTTGGTACTCTCTGAACTTCTATCTACACTTGTTGTTCCTATTATTCTCTGAATTTCTATCTACAAATAATCTCCGGCAGGCAATGAGAACAGTAATTGGCACCAGCCTTTACAATATCATTTCAGGCACCAAACAATAGTATCTAAACATGTGCTACATGAGTTCACGCTAAATATAGTTTCAGAAATGACAAAAAAACTATTAAAGATCTTCAGGTCTTGTTACTCTCTGAACTTCTATCCACACTTATTGTTCCTGTTATTCTCTGAATTTGTATCGACAAAACATCTCTGACAGGCAATGAGAACAGTCATTGGTACCAGCCTTTATAATATCGTTTCAGACACAAAACAATAGCACCTAAACTTTTGCTACGTGGGTTCACGCCAAATGTAGGTTCAGAAATGACGAAAAAAAATTGTAAAAGATCTTCAGGTCTTGTTACTCTCTGAACTTGTATCCAAACTTGTTGTTCCTGTTATTCTCTGAACTTCTATCAACAAAACATCTCCGGCAGGCAATAAGAACAGTCATTGGTACCAGCCTTTAAAATGTCATTTTAGGTACCATAAAATAGCATCTAAACTTGTGCTATGTGAGTTCACGCCAAATGTAGGTTCAGAAATAACTAAAAATATTATAAAAGATCTTCTTGTCTTGTTACTCTCTGTACTTGTTCCTGTTATGCTCTGAACTTCTATCTACAAAATATCTCCGGCAGGCAATCGGAAGTCATTGGGACCAGCATTTACAATATCATTTCAGGCACCAAACAATAGCATCTAAACTTGTGCAATGTGAGTTCACGCCAAATGTAGGCTCAGAAATGACGAAAAAAACTGTAAAAATCTTCAGGTCTTGTTACTCTTTGAACTTCTATCCACACTTATTGTTCATGTTATTCTCTAAACTTCTATCTACAAAGCATCTCCAGCAGGCAATGAGAACAGTCATTGGTACCAGCCTTTACAATGTCGTTTCAGGCACCAAACAATAGTATCTAAACTTGTGCAATGTGAGTTCACGCAAAATATAGGTTCAGAAATGACGAAAAAAATGTAAAAGAGCTTCAGGTCTTCTTACTCTCTGAATTTCTATCTACACTTGCTGTTCCTGTTATTCTCTTAATTTCTATCTACAAAATATCTCCGGCAGGCAATGAGAACAGTAATTGGTACCAGTCTTTACAATGTCGTTTCAGTCACCAAACAATAGCATCTAAATTTGTGCTTCGTGGGTTCACGCCAAATGTAGGTTCAGAAATGACGAAAAAAACTGTAAAAGATATTCAGATCTTTGTACTCTCTGAACTTCTATCTACACTTGTTGTTCCTTTTATTCTCTGAACTTCTATCTACAAATAATCTCCGGCAGGCAATGAGAACAGTAATTGGCACCAGCCTTTACAATATCATTTCAGCCACCAAACAATAGTATCTAAACATGTGCTAGATGAGTTCACGCTAAATATAGTTTCAGAAATGACAAAAAAACTATTAAAGATATTCAGGTCTTGTTACTCTCTGAACTTCGATCCACACTTATTGTTCCTGTTATTCTCTGAATTTGTATCGACAAAACATCTCCGACGGGCAATGAGAACAGTCATTGGTACCAGCCTTTATAATATCGTTTCAGACACAAAACAATAGCACATAAACTTTTGCTACGTGGGTTCACGCCAAATGTAGGTTCAGAAATGACGAAAAAAATTGTAAAAGATCTTCAGGTCTTGTTACTCTCTGAATTTGTATCTACACTTGTTGTTCCTGTTATTCTCTAAACTTCTATCAACAAAACATCTCCGGCAGGCAAGAAGAACAGTCATTGGTACCAGCCTTTAAAATATCATTTTAGGTACCATAAAATAGCATCTAAACTTGTGCTATGTGAGTTCACGCCAAATGTAGGTTCAGAAATGACTAAAAATATTATAAAAGATCTTCTTGTCTTGTTACTCTCTGAACTTCTATCTACACTTGTTGTTCCTATTATGCTCTGAACTTCTATCTATAAATATCTCCGGCAGGCAATCAGAACAGTCATTGGTACCAGCCTTTACAATATCGTTTCAGGCACCAAACAATAGCATCTAAACTTGTGCAATGTGAGTTCACGCCAAATGTAGGCTCAGAAATGACGAAAAAACTGTAAAAGATCTTCAGGTCTTGTTACTCTCTGAACTTCTATCCACACTTGTTGTTCCTGTTATTCTCTGAACTTCTATCTACAAAACATCTCCGGCAGGGAATGGGAACAGTCGTTGGTACTAGCGTTAAAAATGTCGCTTCGGGAACCAAACAATAGCATCTAAACTTGTGCTATGTGAGTTCACGCCAAATGTAGATTCAGAAATGATGAAAAATAGTGTAAAAGATCTTAATGTCTTGTTACTCTCTGAACTTCTATCCACATTTGTTGTTCCTGTTATTCTCTAAACTTCTATCTACAAAACATCTTCGGCAGACAATGAGAACAGTCATTGGTACCAGCCTTTACAATGTCGTTTCGGGCACCAAACAATAGCTTCTGAACTTGTGCAATGTGAGTTCACGCAAAATATAGGTTCAGAAATGACGAAAAAAATGTAAAAGAGCTTCAGGTCTTGTTACTCTCTGAATTTCTATCTACACTTGCTGTTCCTGTTATTCTCTGAATTTCTATCTACAAAATATCTCCAGCAGGCAATGAGAACAGTCATTGGTGCCAGTCTTTACAATGTCGTTTCAGGCACCAAACAATAGCATCTAAATTTGTGCTTCGTGTGTTCACGCCAAATGTAGGTTCAGAAATGACGAAAAAAACTGTATAAGATATTCAGATCTTGGTACTCTCTGAACTTCTATCTACACTTGTTGTTCCTGTTATTCTCTGAACTTCTATCTACAAATAATCTCCGGCAGGCAATGAGAACAGTAATTGGTACCAGCCTTTAAAATATCGTTTCAGGCACCAAACAATAGTATCGAAACATGTGCTACATGAGTTCACGCTAAATATAGTTTCAGAAATGACAAAAAAAACTATTAAAGATCTTCAGGTCTTGTTACTCTCTGAACTTCTATCTACACTTATTGTTCCTGTTATGCTTTGAATTTGTATCGACAAAACATCTCCAACAGGCAATGAGAACAGTCATTGGTACCAGCCTTTACAATATCGTTTCAGGCACCAAACAATAGCATCTAAACTTGTGCAATGTGAGTTCACGCCAAATGTAGGCTCATAAATGACGAAAAAAACTGTAAAATATCTTCAGGTCTTGTTACTCTCTGAACTTCTATCCACACTTGTTGTTCCTGTTATTCTCTGAACTTCTATCTACAAAACATCTCCGGCAGGCAATGAGAACAGTCATTGGCACCAGCCTTTACAATGTCATTTCGGGCACCAAACAATAGCATCTAAACTTGTGCTATGTGAGTTCACGCCAAATATAGGTTCAGAAATGACTAAAAATATTATAAAAGATCTTCATGTCTTGTTACTCTATGAACTTCTGTCTACACTTGTTTCTCTTGTTATTCTCTGAACTTTTATCTATAAAACATCTCTAGCAGGCAATCAGAACTCTCATTGGTAGGAGCCTTTACAATGTCATTTTAGGTACCAAACAATTGCATCTAAACTTACGCTACGTGAGTTGACGGCAACTGTAGGTTCAGAAATGATGAAAAAAAATGTAAAAGATTTTCAGGTCTTGTTGCTCTCTGAACTTCTATCTACACTTGCTGTTCCTGTTATTCTCTAAATTTCTATCTACAAATCATCTCCGTTAGTCAATAAAAACAGTTATTGGTACCAGCCTTTACAATTCGTTTCAGACACCAAACAATAGCATCTAAATTTGTGCTTCGTGGGTTCACGCCAAATGTAGGTTCAGAAATAACGAAAAAAACTGCAAAAGATCTTCAGATCTTGTTACTCTCTGAACTTGTATCCACACTTGTTGTTCTTGTTATTCTATATACACTTGTTGTTCTTGTTATTCTCTGAACTTCTATCTACAAATAATCTCCGGTAGGCAATGAGAACAGTCATCGATACTAGCCTTTACAATATCGTTTCAGGCATCAAGCAATAGCATCTAAACTTGTGCCACGTGAGTTCACGCTAAATATAGTTTCAGAAATGATAAAAAAACTATAAAAGATCTTCATATCTTGTTACTCTCTCAACTTCTATCCACACTTGTTGTTCTTGTTATTCTCTGAACTTGTATCGACAAAACATCTCCGGCAGGCAATCAGAACAGTCATTGGTACCAGCCTTTATAATGTCGTTTCAGGCACCAAGCAATAGCATCTAAACTTTTGCTACGTGGGTTCACGTCAAATGTAGGTTCATAAATGATGAAAAAAATTGTAAAAGATCTTCAGATCTTGTTACTCTCTGAACTTGTATCTGCAAAATATCTCAGGCAGGCAATGAGAACAGTCATCGGTACCAGCCTTTACAATGTCGTTTTAGGCACCAAACAATAGCATCTAAACTTGTGCTATGTGAGTTCACGCCAAATGTAGGTTCAGAAATGTCATTGGTACCAGCCTTTACTATATTATTTCAGGCACCAAACAATACTATTTAGACTTTTCCTACGTGAGTTCACGCCAAATGTAGTTTGAGAAATGATAAAAAAATTGTAAAAGATCTTCAGTTCTCGTTAGTCTCTGAACTTCTATCCACCCTTGTTGTTCATGTTATTCTCTGAACTTCTATCTACAAAACATCTCCAGCGGGCAATGAGAACAGTTATTGGTACCAGCCTTTACAATGTCATTTCAGGCACCAAAAAATAGCATCTAAATTTGTGCTACGTGAGTTCACACCAAATGTAGGTTCAGAAATGATGAAAAAACTATAAAAGATTTTCATATCTTGCTAGTCTCAAATCTTCTATCTACACATGTTCCTGTTATTATCTGAACTTGTATCCACCCTTGTTGTTCTGTTATTCTCTAAACTTCTATCTACAAAACATCTCCGGCAGGCAATGAGAATACTCATTGGTACCAACTTTTACAATGTGATTTCAGGCATAAAAAAATAGCATCTAAACTTGTGCTACGCAAGTTCACATCAAATGTAGGTTCAGAAATGATGAAAAAAATGTAAAAGATCTTTAGATCTTGTTACTCTCTGAAGTGCAGCAGCTTTGGCAACTTCGGATGGTACCATGCCTCTGGTTTTGGTCACGACAAAGGGGGCTGTGGGCACGGCTGCCGGGGCAGAGATGGCAAGAAACAGTCCTACACCGCTCTCCTTGGCCATGCGAAGGCGCGCCACCACATCCTGCACAACACAGATTGTTACCAAAGATCACATCTCTAAAACACATTGATAGAACACAGTTGCAATAATCAAATACAGAGGACCAAGTTAGGAGCATTTGTGCCATACAATTTTCTTAAACAGCTATCATGCAATCAGCGTGCTGAGGAGTGTGACAACTCTTGGCTTGAGACAGCTATAACAAAGCTCAAGCTACATACTACTTTTGCCATGGAATTCCGTACCCCTTAAGACTGAAATCAATCCAAACCAAATGTACATAATGCATGCACAAAAACCTCTAATAAAATTCAAGTTCTGCAATTCAATCAGAAAATAAAAGAATTTCCGGTATCTAATTGATGCGCCCCCAAACCAAGTATTTCATTGTTTAACTGCAAACTCACCAAGTGGTGCACCCCGCAGATGACTCCAGCGGCCAAAAAATGACTTGAAGAGCTTCACCATGTTCACGTCCTTGAAGTGGAGCGTATCGATGACTGGGGTTGTTTGGCAAGACAGGAACGGGGCTAGGACTACGGACACAAAACCTGAAATATAGATTAAGCATACATAAATAACCCGCTGGTAAAAATGTGCTTGCAAATAAAACATGTTCACTAATAAACTAACCTGCAGGACCAAATCTGGGAGCAGATGAGTTTGCTCCAGACATGGCGTGGGGGAGCATGTTAGTCACTGCAAAATAATGATATCAACAAATTAAGTGATCACATGAACAGTGAGCAGGCAATAGGAGCCAAGTTAAAATCAACAAATTCAGTGATCAAATGCAGAGAGTAGAAGCCAAATTTAACTGTACCGTGGATGGGATGTCCAAGTAGTCTGGGGCACACTAGCACTGCTAGAAGTGCAGCGGCTTTGGCAACTTCGGATGGTACCTTGCTACTGGTTTTGGTCACGACAAAGGGGGCTGTGGGCACGGCTGCCGGGGCAGAGATGGCAAGAAACAGTGCTACACCGCTCTCCTTGGCCATGCGATGGCACGCCACCACATCCTGCACAACCCAGATTGTTACCAAAGATCACACCACTAAAACACATTGATAGAATATAGTTGCAATAATCAAATACATAGGACCAAGTTAGGAGCATTTGTGCCATACAATTTCTTAAACAGCTATCATGCAATCAGCCTGCTGAGGAGAGTGACAACTCTTGGCTTGAGACAGCTATAACAAAGCTCAAGCTACATACTACTTTTGCTATGGAATTCCATACCCCTCAAGACTGAAATCAATCCAAACCAAATGTACATAATGCATGCACAAAAGCCTCTAATAAAATTCAAGTTCTGCAATTTAATCAGAAAACAAAAGAATTTCCAGTATCTAATTGATGCGCCCCCAACACCAAGTATTTCATTGTTTAACTACAAACTCACCAAGTGGTGCACCCCGCAGATGACTCCAGCGGCCAAAAATGACTTGAAGAGCTTCACCATGTTCATGTCCTTGAAGTTGAGCGCACCGATGACTAGGGTAGTTTGGCAAGACAGGAAGGGGACCAGGACTACAGAGACGAAACCTGAAATATACATTAAGCATACATAAATAACCTGCCGGTAAAAATGTGGTTGCAAATAAAACATGTTCACTAATAAACTAACCTGCAGGACCAAATCTAGGAGCAGATGAGTTAGCTCCAGACATGGCGTGGGGAAGCATTTTAGTTACTGCAAAATAATGATATCAACAAATTCAATGATCACATGATCAGCGAGCAGGCAATAGAAGCTAAGTTAAACATCAATAAATTCAGTGATCAAATGTAGGGAGTAGAAGCCAAATTTAACTGTACCATGGATGGGATGTCCAAGTAGTCTGGGGCATACTAGCCCTGCTAGAAGGGCAGCGGCTTTGGCAACGTCGGATGGTACCATGCCACCGGTTTTGGTCACGACAAAGGGGGCTGTGGGCACGGCTGCCGGGGCAGAGATGGTAAGAAACAGTGCTACACCGCTCTCCTTGGCCATACGATGGCGCGCCACCACATCCTGCACAACACAGATTGTTACCAAAGATCACACCACTAAAACACATTGATAGAACACAGTTGCAATAATCAAATACAAAGGACCAAGTTAGGAGCATTTGTGCCATACAATTTTCTTAAACAGCTATCTTGCAATCAGCCTGCTGAGGAGTGTGACAACTCTTGGCTTGAGACAGCTATAACAAAGCTCAAGCTACATACTACTTTTGCCATGGAATTTCATACCCCTCAAGTCGGAAATCAATCCGAACCAAATGTACATAATGCATGCACAAAAGCCTCTAATAAAATTCAAGTTCGGCAATTCAATCAAAAAACAAAAGAATTTCCAGTATCTAATTGATGCCCCCCAACCCAAGTATTTCATTATTTAAGCGCAAACTCACCAAGTGGTGCACCCCGCAGATGACTCCAGGGGCCAAAAATGCCTTGAAGAGCTTCACCATGTTCACGTCCTTAAAGTGGAGCGCATTGATGCCTGGGGTAGTTTCGCCAGGCAGCTTGCCATCACCGATAATGACCGGCACATCAGAGGGTTGGTCGGCGGGGCCTTTGTCCATTCTCATCTTGAGAAACAACTTGAGAGCCTTCTCGAGAACATCCTTTAAGTCCTCTGGGTTGTCTGGCTTGGCAATCCTTACTACATCCTTCATAGTCCTCTAGACTTTGCAGACAAACACCAAAACACTTAAATACTCTGATGAAACTGAAATTCATACAACTGGTGAAGAACTAAGCAGAAATTGCTCATCCAAATTCATTGGTTGCCGCGAACTCGCGAACCATCCACTCCGCTGCATAGAATGTACCTAATCGAGCGACCAACTCAAACGCCCGCTGCTTACCAATCGCGGAAATAATTCCGGGAGAATACCCACGAGAAGGGATCCAAAGCAAAACCCCAAACTGTTAGTTCCCGTGACTAGGGAAATCAGTTTCCTCGACGAACTGAATCGCGACAAACACAGGGCGGGCAACGATGAATTGAATTGCGACAAGAGCGAGACCAACCAAATTAGTTTGCTGAGCAATCGACCACCAAACTATGAGCGACGAACTGGAGGGAGTGGGAGAGGAAGCGAATGAACTTACGCTCGACCAACGAGAACTGCCGGGGATGCCATGGACGCGGAACGTGAGGTGGCGAGCACGAAGTCGAGGCTTCGAGGGAAACGGTGTCGGGGGCTCGTGGGCGAGGAGGACGAGAGCGGGTTGGAAATGCGTGAGACGGTGGGGGGGTGTTGAATTTGGGCGTTGAGCGTGCGGGCGCTCCAGGTGCAAATCAAGTTGGGAGCTGGCTGGGTCGACCCATTGGGTAGTTAGCCCGACCCACGGAAGCAAGGCTAATGGGTCACATGGGTCGGCCTCAAATCAGAGAAGGCACAGAAGCCGGAGCCTAGTCGACCCAAAACCTGACGCACGGAAGATAGACAGGCATGGAGTCGAGCGAGCTACCCGCGGCGGCGGCGGCGGCGGCGGCGGCGGCGTCTCGGCGCGTCACCCTACCCTCCGGCGGCGACGACTCCGCGTGCCGCGCTCCCCTCCGGCGGCTGTCCCGTCAGGTAAGCTTCCCCCGCCTCTCTGTTCTTTCCCTTCCGTTAGTTGTCCTAGGTTTTGTCCTAGGATTTGTTCTTCCCCGTCAGATGCGGCAGGATCTGTTGCCTGCTTCCTTCCTCGGTCAAGCCAATCAAATGGACTAGTATGTAGGCTGTTCTTTTACTGATTTGGTGGAGTTCTAATTGTTGCAGTCCTTTGTGATCTGATTGCTCGTTATATAGTATCACTGATATACTACTTGTGTGCCCGTAGTCTGATATACTACTTGTTTATGTAATGTAACTTGAACAAAATTTCTCCTGACAGCAAATGTGCTTCAGTGCTGAGCATGGCAGTTTTTTTTTCAGCACTGAACATGTGATGTTTCTTTTAGTTCTGGGCAAGTTTGAATGCAGCAGTAAGAGAATAGAGGGTATCGCTATGTGGGAATCTTTTTTCCACCTACAAATTGGTGCTAAAAGTTAAGATACAATGCTCAGAATTTTTCAGAGGGGGCATACCCTGGACGCATCACTAAATTAACATAGAACTTACTCTTATCTTCCCATGAATATAAATTAACATAGAGTTTGAGTATAAATCGTTTTCTATATCTTTGTACTCTCCAACAGCTTTTCTATATCTCGTGCGTAGTCTAGAGAGCAATTCTCGCTCTCCATCTTTTGCTAGCGATAAATCCAGAATAGAGGAGGTCTATATTTAGATATCCAATTGAAGACGCTGTTGGAGGGTAATTTTTTTAACTAAAATCTCTATTCCTAAGATAAGATATAAAGAGTCTAATCTAGCTAAGCTAGCTAGCACAATAACCAAATTGCTAACTGATGATGCACAAAATACGGGCAAGCGAGATCGATAATGGATGGATCACATGATCGTATCTTGGCATTCATTCTCCGCCGCCCCTCGACCATGGTGCGCACTGCGTCCGCTTTGGTGGCCTGCCTCTGCAGCATGCCAACGAGCGCCTCCTCCCCTGGCCTCGCCGCTAACGCCGCCGCGCCGTGCCTGAACCGTCCTGCCAGGCCGACCATCCTCTCGTGCATGCCCATGACCGTGCTCTCCAGTACAGCCGTGGCGGCCACCTTCTCTGGCGTCTGTTGGGTATTTTAACGACTGCGAAAGTGAATCCGCAAGCGCACGGATATCGTTGTAGCTTTCCCCTCAGAGAAGAGTATTCCAAGGGTATCGAATCCAAGGGAACGTGTGTGTAAACCTACGACTCTAGTATCCAAGGACAACCAACCAGATAAGATAAGAGTAAGATACAATACTCAGAATTTTTCAGAGGGGGCGTACCCTGGATGAGTCACTAAATTAACATAGAACTTAGTTACTCTTATCTTCCCATGAAGCCAATCAGCAGGTCAACAGCTTATGTAATTCAATATTTTTTTTAATTTTTTAGACCACAGCTTATGTAATTCTGTATGCTGCTTTGTTACACTACTGCCAAAAAGCCAATCAGCAGGACAGTTAATTGGCTGGTGAGGTGGTGTAGTAGCTTTTTTTATATATATAACAAAGCTGGAGGTAGACCTGCATTCTGGTTCTATTGCAGTAAAACATGAAAAAGAATAGAATTGCTTTAGTCAATTTGTTGGTAACCAAACTTAGTAAAATCAAACAATTTGTCTGTGCTTAATCCTATTATTATGTGTCTAATGTATTGTGATGCCGACTAATTCATATTTCTGTACTCACTGAGCTAATAAACTGTATCCCAACTATTAATCTTTTTAAGAGTTTGAAAACATGGAAGAGGAAGAAGGGGCTCATGAAGTGTACCAAGGGGGTAGCTCATTGTTCATGCTTGACGAACTAAGGATAAGGGTTCAACCACCATTGTTGTCTCCTACAATTGTAAACATTTGCAGAACTTTTAGCAGTGGTGAGCATTTTTTACTTTAGTTGCCTGCTATTGCCGCTGTTCTGATCATTTGTGTTTTTTTTCCATGTTGCACCCTATGGAAGAACAAACTGTTGAATGCACAATTGAGCTATCACATTAACTCCTTATGCCCTTTTCACATTAGGACTTCCCCATAAGACTAGGACTGATTGGTTGGCCAAGGGCCATATATTCCTTGTATCGCACACTGTTTGGTTAAGCAAGGTTAAACCCATCTAATCTCCCCCTTCTCTCTTAAGCCGGCGGCAAGGGGTGCATAACCCTGCCGGCCACCACGGACCGCGACTACGAGCTTCGTAGTCGTGGACCGGCTACCCTGAGCACCAACGCTCTTGACAACCTGGTATCAGGAATCAGGCGATTTTCCTCCTCACATTCCCAAGCCACCGAGCCCTCCACAGCCGCCGCACCCCACCACCACAGCTCACCTCCTTCGCCGCCCTCTCCCTCGTCGTCCCCCTCCATGGGCGACCAGCCCACCCTCGCTGATATCATGAAGCAGTTGGAGTCCCTCACCACAGAGATGACGGCTATGAAGGCCAACATGGAGGGCCTGAAGGATAAGGCCGCCACGACGGCGGAGGGCGGCGGTAGCCGTTCCGAGGTGCCCCGCAACCTCGACCGTCCCCCCAAGTTCCACAAGCTTGACTTCCCCCACTACGACGGCAAGACAGACCCCATGCTCCTCATCAACAAGTGCGAGTCGTATTTCAGGCAGCAACGCACCATGGCCGAGGAGCGCGTCTGGATGGCGTCGTACAATCTCGAGGACGTCGCCCAGCTCTAGTTCATCCAGCTCTAGGAAGACGAGGGCACGCCGCCGTGGGGGCGTTTCAAGGACCTCCTCAGTCTGCGCTTCGGGCCGCCTTTGCGTTCGGCGCCCCTATACGAGCTGACGGAGTGTCGGTGCACGGGCTCCGTGGAGGAGTACTCCAATCGCTTCCAGGCCCTCCTACCCCGCGCCGGCCGACTCGAGGAGTCTCAGCGCGTCCAACTCTTCACCGGGGGCCTAATGCTGCCGCTAAGCCACGCCGTTCGGATCCACAACCCGGCGACGCTCGCGGCGGCTATGAGTCTGGCCCGCCAGGTGGAATTGGTGGAGCTCGACAGGTTGCAGCAGGCGCCGGCCAAGCCCGCGCCTCGCGCGCTGCTGCCAGCCCTGGCACCGCACCTCGCGCTGCCCGCGGTTCCGGCGCCGCTCGCCCTGCCTACACCAGCACTACAGGCGCTCCCGGCGCCACCACCGGCGCTGCCAGCCCCCCAGATCCGGGGCGGGGCCAACCAGGCAAAACGCCTTTCGCCTGAGGAGCAGGCGGAATGGCGACACCTCGGCCTCTGCTACAACTGCAACGAACCCTATTCCCGGGACGACAACCGAGTTTAACGCCAGATTTTCTACATCGACGGCGTCGAACTCGGTGTCGCCGCGCCAACCGACGGCAAGGCCAATCAGGACGCGCCGGTGTTCTCCCTCCGGGCCGTTGCTGGTATGCCGATTTGTGACACGATGCAGGTACGCGTGACCGTGGGCGCGGCGACCTTCACGGCCCTCTTAGACACCGGGTCCACCCACAACTTCATCGCGTAGGCGGCGGCAAGTCACACGGTCTCCAGGCTCACTCCGACCCACGCTCACTGCCACGGTGGCCAACAGCGAGCGGATCTCCTGCCCCGGCGTGTTCCGTCAGGCACCCAATGCCATCGCCGGTGAGGAGTTCTGCGTCGACCTCTACATCATGCCAGTCGCCGGCTACGATCTGGTCCTCAGCACCCAGTGGATGGTGACCTTGGGCCCGATCGTCTAGGACTTCACCAAGCGCACCATGGCGTTCACTCGCCAAGGCCAGTCGGTTTGCTGGGCGGACGTGTCCGCGCGCCGGACTCCACTCCTCGCTGCCACCGCTTCCCCGACGGCCCTCCTCGACGAGCTGCTGTCCGGCTTTGGGGGTCTCTTCGCCGAGCCGACCTGAAGCGTCCCCCCATCAGGGAAGACTTAAAAGTGATGCTTTATCAGTCCCAGGAGGCCGATAACACTTTTATTACATCAGATGGTACATCACCGTACAACTCTTCGCGGTAATGGGCAGTGAAGCGCCACTATCGCGAGGATTACAACTAAAACCCATACTACTACACTAGCTACGAAAAGAGGATCATCAGAGTCTTGCGCCATGTGGAATCCAACGGTGGCCTCAACCACAGGCAAGACTGGGTGCAGGACGAAACCCTACTCGTTGTCTTCGGGGACGTAGTCTGGGTCTTCCACTGTAAAAGTAAGAATGGGGTGAGTACAAACGTACTCAGCAAGTCCAATCACACCCACGGAGGGGGGGTATAACAGAATTAAATGCACAGGATAATCCAACGTTAAAGCTATGGCTCATTTACGGAAAACTCGGTTATATGCAAAGGTCTGTGTAAAACATTTTCAAAACAGTTTTTCAGTAATAAAGAGCACATGATGCTGATCCACACAGGATCCAAGTTTTAAGCAGCTACCGGACTCCCCGTTCACCGTAGCACACGGCACAACTGCCGGATTCTTTCCAAACAACTCACACCAGCCCAACCATTCCCAGAAAGAACACTAGTTATGTGACCACAACGTAACTTGCCCAATACCGTGGGCACGGCTATTCGAATAGATTTTTAACTCTGCAGAGGTGTGCAACTTTTCCCACAGGTGGGGTACCACAGCACGAACACCTTGGTGCCGGTGCAGATCCCAACAAAGCCCTTACCCACCTTAGCTAGACCTGACTAGCCACCACGGGATCTATCAAGGGGTCATTCGACCTATCTCCGAGGTTTAACCGGGGCATAAGTCACACAGAGCTTATCCCGTCTCCTTGTTCACCCGTTGCTCTCAGCTCTCCTGATGGCTATCAGACTAACTAGAGGGGTTAGGCTATGCCGTTGCCCACACAACGGTCAAGTGGTTTGCACGTCAGGAAGCTAGGTGAGATGACACATCAACTCGGTCCTTAGGGGTGACAAGATGGATATCTCCCTTCCTCGCTCAACCACACAGGTACGAGCACACCATCGGCAATTCACACAGAAATGCCATCCATCCCGTCTAACTCATCTTTCAAAACCACATTTATCCCTTCCCACACACACACACATTTTCTTTATAAAATCAAGTAGTCAAGGTATGGTTATCACAACAAGGGTGGCTATCCTACCATGTCTTCAGCAAGCAAAACCATGCAAATTTATAAAACAGGCCACTGGGTTGTGTTTATAAAAACTGGGACAGAACATGCATCAAAGAGCGGGATTGAACTTGCCATCATCAAACCCTTGCGGGAGGTCCCGATCGAAGCACGTTCCCTCGGGCTCGGGGTCGCTGAACTGGTCCTCGTTCGTTTGGTCACAGTCGAGACTTTCCTCATTCACTCCGTGTCCTACGACGCAAACAGACACACAATCAAGCGAAAGAACTAAAAGCTTTTATCGTTGAGCTTAAATCGGAAATAATTTAGTTACGGAGGTAGAGGTAATATTTTTGGGTGGTTTCTTAATGGCATGGTTAAAACTATACTAGAAAGGGCGTGGTAAAGTTTCGGGTCGATCGGAGGTCGTTTCGCACATAAAATGACGAGTTAAAGACGGTTTGAGGGTCCAGGGGCTTGTTCGTAATTAACCGGAATGAGTAAGGACCTTTTTGCGAATCCTGGAAATACTCAGGGCACGCTAAAGGGTGTTGAGTACAATTAGGTTTATGTAATGGAGGGTTTATTTTGAATAACGGAGAGTACAGGGCCTTTCCTGCAAAAGAGAGTGAGTAGGGGTTTCTTTTGGGAAAAATATAGGAAAGAGGGGGGGGGGGGGCTATGGGCAAAACTGCCCCCTTTCTTCCTCCCCTCGCTAGCAGGAACAGAGGAGGGGGAGGGGGGAGTTCGGCGCCGGCTCAATCCGGTGGCCTAGGGCCCGGGGTGGCTCGGGGTTGAGGGGGAAAAGGGGGAGGGAGGCGCGGGGATCCCATCCCCGGTCTCACCTTGACTTGGGACGTGGTGAGGGAGCGGGCCCGCGGTGAGGGGCGGTGGCCGGTGGTGGGGTGCGCGGCGGTGGCGCTAGGGGCAGGGGGGAAGAGGGTAGGGGCGGTGGTGGTGGTCGTGGTGGTGGAGTGCGGCGCTGGGGGTATTTATAGAGGGAGTGGGCGGTGAGGCGGAGGGGAACGGGGCGGTGGCGGCCGGCGGGCGGTGCGGGGCGCCATCAATGGCGCTCGGCCGCTTGCGGCCGTCGCGACGCGGCGTGGCGGGGAGGGCGCCGAGCTCCGCACGTGGGGAGGAGCAGCGTGGTGCGGCACAGGGGCAGCGCGCGCGCGGGGTGCGGCAGGGAACAGCGGCGGGCGGCACGGCTTGACGACGGGCGGCGCGGCCACGTTCCGGGGGCGGGCACGCGCGTGCGCGAACGGCGCGGTGAAGCGCGGGCCAGGGCACGGCGCGTCGCGCGGTCACGCGTCGCGCGTGCCTGGGGATGTGCGCGCGTGGGAGGGGCGGCGTGGCTCGGGAAGCCGGGGGCCGGGCGTCGTTCAGGAGCAGGGACAGGGGAAGGGAGGAGAGGGGAGGAGGGAAAAGAAAGAAGGAAGGAAAAGGGAAAAAGGAAGAAGGAAAAGGGAAGAAAGGAAAGGAAAGAAAGAAGGAGAGAGAAATTGGAAAAAGAAAAAAAGAAAAGAAGGAAATGGGAGGGAGAAAAAGGAAAAGGAGAGAGGGGGAAGGGACGCGTCGGCGCCGGTCGCGGCGGCGACCGCGGCCGGTCGGCCACGCGCGCGCGGGATTCGCGCGCTGCCGGCGCTAATTGCGGAGAGCGGTCGTGACGCGGTGGCGAGGGTCGAGGCGGTGCGCGTGGGGGACGCCGGGCACTGAGCGGCACAGGGCGGGGATGTGACGGCGCGCGTGTGGCGGAGAGGGTCAGGGTTTTACGATGAATAAGTTTTTAGTCGGGACTCCCTAACGCGTAGTTTAGATTTGAAATTTTCGGGGCGTTACAAACCTACCCCACTTAAATGAATCTCGTCCTCGAGATTCGGCTGGCTCCTAAATAGGTGGGGAAACTCCTTCTTTAGCGCCTCTTCGCGTTCCCATGTTGCTTCTTCTACTCCGTGTCTGCTCCATTGAACTCTGCATATCCGTACTTCGGAGTTTCTTGTCCTCCTAGTGACAGTGTCCAGAATTTTGACCGGTACTTCCTGGTACCGCAGATCCGGTTGCAGGTCTATTGTTTCCACCGGCACATGTTCTCCCTCGGGTACTCTCAAACACCTTCTTAATTGCGAGACATGAAACACTGGGTGTATATCCGATATTTCTTCTGGTAATTCCAGTCGGTATGCCACTGCTCCGACTCTCTTCAGAACTCGATACGGTCCAATGTACCGAGGGGCTAATTTTCCTTATACCTGAAATCTTCGTGTCCCTCGAATGGGTGAGACTTTGAGATAAACAAATTCTCCCGGATTGAAACTTATTTCCCGCCTCTTCTTGTCCGCATAGCTCTTTTGTCAGGACTGAGCCGCTTTCAATTTCTCGCGGACCTCCGCTACTTTTTCTTCTGCTTCTTTTAAAAGTGCGGGTCCTACTAGGGCACGTTCTCCAACTTCTGACCACATCAGGGGAGTTTTGCACTTCCTTCCATAGAGAGCTTCGAATGGCGACATGCCCAAGCTGGGTTGGTAACTATTGTTATACGAGAATTCTGCATAAGGTAGACTCTGTTCCCAATCATTTCCATAGGTCAGGACACACGCTCTCAGCATATCTTCCATGACCTGATTTACCCTTTCGGTTTGACCATCCGTCTGGGGGTGGTATGCGGAGCTAAAATCCAACTTAGTGCCCATGGCTTGATGCAAGCTTTTCCAAAATCTAGAGGTAAATTGGGTTCCTCTATCTGAGACAATTCTGCTAGGCACTCCATGTAATTTTACTATGTTTTCTACATAAAGCTTCGCCAGTTTTTCTCCACCATAAGTGGTTCGTACGGGTATAAAATGAGCCGATTTAGTGAGTCGGTCCACTATTACCCATATGGAATCGTGTCCCTTCTGTGTTCTAGGCAGACCCACTACAAAGTCCATTCCTATCTCATCCCATTTCCAGACTGGAACGGGTAGGGGTTGCAATAACCCTGCTGGCTTTTGATGTTCGGCCTTGATCCTTTGACAAGTATCACAATGTGCCACAAATCGTGCAATATCTGTTTTCATTCCATTCCACCAATACTTTTGCCTTATGTCCATATACATTTTGGTGGTTCCTGGGGTGATGGAGTAGGCCGAGTTATGGGCTTCGTCCATGATTATCTGCCGGAAGTCTCCATCCTGGGGTACACAAATCCTATTCTCGTACCACAATGTCCCTTTATTGTCTACTCTGAAGCCCGGTGCTTTGTTTTCTCCAGTTTGTTTGCGGATCTTCATTAACTCCTGATCCGAGCTTTGGGCTTCTCTAATCCTATCCTCTAGTGTCGATTGAACGTTTAGCACTTGGCTGGAACCTCGAGGAATAATGTGCACATTTAATCGTGCCATTTCCTTTCGCAGATGGTCGTTCGTGGGCCCATAGGATTTTCGACTTAGGGCATCGGCTACTACGTTTGCTTTCCCGGAGTGATACTGAATTTCCAAATTGTAGTCCTTAACCAACTCCAACCATCTTCTTTGCCTTAGGTTTAAATCCGGCTGGGTGAAGATATACTTCAGGCTCTTGTGGTCGGTGTAAACCTCACACTTATTTCCAATCAGGTAATGTCTCCAAATCTTCAGGGCATGCACTACGGCTGCTAATTCCAAATCATGGGTCGGATAATTCTGCTCATGAGTCCTGAGTTGGCGGGAAGCATATGCAACAACTTTTCCATCTTGCATCAGTACACACCCTAATCCTTGTCGGGACACGTCACAATAAATGACAAAGTCCCGATGGATGTCCGGTAGGGTCAGCACTGGGGCGGTTGTCAACCTTTGCTTCAATTCTTGAAAACTTCTTTCACAATTTTCCGTCCAGACAAACTTCTTCTCCTTCTTAAGAAGTTCCGTCATGGGTCGGGCTATCTTAGAAAATCCCTCGATAAATCTCTGATAGTACCCGGCTAACCCAAGGAAGCTTCTGATTTCACTGACGTTAGTTGGTCGCTGCCAGTTGGAAACTGCTTCGACCTTCTCTGGGTCCACGGCTACACCTTCCGCGGTCAGGATGTGACCAAGGAAAGCTACTCTCTCCAGCCAGAATTCACACTTGCTAAATTTGGCATATAGTCTATGTATCCTTAGCTTTTCCAACACTACCCGCAGATGTTGCTCATGTTCCTGAACACTCTTGGAGTAGATAAGTATGTCGTCGATAAAGACTACGACAACCTTATCCAGCTCATCCATAAATACTTTGTTCATGAGGTTCATAAAGTAGGCAGGGGCATTGGTTAGTCCAAAGGACATTACTGTCACACCCGATTTATAAGAACATAAATCGAGCAATCATATATGCGCCAGGATCAAGTCACGCATATATACAACAGATTATCAAGATATCACAACACATGTCACGAATAACATTAACATAAATCGTAAATGAATCATAAATGAATTATTTTATTACAACCGAATCAAGAATCGGTTCAAGAGTTGCGGAAGCGTAAAAGAGATACATGAAGAGCTGGGCGCCACAGGGACGTCGACTGGGAGACAAACGCCTAGAAGTCGTCGAAGCCGCTGACGTAGTCCTCCACGTTGCCGGGCACTGAGCAGCAGTCGAAGATATCCAAAATGAAACAGAAGAGTAGAGAGGCAAGTGTGAGTACAAACTAGTACTCAACAAGTATAACACGAGTATGAGGCTCTAGGGTTAGCTGACTCAACTGCATTAGCTTTTAATCTTGGCAAATTTTATTAAAGCTAATTACTACAAGTGGATGAGTTACCATAACCCAAATTGCATAAGAATTAATCAATATTAATTAAGAACTACTGAGAACCATCCAAACCAAAACCACCCGGGGAATCGCCCTCGTCAAAGGTTGACAACCCCACTAATCAGACGGAGGATCTGCGCCGCTCATGACTGTGAGCACAGCTGATATATCAGTTTTACACTCTCGAGAGGTTGCACAACTTTACCCACAAGTCGTAAGCTACGCTAGTTATTCATCACACTTCCTTAGGTGAGATGGCTAGCAAGCACACTACGAGACCGTTACAAAGGACCACGTTGGTAAGGCGTAACCGCTAAGGATTCTGGATCAGCAACGATGGGGCCCACCTCCGGGGGCACAAGACACACAGCACAGACCAAGCCGGAGGAGCAGGGACCATTGAAGCTTACCACCCCTCTTGCCCACGCAGGTAAGTTACTCCCGAACCAAAGTGACCTAATTAGTAAGTCAAGACCGTCCCATTCCAGTCTTGTGGTTGCGCGGTTGTCCCAGGTTGTCGCTCTATGAACCGGTCCTTATGGAGAGTGGCCAACCAAGCACTAAGCACCGTGCTGGCCCCCTAAACCATGTTTCTAACAAAAACATCTTTTAAGGACGCACAAACCACTCAAGCACACAGCACAGAGGGTCGGCTCCAGAATTAAGTTGCATAAGACCATTAATCAAATTAATTAAAAAGGACCAAGATTTGTTATAGCGCAGCAACCTAGCACAACTAACCAAGAATGCAACCCATAGGATATATATAAGGATATAAAAGTGGCTAGGAAGTCCTTATAGGTATACAGAATTAAAATGCAGTATGAAATTGTATTTAAAAGTGATAGGAGGTTCATGTTATACTTGCCTTCCTCGTACTCTCCCGGCTGCTGCTCGAACTGCTCGGAAGACGGCTGCTCCTGGTACTGGTCCAAAGGCTCCGCGTCTACTCACGATCGCAACAGCAATACATGGGCCACACATGCACACACATGCAAACAATTGCAAAATATAAGAAAACAGTACCACATTACATAGAAACAGCACACAAAACTAGTCTAAAGCTATTCTACGCGTTACAACGATCGCGTGGACATAAAGAACACCTAAAACGGAGCTAAAACGCGAAAACTACGCTTAAAACAGGATCCAGGGGCTTATTTGTAAGAAAACTGGAGATCCTAAGGGGTTCTGCGCAAAAACCGAGGACTTAAACGTAATTAAAGCCTAGATCTAGGGGCTACCACGAGGAAAACCCAAGAGATGGACTGCGGGTTCAATTTCCAGGAAAGACAGGGGCTTAAACGAGTAAAATCAGGGCTGAACTGCAATTTCTTTTGAATTAAGATGGACCGCGGGTTGATTCGAGAAAACTACAAGGGCTCTTTAGAAAGACTGCCGGCCGAACCGGTACGTTTCAATCTGGATCGTTGGATTAAGACCGGGCGGCTCAGATTAGATCTGCTACGCGAAGGGGTACGCGCGAACGTGGGCCTTCGGATCAAGATCGGATGATCGGAAACGGATCTACGGCTGAAGCTCACGCGTCCACCGGATTTTAAACGAGCGGCTGAGATCTAATACCGATTGGGATCTAATCTAGATCGTCGCTTCGAGATCTAACGGCTTGGATCGCGTACCGGTCTGGATCTAATCCAGACCGTAGGACTGGATCGGACGGCCAACGGGGCTCCGGCCAGCTCCGGCGGCGCGGAGGCGTTGGGCACGGTGGAGGCGGCGGAGGTTCGCCGGAGGACACGCGCCTTGGCGCTTCTGGCCTCGGTTCGGGGTACGGCCAGCACGGGGAGAGAGAGGGGAGCACGGGGAAAAGATCCAGGGGGTGCGGGGAGGGCCAAGGTGGCCGTAGCGGCGGGGCGGCGGCAGCCCGTGGCTCGGGAGCGCCGGCGAGCGTGCGCGGTCGCGGAGAGGCGAAACCGAGGGAAAAGAGAGGCGGGAGAGGGTCCTTACCCCACCGGGGTAAGCCCACGGTGCTTGGGCGATGGAGGAAGGCGGCGAGGAGACGGCGCGGCGACGACCCGAAGCTTGCGGTGATGGCGAGCGCGGCGGCTAGGGTTTGGTGCGGGCGAGCACGGCGGCGACCTGGGGGAAACCCTAGAGTGGCGGCGGGCTTTGTAGGGCGGCCACGCAGCGTCCTGGCGAGCGGGCCCGAGGAAGAGCTCGCCGGAGAAATCGGGAGGAAACCGTTGGGCGCCGGGGAAAACAGAGGAAGGGGAGAGAAAGAAGGGGAGGTGGGAGATGGCGCTGACGCGTGGGTCCAGATCGCCAGAGGGAGAAGGGGGAGAGCGGGGAGGGGCGCTGGCTCGGGCTAGGGAAAAGAAGTGGGCCGGCGTGCGGCCCACGCGGGAAGGGAAAGAGGAGGGAGGCCGGGCCTCGGGCTTGGCCCACGCAGAAAGGAAGGGGGAAGAGAGAGAGGCCGGGGAAGAATTGGGCCAGGGCAAAAGAGAGCCCGTGAGGGAGAGAGGAAGAGGGTTTTGGGCTGGGCCGAGAGAGGGAGTTGAGCTGGTCTTCTCCTTTCCTTCTTTTCTTTTCTTTTCCTACTCCTAAACTATTCAAACAACCTACTTGAATTCAAATAAGTTTGAATTCAAACCTTATAATTTCAACACAAATAAAATAATGCTGCGGCATGAATGCACAAACACTTTAATCCTATGATGAATTTTAATTACTTGCATTATAAAATTACCTTAAATGCGAGATAATTTAGGGAAAACTCCGGAAATTTTATTTGAGCCCAGAATAAATTCGTTAAAATTTAAAGAAATTACCTCAGGGTGTTACAATTACGGTGAACTCAAACTGCCCGTATCGGGTGACAAAAGCTGTCTTGGGGATATCACTTTCTCTAATCTTGAGCTGGAAATATCCTGACCTTAAATCGATCTTGGAAAAGTACTTGGCTCCTTTTAGCTGATCGAACAGGTCATCAATCCTGGGGAGGGGGTACTTATTCTTAATGGTAACCTCGTTCAGTGCTCGGTAATCTACACACAACCTCATACTCCCATCCTTCTTCTTGACAAACAGCACTGGGGCTCCCCATGGCGACGAGCTTGGTCTAATGAAGCCAATTCGTTGCAGTTTTTCTAGTTGCTTCTTTAATTCTGTTAACTCAGAGGCCGCCAACCTATAGGGTCTCTTGGCTATAGGGGATGTTCCGGGGATAAGGTCTATGACGAACTCTATATCCCTGTCGGGCGGCATACCGGGAAGCTCTTCGGGGAATACATCTGGGTATTCGTTTACTACCGGGACTCCTTCTAAGGGCTTGGCTTCCAAGCTAAACACCATTGGGTCAAACTTACTGTCCCGTGTATGGCAGATTACTTGCACTCCTTCGGGGTTTGTTAGGTGCACCACTTTGTCGGTACAGCCTATGAGACCATTGTGTCGGCTTAACCAGTCCATTCCAAGGATCACGTCTATTCCCCCAGACTTAAGTACTACCAAATCTGCTAGAAAGTCTACCCCACTTAAATTGATCCTTACCCGTGGACAGCCTAACTGACAACTAATGTCGCCTCCAGGCGTCCGGGTTAATAGGGGTGTTTTTAGTAGCACTGTAGGTATTCTGTATTTTTCCACAAAACCCGAGGATATGAACGAGTGCGACGCTCCAGAATCGAATAGTACTGTTGCCAGAGCTGAGTTGACTAGGTACTCACCGAGCACTACACCTTGAGCCTCTTGAGCCTCCTGCGCGTCGATGTGATTGACGCGGGCTCGTCCAAATGATTGCTGCTTCATCTGCTGGCTGTTGTCGTTGTTGCGGATGGGCACTCGGTTGGCACCGGTCAGGGCTGGTCTGGGCCCATTCACCGTGTTGGAGAAGGCCGATGTAGCCGGCTTGTTCTTGGCATAAGGGCAATTGGCGATGAAATGCCCTGTCTCACGGCAGTTGAAACAGGCCCTAACATTGTTGTTGTCGGAGGCAACCAGGCTTGTGTTGCTCTGCGGGGCACTCATGGTATTCTGACTCTTAGGCTGTGCTTCAGGGGCCCGTGATCCTGTCACCTGGGACTGAGTCCTATACTGCATTGGGGCCTGAGATCTTGGTGCGGTGTAGTTGGAGTTCCTCGGCTTTTGGAAGCGGTCCTGTTGGCGGGCCTTACTTTCCAGGAATTTGCGCTTGTTATCCTTCCTCTCTTCGGCTTTGGCCCTTTCCGTGAGGATAGCCTTGTTCATCAGGGTGTTGAAGTCCGGATAGATCTGGGGGGTAAGCAAGGTCCGGAGTTCTGGGCTTAATCCCTTCTTGAACATGTCTTGCTTCTTATCGTCGTCATTCACTTCCTCTGGCGCGTATCGGGCCAATTCTATAAACCGGTGGGTGTACTCCTCCACCGTCATGCTTCCTTGTTGTAGTGCGCGGAATTCATCCGCCTTGCGCTTCATGGTGGCCGAAGGAATGTGATAGCGGCGGAACTCCCTTACGAATTCTCCCCAGGTGATGGTAGAGGCATCTTCGGCTGCGGCACAATAGTTTTCCCACCAGGATAATGCCGTTCCGGTGAGCTGGTGGGCTGCCAGAAGGACTTTGTCCCGGTCCTAGCATTCGAATGGTTCGAGCTTCCTCTGAATCACTCGCAACCAGTCGTCTGCATCCAACGGGTTGCAGGATCCGGCAAAGGTGGGCGGCTTGGTCCTTAGAAAGGCCGTCAGCTTGTCGTTCATATTCTGCCCTCGTGGCTGCCGGTTAATGAGGGCATTGGCCAGCGTCTCCAGTATGAGGGTCTGGTTGTGGATTATCTGCGCCAAGTCTCCGAGGGGTGGGGGTGGTGGTAGTTGTTCTCCTTCTTGACTTCCTCCTCGGTTCTGGCTTACTTCTTGTTCTCCTTGGGAAAAATCTTGTTCAACGGGCTGTGCTCCGGCACTAGCGGCTACGGGGTTCCGGCCACGGGAGGCCCTCGCGACATTCCGGGGGGTCACCTGTTGGTAGGGTAGACTGGGGTTACGTTTATGTGATGTTTAAGTTGTTTAATTCGTATATATATAAGGCAGAATCTACCTTCTGCCGGTACTCATATAAACAATCAGCACACAACAAACCAGCACACAACATCACAAACAACAAGCACAAACCATTTTATTACTGCAAGGGGGGTACAACTTGGGGGTACGACTAGGTCTCGTGCTACTCGGCCAGGGTCTTGTCTAAGGGCACGTCTTAAGCTGGGGGGGTGCATCACTGGGACGGCGTCGGTTATTCTATTCGCGAGGCGTGCCTTCTTCCGGGGCGGGGAGGGTGAGAGATCCTCGTTCGCCGTCCTCTGGGTTTCCATCTGGCAAGGGTTGCGCTGCAGCACCCCCTTTGACGGCGGCGGCAGAACTTTCAGGGTTCTCGGGTGGAGCGTGTGTGTTCCCAAAGAGTGTTCCCCATCCTATGACAGGTGTCCCGAGTAAAACATGATCTTCTCCAATTGCCGGGACTGGTGTTCCACTTTGGGTCCACTCTTGCATACGCCGGTCTTAGGCCTGCTTGAGGCTCTCTTGGGCGACTGCTTCGCTACTGACCGCGGCTGCGGCTCTCGCCTCGGCGTGGGCGGCTCGGATCTGCTGTAACCTTACTGCGAGCTCTGCTTGCTCGGCTCGATGGGTCTGTTCCCTCAGAAGGTTGGCTTGCTCATCAAAGAGTTGATCCAGGGCGGCTAGGTATGTAGCCACTTGGTACAGGGGGCCTTCTTCGTGGCGACGTCGTTCCAGGTTTCTCATGCGTGCTTCCCAGACTGGGGTTCTGATGGCCGGCGGGAAGAACTTGGCTGGCGTGGGGGCGAGGTGTTCTTCAAAAATCCGGCACAGATAACGGAGTGCTTTTCTGATGGCCAAGGGGTAGGTGTCTTGGTGTCTAAACCCTGTGGCGGTCGCTCGCCAAGGCTGGATGTTGGGGTAGCGGTTGCTCCTAGCGATGACCAGGATCACCCTGCAGCGGAGGGTACCATGGTGCTCGTACTCTCGGCTGTAGTACCTTGGGCGTTCTGTAACGCCAAGGTCCTCCAGGGTGTTGATTAAAAGGCTGGGGAAGCCAGGTGCAGCTTGGCAATCGCCCTGGGTCCATCCTTCCTCAGCCATCTGAAACAGAAATAGGGTAAACAATCTGGTACAGGTGCAAAAGGGAGTTGATGATATTTATTATTACAACAAGGGTGGTACAGTTTTCATGGATACGTGGTCCTTAGGGTAGGGTTCTAGCTCGGGGTGCTAATCCTATCATGGGGATTCTTCCTCGATCCTGATACGGCGTTTCTTTATTGGAAGGAACCGATCCATCTCATCTTCGGTCTGAGTACCCTTATCCCAATGGGTTTCCATGGGTTCTTCTTCTTCTTCTTCCTCTATCCATCCACCTATGCCATTACGGTTCTCGTATTCTTGCATCTGGGCTTGGAGGGTGGTTAAGGAATACTCGGCGCTTGCGGCTCTTGTCCGTTGTTCCTCCAGCTCCTGGGTTATCTTTTCAATCCCACGGATTAGCTGCTTCAGTTGTGCCGCCTGTTTGCGGCAGAGTGCATCCAAGCCAGTAAGGTAGATGGATAGGTGGGAGACCGTATCTTCTAGGTCTTCTTCTTCTCGTCCAAGTCCCCTCATCCGGGCAATCCAAGTGCGTCCTCTTCCTTCAGTGGGTGGGAAAAATCCCATAGTAGTCCGCTGAAGGTGGTGCCTGTAGAGCACACGCAGTCGTCGTAGGGCTTTACGGGCAGCCTTTCGGTAGGTATCGGGGAAACGGAAACCAGTTGTGGAGATGAACCATGGGTCCACATCAGGGTAGCGGGTGCTTTTCTCCACAAAAACCATCATGTCGCACCGAAGGGTGCCTCCAGAGATGTATTCTCGGTAGGCATACTCCGGTGGTTCCATGACCCCAACGCGTTCCAGGCTGAGCAATAATAATTTAGGAAGGCCGGGCTCTGCGTGGCAGATTCCGTTGACCCATCCATTGTCAGCCATCTGGAACAGGGCAAAAACCAGGGGTGAGTGTTTGTGCAGAAAATATCTAAATTAAAACAAGTCCTAGGGTTTAAAAAGGGGTTTCGCTCCTAGGGTCACGTCCTACGGCCAGCCTACGGCTCTGATACCACCTGAAGCGTCCCCCCATCAGGGAAGACTTAAAAGTGATGCTTTATCAGTCCCAGGAGGCTGATAACACTTTTATTACATCAGATGGTACATCACCGTACAACTCTTCGCGGTAATGGGCAGTGAAGCGCCACTATCGCGAGGATTACAACTAAAACCCATACTACTACACTAGCTACGAAAAGAGGATCATCAGAGTCTTGCGCCATGCGGAATCCAACGGTGGCCTCAACCACAGGCAAGACTGGGTGCAGGACGAAACCCTACTCGTTGTCTTCGGGGACGTAGTCTGGGTCTTCCACTGTAAAAGTAAGAATGGGGTGAGTACAAACGTACTCAGCAAGTCCAATCACACCCACGGAGGGGGGGTATAACAGAATTAAATGCACAGGATAATCCAACGTTAAAGCTATGGCTCATTTACAGAAAACTCGGTTATATGCAAAGGTCTGTGTAAAACATTTTCAAAACAGTTTTTCAGTAATAAAGAGCACATGATGCTGATCCACACAGGATCCCAGTTTTAAGCAGCTACCGGACTCCCCGTCCGCCGTAGCACACGGCACAACTGCCGGATTCTTTCCAAACAACTCACACCAGCCCAACCATTCCCAGAAAGAACACTAGTTATGTGACCACAACGTAACTTGCCCAATACCGTGGGCACGGCTATTCGAATAGATTTTTAACTCTGCAGAGGTGTGCAACTTTTCCCACAGGTGGGGTACCACAGCACGAACACCTTGGTGCCGGTGCAGATCCCAACAAAGCCCTTACCCACCTTAGCTAGACCTGACTAGCCACCACGGGATCTATCAAGGGGTCATTCGACCTATCTCCGAGGTTTAACCGGGGCATAAGTCACACAGAGCTTATCCCGTCTCCTTGTTCACCCGTTGCTCTCAGCTCTCCTGATGGCTATCAGACTAACTAGAGGGGTTAGGCTATGCCGTTGCCCACACAACGGTCAAGTGGTTTGCACGTCAGGAAGCTAGGTGAGATGACACATCAACTCGGTCCTTAGGGGTGACAAGATGGATATCTCCCTTCCTCGCTCAACCACACAGGTACGAGCACACCATCGGCAATTCACACAGAAATGCCATCCATCCCGTCTAACTCATCTTTCAAAACCACATTTTATCCCTTCCCACACACACACACATTTTCTTTATAAAATCAGGTAGTCAAGGTATGGTTATCACAACAAGGGTGGCTATCCTACCATGTCTTCAGCAAGCAAAACCATGCAAATTTATAAAACAGGCCACTGGGTTGTGTTTATAAAAACTGGGACAGAACATGCATCAAAGAGCGGGATTGAACTTGCCATCATCAAACCCTTGCGGGAGGTCCCGATCGAAGCACGTTCCCTCGGGCTCGGGGTCGCAGAACTGGTCCTCGTTCGTTTGGTCACAGTCGAGACTTTCCTCGTTCACTCCGTGTCCTACGACGCAAACAGACACACAATCAAGCGAAAGAACTAAAAGCTTTTATCGTTGAGCTTGAATCGGAAATAATTTAGTTACGGAGGTAGAGGTAATATTTTTGGGTGGTTTCTTAATGGCATGGTTAAAACTATACTAGAAAGGGCATGGTAAAGTTTCGGGTCGATCGGAGGTCGTTTCGCACATAAAATGACGAGTTAAAGACGGTTTGAGGGTCCAGGGGCTTGTTCGTAATTAACCGGAATGAGTAAGGACCTTTTTGCGAATCCTGGAAATACTCAGGGCACGCTAAAGGGTGTCGAGTACAATTAGGTTTATGTAATGGAGGGTTTATTTTGAATAACGGAGAGTACAGGGCCTTTCCTGCAAAAGAGAGTGAGTAGGGGTTTCTTTTGGGAAAAATATAGGAAAGAGGGGGGGGGGGCTATGGGCAAAACTGCCCCCTTTCTTCCTCCCCTCACTAGCAGGAACAGAGGAGGGGGAGGGGGGAGTTCGGCGCCGGCTCAATCCGGCGGCCTAGGGCCCGGGGTGGCTCGGGGTTGAGAGGGAAAAGGGGGAGGTAGGCGCGGGGATCCCATCCCCGGTCTCACCTTGACTTGGGACGCGGTGAGGGAGCGGGCCCGCGGTGAGGGGCGGCGGCCGGTGGTGGGGTGCGCGGCGGCGGCGCTAGGGGCGGGGGGAAGAGGGTAGGGGCGGTGGTGGTGGTCGTGGTGGTGGAGTGCGGCGCTGGGGGTATTTATAGAGGGAGTGGGCGGTGAGGCGGAGGGGAACGGGGCGGTGGCGGCCGGCGGGCGGTGCGGGGCGCCATCAATGGCGCTCGGCCGCTTGCGGCCGTCGCGACGCGGCGTGGCGGGGAGGGCGCCGAGCTCCGCACGTGGGGAGGAGCAGCGTGGTGCGGCACAGGGGCAGCGCGCGCACGGGGTGCGGCAGGGAACAGCGGCGGGCGGCACGGCTTGACGACGGGCGGCGCGGCCGCGTTCCGGGGGCGGGCACGCACGTGCGCGAACGGCGCGGTGAAGCGCGGGCCAGGGCACGGCGCGTCGCGCGGTCACGCGTCGCGCGTGCCTGGGGATGTGCGCGCGTGGGAGGGGCGGCGTGGCTCGGGAAGCCGGGGGCTGGGCGTCGTTCAGGAGCAGGGACAGGGGAAGGGAGGAGAGGGGAGGAGGGAAAAGAAAGAAGGAAGGAAAAGGGAAAAAGGAAGAAGGAAAAGGGAAGAAAGGAAAGGAAAGAAAGAAGGAGAGAGAAATTGGAAAAAGAAAAAAAGAAAAGAAGGAAATGGGAGGGAGAAAAAGGAAAAGGAGAGAGGGGGAAGGGACGCGTCGGCGCCGGTCGCGGCGGCGACCGCGGCCGGTCGGCCACGCGCGCGCGGGATTCGCGCGCTGCCGGCGCTAATTGCGGAGAGCGGTCGTGACGCGGTGGCGAGGGTCGAGGCGGTGCGCGTGGGGGACGCCGGGCACTGAGCGGCACAGGGCGGGGATGTGACGGCGCGCGTGTGGCGGAGAGGGTCAGGGTTTTACGATGAATAAGTTTTTAGTCGGGACTCCCTAACGCGTAGTTTAGATTTGAAATTTTCGGGGCGTCACACGACCGGCCTTCCCCCGCAGCGCGCGCGCAACCACAACATCGTCCTCAAGCCGGGCGCGCTGCCGGTGGCGGTCAGGCCGTATCGATACCCTGCTGCCCACAAAGATGAGCTGGAGCGGCAGTGTGCCGCCATGATCGCGCAAGGCATCGTCCGGCGCAGCGACTCCGCATTCTCATCCCCGGTCCTCCTCGTCAAGAAACCGGACGGATCGTGGCGGTTCTATGTTGACTACAGGGCGCTAAACGCGCTCACGGTAAAGGACGCTTTCCCCATCCCTGTCGTGGATGAGCTCCTGGACGAGCTCCATGGGGCGTGCTTCTTCACCAAGCTCGACCTGCGCTCTGGCTATCACCAGGTCCGCATGCGACCAAGTGACATTCACAAGACGGCATTCAGGGCGCACGACGGCCTCTACGAGTTCCTGATCATGGCTTTTGGGTTGTGCAACACCCCAGCCACGTTCCAGGCCTTGATGAATGACATCCTCCGGCCGTTCCTCCGCCGCTTTGTGCTTGTGTTCTTTGACGATATTTTGATTTACAGTCGCACATGGGCGGACCACTTGCACCACATCCGCGCAGTCTTCGGAGAGCTCCAGCGGCACCAGCTCTTCCTCAAGCGCTCCAAGTGCGCGTTCGCGGCGTCGTCCGTCGCGTACCTGGGGCACGTCGTCTCTGCCGCGGGCGTCGCCATGGACCCGGCCAAGCTCCAGGCTGTGCGGGATTGGCCGCCGCCACGGTCGGCGCGGGCGGTACACGGCTTCCTCGGCCTCGCCAGCTACTACAGGAAATTTGTGCACAACTACGGGACCATCGCCGCGCCACTCACCACACTTCTTCGGAAGGATGGGTTCTCGTGGTCCGAGGAGGCCGCTGCTGCGTTTGCCGCCCTCAAGGACGCGGTGACCTCGGCCCCGGTGCTAGCCATGTCGGACTTCGCCAAGACGTTCGTGGTAGAGTGCGACGCGTCATCTCACGGGTTCGGGGCCGTGCTGGTCCAGGACAGCCACCCGATCGCGTTCTTCAGCCGGCCGGTGGCGCCCCGGCACCGTGCTCTTGCCGCCTATGAGCGCGAGCTGATCGGCCTGGTGCATGCTGTCCGACACTGGCGGCCATACTTGTGGGGGCGCCACTTCGTCGGCAAGACCGATCACTATAGCCTCAAGTACCTGCTCGATCAGAGGCTGTCGATGTTAGCTTCACTCCACAAAACCACTCCTCTCATGTCTCTCTCCTGTTCTTAGCAGAACAGAAGCTATGTATTTCTATATTACACAAGCTTGGATACACATGAGGGGTACATGTCCTTTTATAGGAATTTTAGGTCCTTGATGAAGTGATAGCGGAGCTCGATGTGCTTGCTGCGCTCATGGAAGATGGGGTTCTTGGCCAATGCCAAGGCAGACTTGCTGTCCACCTTAAGCTCTATTGTCTGAGCTTCCTCTCCGGTGAGTTCGCTTAACAGCTGAGCCAACCAAATGGCCTGAGTGGCGGCCGTGGTGGCAGCAACATACTCTGCTTCACATGAAGAGAGTGCCACCACACGTTGCTTGATGGATTGCCAGCAGATCAAGCAATTGCCAAGGAAGAAGAGAGTGCCACTAGTGCTCTTCCTTGTGTCGATGTCGCCAGCGAGGTCGCTGTCGCTGTAGCCGACCAACCGTGCTGCTCCTGTCTGTCGCTTGTAGCACGGACCAAAGTTGAGAGTGCCAGCGACATAGCGTAGGGTTCTTTTCACTGCCTGCAAGTGCTCTTCTGTTGGGTGCTCCATGAATCGACTCACGAACCCAACGGCAAAGGCCAAGTCTGGTCGTGTGTGGACAAGGTAGTGAAGGCTGCCAACCAGCCGTCGATAGTGTGTTGCATCCACCTCCGGTGCAGTGCTCTTGCGGCTGAGCTTGAGCCACTTCTCCATTGGCGTTTGGACTGCATTGCAGCCTGCCATCTCGGCCAGCTCCAATATGCTCTCAGCGTAGTGAGCTTGGTGCAGGGTGATGGCATCATCATCTTGGTGCACCTCGATGCCCAAGTAAAGGGAGAGGAGGCTGAGATCACTCATCTAGAACAACGTCTTCATCTCAGCCTTGAACGCTTCAATCCCTTCCGACGAAGCACCAGTGATGATGAGGTCATCCACGTACACGCCAACAAGCAGAACAGAGCTGCTGTCACCACGACAGTACATAGCATGCTCATGTTCGCTTTGGTGGAAGCCAATCCTCTTCAAGGTCGCGTCCAGCTTCTCGTTCCATGCCCGAGGTGCTTGCCGCAGCCCATAGAGTGCCTTGCGCAGCCGCAACACCTTATGTTCTTGGCCGAGAACAACGAACCCGGGTGACTGGTAGACATAGACTTCCTCTTTCAGGTCACTGTTGAGGAAGGCAGACTTTACATCCATATGATGGACGTTCCAGCCAGCTTCTGCTGCTAGAGCAAGCAATAATCTAACAGACTCCATGCGCGCAACAGGCGCAAAGACCTCGTCGAAGTCGACGCCGGCTTGCTGGACAAAGCCGCGTGCCACCAATCTTGCCTTATGCTTAACCACCTCCCCTGTTTCGCCTTTCTTCAATTTGAACACCCATTTAAGGGTGATTGGGCGATGTCCTTGAGGCAGGTCGACGAGCTCCCAAGTTTGGTTCTGCTCGATGGAGCCGACCTCATTTCTCATTGCCGCACGCCATGCCTCCTCCTGTTCTGCTTCTGCAAATGTGCGTGGCTCGCCGGCGCTAATCATGTTAAACTCCCCCTCGAGATTGCGCTGCGCAAGCCCAGGCACTGGCTGTCCTGCTCCAATCACACCCTCAATGGTGCGGTAGCGGACAGGCGAGTCACCACGGTGCGCTGCATCAAAGCGCTCTTCATCATTCTCCAATGGAGTGACGTGCTCCAGCTCGAATGGGCTATCCTCTCCATCAAAGGACGCGGTACTGCTTGGTGCAGGAGTTGCTGGGCTTGCTGCTGCAGGGACAGGGGATGGTGTTGGTGATGGTGTTGGAGCAGGGAACTGTGCCGTGTAGTTATACTTGACTTGGAACTCGCTTGAGCCGCTGTCAGCGGTATTGCTGTCCATGGTTGACGTCCAGCTCCAACTCCTATCCTCGTCGAAGATGACATCACGCACAATGCTGACCCGACGCGTCACCGGATCAAGTAACCGGTATGCCTTCACACCGTCCTCATAGCCGATGAATACGACACGCGTGCTGCGGTCATCGAGCTTGCGCAGGTGCCCCTATTTCTTCATGTAGGCGAGGCAGCCAAAGGTGCGCAAGAAGTGGACAGCCGGCTTGCGGCCATGCCAAGCTTCGAACGGTGTCTTGCTGGCGAGTGCCTTTGTGGGGGCGCGGTTGAGCAAGAACACCGCGGTGCTCACTGCCTCCCCCCAAAACTCAGCCGGCATGCTCCTTTGCCTCAGCAGGGCACGTGCCATGGCGACAACGGTCTGATTTCGTCGCTCCACCACACCGTTCTGCTGTGGAGTGTATGGTGCAGAGAAGTGGCGCCCGATCCCTTCATTGACACAGTAGCTGGCGAAGTCCAACGAGGTGAACTCACCGCCGTTGTCGGTGTGGATCACCTTCAGCGTTTGCCCGCTTTGCTTCTCCGCTGCTGCTTGTATCCGCTTAATAGCCTCTGATGCACCAGACTTGCTTGCTAGGAGTACCACCCACATGTAGCGGGTAGCGTCGTCGACAAGCAGTAAGAAGTAGCGCCGGCCTCCAGGAGTCACCGGCGTGATCGGTCCACAAATGTCCCCATGGACAAGCTCGAGCGGCTTCTCAGCACGATACTTTGCCTGCGATGGGAATGGGGCACGCCGGTGCTTGGTGATGACGCACATCTCGCACAACTGCTTAGCGTGCTTGAGCCTTGGCATACCGCGCACCATGTTATCGCGGCCCATCCTGTTCAGCGCCTCAAAGTTGAGGTGTCCGAACCTCTCATGCCACCGCCATGCCATGTCTCCATGTCGCACGGCTAGGCAGATTGGTCTTGCCACTTTTGCCTTCAACACGTAGAGGCGGTTTGCACCACGCTCAACTCTTGCGAGAAGGCGATGTTGTTGGTCCCAAACCCGGAGCACGCCTTCTTCAATCAGCACACGCGAGCTTGTTTCGTCGAGCTGCCCTATGCTGATGATGGAGTTGTGCAGCTTGGGGATGAAGAAGACACCAGCAAGTGCATGGTGCTCATCGTTCCTATCAGAGAGGATGACGGTGCCGACACCGCAGATCTCGACAAAAGAGTCATCACCATACTTGACCGTGCCTTGCACGCTCGTGTCCAAGTTGGCGAAGACATCGGCTCTCCCCGTCATGTGGTTCGTTGCTCCAGTGTTGAAGTACCAGCCATCATCCACTACATCTTGAAATTCTCCAGCGGCACCAAGGAGTGCATGAGCATTGCACTCGTCGAGGTAAATGGGCTTCTTGCTGATTGGAGCAGAGGAAAGGGACGTAAGCTGCGCCATAAGTAGCGCTGGCTCATCCACCTGCTCAGCTTGGGCAAGGTTGGCCTGCGCACGACGTGGCTGGCGGCAGTCCTTCGCCCAATGCCCAAGTTTGCCGCAGTTGCGGCACCTGTCCCGATCATCTCTGCCATCAAGTTGTCGGTTGTTCTTCTTGCGCGGCCTGCGTTGCCGCTGCCGGTTACTGCCACCGCCGCCTTGTTGAGGCGGCCTGTTGCTGGTCTCACCACTGCCCTTCTCCTTCATCCGAGCGAGCCACTGCTCCTCAGTGAAGTAGAGTTTGCCGCCGGACAGTAGCGGCTACTCTAGTGCAAATGCAGCATCACTGCGCTCGTCAACGGTCTTGAGCCTGCCCGTCACTTCCTCCACCGAGAGAGTCGCTGTATCGAGCAGAGTTTCGATTGACAGCGCAATCTGGGAGTACTTGGGCGGCACGACGTGCAGCAGCTTTTCCACGGCTCGCTGCTCACCAATGGGTTCACCATAGATGGCGAGGGAGCTCATCAGGCCGGAGAGGCGTAGTGCAAAATCATCCACCGCCTCACCCTCCTTGAAGCCGAGCAGCTCCCACTCACGGCGCATCTTCTGCAATGTCGACTTGCGGACGCGATCGTCACCAATGTGGAGGGAGCGGATGGCAGCCCATGCCTCCTTCGCTGTTTTCTTCACTGCCAGAGGCCGGAACATCTCTGGTGGCACAGCGCTGAGCAGCGCTTCAAGTGCCATACGGTCCTCTTGGTAGTCGACATCGTCTTCTTCAACAGCTTCCCACAGACCACGCGCCTGGAGCTTCACCTTCATCACCAAGCTCCACTCCTCATAGTTGCCTTTAGGCAGCAGCGGGAAAGATGTGTTGCTGACCTCCTTGATCACCCGCACCTCACGAATTCTTCCACCACGGCGAGTTGCTGATGGAGATCGCCGGCGATAGGTGCGAGGCTGATCCTCATCACCTCGAGCACCTCGACCGGTTGCAGACATGATTCCTGCTCTAACAAGGCTCTAATACCAATTGTTAGATTCTTCAACTTAGGATCACTTCTGTTCTGCTAAGAACAGGAGAGAGACATGAGAGGAGTGGTTTTGTGGAGTGAAGCTAACAATGTATATTTCTATATTACACAAGCTTGGATACACATGAGGGGTACATGTCCTTTTATAGGAATTTTAGATCGGTGCTACAGTACCGCTACAGTAACCGAAATTATGTCAGCTAAATCAAAATCCAAATTTACTACTACTAGCCGCTGTCAACAGCTGCCTATAACTTAATGGCTAAGCAAAGTATATCTGACCCTACTGGTCAAAACAAAACAAAACTCATGGATTATCTCACAGTCAACCATACCGCAGCATCACTGGGTTGGCAAGCTCCTGGGCTTCGACTTCGCCATGGGGTTTAAGCCAGGGCATTCTAATGCCGTGGCTGATGCCCTCTCACGCCGGGACACTCCGGAGGGTGGCGCGGTGATGGTGCTCTCCGCCCCGCGCTTCGACTTCATCGATCGGCTTCGCCAAGCACAAGCCACCGATCCGGCCCTCATCGCCCTGCAAGACGAGATCCGGGCGGGCTCCAGATCGCTGCCATAGGCGCTGGCGGATGGTTTGGTCCAGTACGGCGGACGGCTGTACCTTCCACCGACGTCGCCTCTGTTGCATGAGGTTCTGGCGGCCGTCCACGAGGAAGGGCACGAGGGTGTCCAGCGCACGCTGCACCATCTCCGCCGCGATTTCCACTTCCCCAACATGAAGCACGCGGTGCAGGATCTGGTCTGAGCGTGTGCCGTCTGTCAACGCAACAAGTCCGAGCATCTCCTTCCGGCCGGCCTGCTACTCCCACTGCCCGTGCCACAAGGAGTGTGGACCGATATCGCCCTAGACTTCATTGAGGCGCTGCCGCGCGTCCGAGGCAAGTCTGTCATCCTGACCGTGGTCGACTGATTCAGCAAGTATTGCCACTTCATCCCCCTCGCACACCCATACTCGACGAAGAGTGTGGCTCAGGCGTTCTTCGCTGACGTCGTCCGGCTACACGGCATTCCGCAATCCATCGTCTCTGACCGCGACACGGTGTTCACCTCTAGTTTCTGGCGCGAGTTGATGCACTTGAGTGGCACCAAGCTCCAGATGACGACGGCCTTCCACCCTCAGTCGGATGGGCAGTCCGAGTCGGCTAATCGGGTCATCATTATGTACTTGCGATGTTTGACAGGTGACCAGCCCCGCGACTGGCTGCGTTGGCTGCGTTGGCTGCCTTGGGCGGAGTACATCTTCAACACCGCCTTCCAGTCGTCGCTACGCGAGACGCCGTTCCGCGTCGTGTACGGTCGCGACCCCCCGTCCATTCGGTTCTATGAGCAGGGCGAGACGCGGGTCGCTACCGTGGCCAAAACCATGGAGGAACGCGCGGAGTTCCTGGAGGACATCCGTCTACGGCTGGAGCAGGCCCAGGCGGTGCAGAAACGCCACTATGATCGGGCTCATCGCTCAGTCACCTATCAGGTGGGCGACTGGGTTCTTCTCCGCCTCCGGCAGCGCGCGGCTGCGTCTCTTCCCCAGGCTTCGTCCGGCAAGCTCAAGCCCAGGTTCTACGACCCCTACCGCGTCGTCGAGATCATCAACATCGTCGCTATTCGTCTCGCCCTACCACCACAAGCCCGGCTCCACGACGTCTTCCACGTCGGGCTCCTGAAAAAGTTCCATGGCGACCCTCCGCAAGCACCTCCACCCCTCCCCCCAGTCCGCCATGGGGCGGTCACACCTGAGCCGGAACGCGCTGTCAAGGCGCGCCTGGCACGCAGCGTGCGTCAGGTTCTCACACGGTGGAAGGGCACCTCACCGGCAACGGCGACCTGGGAGGACTTCGACACGCTCCGCGACAAGTTCCCACAGTTCCAGCTCGAGGACGAGCTGCCTCTCGAGGAGGGGAGAGATGTCATGTGGGGCCGCTCCTACACGAGGCGGCGTCGTGCGCGCGACGTGCACAGGGCCGCGGAGCGCGCCGAGCGCATGGCTCAGGAAGGAGTCGGTATTAGTGGTTAGAATACAAAGATAGGATTTGATTTGTTAGTTTCTAAATTAAGTCCTTAAGTCTAGGACTGATTGGTTGGCCAAGGGCCATATATTCCTTGTACCGCACACTGTTTGGTTAAGCAAGGTTAAACCCCTCTAATCTCCCCCTTCTCTCTTAAGCCGGCGGCAAGGGGTGCATAACCCTACCGACGATGAACGGCGGCGTGGGGGCATAACCCTGCCGGCCACCACGGACCGCGACTACGAGCTTCGTAGTCGTGGACCGGCTACCCTGAGCACCAACGCTCTTGACATGACCCTTGATGGAGTTGCATTAGGGCCTTGGACATTTAATCAGGCAGTGTCACGCAAAGAGCCACTACATGAAAATAGTATAATTTCGTCAGCCAGAAACCGATGAAAATAGGCCTAAAGCCGATGAAAATAGCTATTTTCGTCGGTCGGCCGACGAAATTAGGCCGACGGAATAAAGTAGACGAAAATAAGTGCTTTTTCGTCGGTTGCCGACGAAAATAATGATATTTTGGTCGGCCTATGTGGCCGACGAAAATACGTGACGTATTTTCGTCACGTATTGGCCGACGAAAATAATAGGATCCTGCTAAAAAAACAGTTGCATATAATATGGCACACATTTTTGTTCTGATGCTACATTTTCAGCTGATCTGCATGAGTCCTTCGCAGAAGAAGCACGTTCTGTGCCAGCATCTCTGTATGTCTTTTTTCTATCACAGTAATGCAAGCTACAGAAAAAAATTACGAAAAAGGTGAGAAAAGCTAAACTTAAGATTGGAGTTTGGACAAACTTCGTACCTGTTCATCACTCAATGGAGCAGCCAAATCAGATGCCCACAGTTCAGAGCACTTTCTCACTTCTTGGGAACTATCTTCTGAAAACTTTGCAGAATCATGTTTGCTATCAGGTGGTAAGACCAGTTCTTCTTTCTTTGAACAATCACTGTTACCTGCTGATGACTGATCTTTAGATGCCAAATTGTGTGATAACTCACGTGATACAGAGATAGAACAAGAAAAGGATGTACCAACTTTTGCAGAACCCAAAGTTGAGCTAGGATGCTCAACAACTGTGTGCACCAGCTAAGAGTATAAGCAGATGCATCAGCTATTTTTTTTTCTAAATTGGGATCTCCAATTTTTTCAACAAAACAGGAAAGTCAATATAGCTGTTACTGCAATTGGATGAAGACTCTTTCCATATCAACCATTGAAAGCTTGCATATCAACCATTTTCTCATGGCCTGTAATTGGATGAAGACTCTTTCCATCCTATTTTCTGATGGCCTGTGTATGATAAAGACTACATGGTTCCTTTCTACTCCCGAGTTGCATCTAACCAGTAGTAGATCTGATCAAGGCTACTCATTCTCAAGGATGCTTAAATTGTCCAATTTATGTGACACGGCTGTCCACAAGACTTTCTTATTTTTTTAAAGAAAAATCAGGGCATGGAATTTATGGATTGAATTCACATCCTCCGTTCAACATAAAAGAAACAGGAATATTACTTCATGCAAAGAAGGGAAGACCCACCCAGGCGTTAGTGATACATGAATAAACAAATTAGCTGAAATACATGCAAAGTATATGTTGTACTTTACCTGTGACAAAGAGCCTTTTAGTTTTGATATCGGCTGCTCCAGTCCCTTCAGATGATTTCAAGACATCGTTACCTAAAACGTCAATTGCATTTACCATCTGGGTGCTTTATCCAAGCTTTCTTAGAATTATGAAATTCAAGTCGTAAGATGTACAGAGTGTAGGAGAATCAGATATACTGAATTAAGACCCAAGGATTGATAACAAAAACTGAATATAGATGGCATCCTTCTTATTATTGATCAGATCAGAGGAATGAGCCTAAAAAGGTACTGTAAAAGGAATACAATGAGGCAAAGTAGGGTAAGGAACAGGATTTCAGTTCGGGGTGAAAAATCAGAATCTTCCACCATTCTATAAACGGTCTGATTTTCGATTTAATTCATAAAGATTGCTTATGGGACTAATCCAATCTTTCAATCATTAACTCTAAATATCATTTTAGAATGGCAAACTAGTCAAACGGTCAAACCACGGCACAAGATATGTCTACCAGCATTCACGTTCTCCTGAATTGAAATGAAATGCACCATAAAAAGTCTTCAGCGAGAAAGGAATTTTGGTTCCCAATGACGGACATATAATTAATAGGTGGGTCTTTCGATATCAGTGTTGAGAAACTAGTAGATATTCATCAGAATCAGAAGAAATGAGAATGAACCTTTATAATCTTTGTTGTCTGATCCAAAGTTTGTATCTGGTCGAACAGATAACACCCCAGGAACATCTGGTATGCAAAGTTAGTGTGTCAGTGCATCCGAAGACAGGAAAGTAATCAAAACTGTAATGTAAATAACCCAAGTTGCTCACCAGCCAACTCCTTTGCACATTCTTCATCAATGTGACAGCAGAAACCATAATCCCTTTCCCATGAAATGTGATATATGCTAACTTGGGAGCGACAATGGGGGGGACGTGGCAGAGCTGCGCGGCCGCGGAGGGGGCGACAGGCTTCACCATGTTCATATGAATGCAAAAACGATCTTGGAGGCACTCCACGGCACCAAATGCCCAACAGGAGCCACAATGACCCTATCATCATTCACCAAATGCTCCTTCTTCCCCGCGAATCCTGCTCATCCCCGGGGGGCGCGTGGGCTCGCGTGGGCGGCGGGGGCAGCCGGCGCGCGGGGGCCGCAGGGGGGGCGGCGGCGCGGCGGGGGCGGCGGGCCGCGCGGGCGGCGGGGGCAGCCGGGGCGCGGGGGCGGCGGGGCGCGGGGCCGGCCTGTGACAGTTCGTGTATTTGTAATGCTAGGCATATATTTTGTTAGTGTGAAATATGTGTTTGTTTGTATAAAGTTTATGTGTGTTTATGTGAAGCTTTTAAAAATTTAAAAGTGCAAATAAAAAGGGTATTTTTGTAATTATAGAAAAACCTAGGGTTGTTTTTACAAAATGTAATTGGATGGGAGGTAATCTCAAAATGAGTGAAAGGTGGTTTGTAAACATGTTTTCCTTATTTTATCCCTTGTAAAAATATATATTTATTTATCCACAAGTGTCATTGGAAATGTGTATGTTGAAGTGTGTAAAAATTTTGGATAAAGTGGTGAAAATAAGGATATTTAGGTAATTTTATAAAAGTACAAGTCCTTTTATGCAAATGTTTGATTTACAAAAGTAACTTTCAAATTTACTCAGGACTAAAGTGTAAAAGTGCAAGTCATCATGACATGTCTATGCAATCATAATGACGAGTCTATCCCGTCATCATGACGTGTCATAAATGCTTGCATTTAGGTCCTGAATTTTATAAAGTTTCATTCTTTAGGACAAAAGCAATTCAAATCCGACTTTTGTTCAAAACTTCACGCGTAAAAATATAAATTTTAAGTTTTTGGACTTAAGACCTAAAGTAATGTTGTAGAGTTTGAAAAACTCTCCAACTTTCGTTTTGGGCATTTCTTCATTTGGGTTTTAAATTAACGGGAAATTTTGTTTTACAGACAGGCCCTTGTAGATTTCTGTATTTATGCATAGGTCCTTGGGGAAATCCATTCCCCTTTCTCCTCTGTTTTCTTATCACTGCCACCTTATCTGTTCCCTGCCGTCTCCTTCTTCCCTTTCTCCACTGGCAGCCGCATCTCGTGTTCTCTGCCTCTTTCTCCCCTCTCTCTCCTCAGCTCAAACAGGCAGGCCCGAGTGGCAGAGCGGCTCGCGGGGCGAGCTGCAGCAGCAAGCGAAGCGCTGGCGGGGCGGCGCCCAGGCGGCGCGCCCGGGCGAGCGCGCGCAGGGGCCCGAGCGGCTCAGGGGGCGCGGCTCGCGAGCGCGCGGGGCGGCTGCGGCCCACGCGCGGGAGGCGCTGGCGGGGCCCGGGCGCTGAGCGGCCCGAGCGGGCGGCCGCAGCGTGCGGGCGTCACCGCGGGGGGCGAGCCGGGCGAGCGGCGGGCCTAGGTGCAGCAGCTACGGCGCGGCGCTGAGCTGACGAGTGGGCGCAGGGCAGTGGCCTAGGCGTGCGGAGCAGCGGGAGGCAGGCGCAGGTGGGCTGCGGGAGTTGGAGCGCAGCGGCGGCAGGCGGGCTGGCGGGCCCAAGCGGGGTGCGCGCAGGCGAGCGGAGGCGACCAGGTGGGCGACGGCAGGAGAGGGCACTGTCTCGCAGGCGCGTAGGTGCGGGACGCGCGGGGACAGGCGGGCCATGGACGGCGCGGCGCTGCGCGCGGATGTGGCTCGGCCCAGGAGCGAGGCAGACGCGCGGAGTGGGAGACGTTGGGGCAGTGAGCGCGCAGGAGAGCGGCAGCGCGCGATCTAGACCGAGCGGCGTGCGGCCCGGCAAGGGCGAGCGGAGGCGCGGGCCGCGGCAGAGCGAGAGCGAGCGGCGCGGTGCTGCGCGCGGACGCGGAGCGAGCAGGAGCAACTGGCGATGATGTGCGGAGAAGTTGCGTGCGCGCGGGTGGCGCGCGTGAGCCGAGCGCAGGAGCGAAGCCGATGGCTTCAGGCGAGCAGACGGCGCTGGCTCGCGGGCGTTGAGCGAACAAGAGTTGAAGCGCAGCGCAGTGGAAGCAGCGCGTCGGTTCGGGAGTGGCACGGACAGGAGCGAAGGCTGGTGATGCGGGCGCACGGACCGAGTAGCACGCGCGTGGTGGAGCAGAGTGGGCGCTGGTGCGTGGATGCACGGGAGTGAACCAGACGAAGGAAACCGGCGATGCAGGGCGGCTCAGTTGAAGCGCGGACACAGGGAGTCGACGAGGGTGTGGCAGATGCGAGCGCGCGGGTGGAGCAATGCGTGCGCGGCAGAGCAGAGCAGCGCGCAGCTAAGGCACGGCAAGGCCGAAACGAGCGCGTGACCAACAACGGAAGAAGGAGGAAGATCTATGCAGGGCAACGACGTGCAGGGTGGCGGCGTGCAATGCGTGGCGGTGTTCTCGTTGGGTGAGCTCAGGCCGCGACCGAATTAAGTGCAAGAGGGTCGCGCGTGATGGATAGTAGAAGCCGTCGAGGAAAACGCAACGTGAGGCATGGCCCTAATGCAAGTAGACCACAGTCCTCGCGAAGGCGGAAGTCTGAGTATGACGTGGCGAATCAAAAAGAGAAGCCGCGAAGCGAAGACAGTGGTCGGGCGTGACGAGCTCGGAGGAGATGCGGTGCAGTCAGATCAAGAAGGGTTTCTTCCTGAGCGAGCAAAGGTGTTCGGTCGACCATGCTTTGGCATCGCATATGCGTGGGCAGAGAAAGTTCAACCGTGAGCAGGAAAACCCTGAGGTTCGCGGAGAAGTCAGTATAGCGAACCCATTCGGCTCCATTGTTTGGTCCCAGAGGTCCACAACATCCAGCAGCTCCTATTCCTCGTCGAATCGCCGAGCAAGACCACGAGTCACCACGGAGACTACTCCTTCAGCCATCTTCCACCCACTACAACCATTCTCGGCAAACTACTTCGTCATCCACGGAGTCGTCATCGTCGAGCTCATCTTATCGTTGATTCTGTTCGCCGCGGGAATTCACTTTCCGCGTCTTCTCCCTCATAACCAAGGCTACCCCAAGGTTTGCCCTGATTCTCTGAATCTTTCTAATGCCGGCGACCCCTTTGCCGGAGTATCGCCAGTAACTTCCTGTTGTCTATTTTTCCCGGACCAGGGAATTGATTGCTATGTTTTAGAAAGTTCTAGGGTGTTCTTTGTAAAATTTCCAAAGCTTTCTGTATTTCAAATCGATGAACTTCTACATTTCATAGATTTTCGTAGGAAGTTCATAAACATATAAAATCAATTTTGTTTGAAACCCTAAGTCAAACTCTACAAGTTTTATGTTATGATCTTGAATTGAGATCTTTGATGTGTGGTCTAGGTCAAATGTTAGGGAATGAATGTTTTATTGTGCTTTATATTGTATGCTTGTATTATAGCTAAAGCGTAAGCTATAGAAGTTATGTCATAAGTAGAGATATGCGATATCTAGTTAATCCTTTCCCACGAAGTGCTCATATCCTTACCGTTAAGACGTTATCCTTGTTTTGATTGCCGTTTCCTTAAGATTCTCTTCGTATAAGGATCTTTGTTAATTTATGTGCATCTGTTGCTTAGCTTATATATCTCTGCAACTGCGTTTCAACATCAGCTTTTGGTTCAGCCGCTAAGCATCAGTTTTCTTGAGCCTATGATGTTTCTGCGTAACAGCTGTCAGCCGATACATTTCTTTTGATATGTTTCTACCAACGGCTGGTTAGCTGATACGGTTGTTATCCTTCTTATATCGGCTACTGTCGATACAATTCCTTTGTTCTGTCCCACATAGGCTGCACCTAGACGATGTATCGGAGTTGCACGCACGACCTTAAGATTCTTGCTATCGGCCGATCCAAGCCGATTCTAGTCGTTTTCCGTATCGGTCAAATATGGCCGATCGATCCCTAGTTTCCCCATCCATATCTACACACTTCTATCAGTCGATTTATCGACTGAGAGATCGGCTATTTATACCTATCGGTCATATACCCTTAACCACACTCCATTCGGCTATACATCACTCAATTGCTGCGCTGACGTAATCGAGTCGATACAACCACACTTAGTTACCTAGAATCACACTTAAGCACATCTTAGTTAAGACCATTGCTTTAGGAATCATCCTTCTGCCAAAGTAATCAATGCTTTCATCGATCATCTAATCTGAGAACCCGATGCACTCATCAATCAGCTAAACCCTCGCTGTTTCCAATCAGCTCTGTTGTAACCCTCAACAAGTAGCTGATCTTAATTGGTTGTCCTCTTAAAACTCTATCTAAGTCTAGTTCCGATCTTTCTGGTTGATATGTAAATAGTATGTTGTATGAATGCTGGTTTGCAATTGAATTGTGAAGTAAGGTAGTTTTATGTGCACACTATGAATGGAATGTTGCATTGCATGTAGATACGATTACTTCGGCAACAGTACCTACGAGATCTTCCCGGAGTCTACGGAGGATGTTCCTGAAGACGAAATAAACGTCACCAAGGGATTAACTGAAGCCCCGAACCAAAGTTCGGAAGATATTGACATTTCTGACTTCAGTCCCACCAATAAAGGCAAGCCCCGGAAATATCCCACTACTTTATTTACACTGCAATCTATGTCTATCTATATTATATCTTGCATTAAGTCTAGAAATTGAAGTGAAACCCTAGATGCATGAATCCTAGAAATCCAATGTAATGCTCCCGAGTCCTTATCGGATAGATGCTCCGCTAATAGGACCGGTAGAAGTCGAGTGATTTCCTGTCACTCGCGCGATATAGGAGTTGCATGTTTACATTTCTGCAATCACTATAAGGATGACGGACAGGGTCATGTGCTGCATCATGACCTGAAGTTTTACCCTGTCTGTTTTGTTAAAAGTTGATAAGGTTGATCCATGTGGTAGTGGTGGCTAAGTTTTTGAAAGTACTAGCCACATACCGCGAAATATGGTAAGCGGTAAGCCTAGTACCCGAATGGCCCGGCAAATGGACTTGTCTCCACCACTCGACTTTTATTTTATGTTTACACGCACCGACGTGTGGGAGTACGTTCTGCATGGCAGACAGGAATACGGGTTTTGTAGTCGCGCTACAGACGTATGTCCTGCACAAGTGATGTGCGTACGGTCCTGCAGTCGCTTGTGGTGGCCCTGATCCATAACCCGGAATATGAGGGAAACGGTTGCTTGAAATGCCCTGTTTGTATTTCAAGCGTGTGTGTTAGGTTTACCTTGCAAGGTTAAATTCGATTCGAATCGTCCGCCTCTCACGAAGATTGAGACTGCTTATCCCTTTTACCACATCAAGTAAAAAGTGTAATTGTTGAAGAAATAATCTTGATGGATGATAATATCTACATTGCTTGTTTAGTATAGGTGCTTACCTAGAATGGCTAATCAAACTAGAATCTGAAAGCTAAAACTTGAAAATAGGTTATATTCTTAGTTGCTTTTCAGCTAAAACCAAACCCGGAACCATTACAAGCTTTCATAAGTCTAGTTATGGGCTAAAATATACCCAATCCCGGGTAAGCCTTGCTGAGTATTAGTATACTCAGCCTTGCTAGTTTTATATTTTTCAGGTAAAGTCTTGAAGACCCTACTCTTTCCCTGCCTTGGCCCTGTGCTCTTCCAGACACTTGGTCCGTGGAATGGGATCCGTCCCCAACCAACATTGGTGATACCGAGTGATGTCGTGCCTGGGCTTAGCATGACATCCGTCTTAACGACGTGTTGTAATCATCGCGTATGTTTGCCGCTGCCAAAAACCATAGCTTTAGTAGTTTGTAATGTACTACTTTTGAAAACTCTTTTAATGTAAATCCCTGTGATGTAAAAATATGCTGGTGATTGTATCTCTGGACTCACCTTCGTGTGAGGTAACCTTATTTGGTCCTGTGTATCGGTGGTTTATCGGGACGTTACCCGACAGGCCAAGGGATTATACCGTTTGAAGCACGTTGGAGCCCTCTGGAGTGGACTCGCGTACTTGAGCCGGTATAATTCAGATTGGTTCTGCCACAGCTGGTATCAGAGCTATAAGGTTACTCTGGAGATACATTTTACCTTAAAAATGCTTTCAGTATAAAAATTTGACATACAAAATGTTTGGCAAAACCACGTTGGATTCGTTAAGGATTGTACTTAGTACGTAAAGCCCTAGGGTAATGCTTATAAGGGAAATAGAGGTGGCTATAGTATATATATAACTCTAACTACCAGCATTACTTTTCTGTCAAAACTTAAATTCATGCACAACCCAACTTTACTTTCTATAACGACACCTTCGATGGTGAGGTAAGAAGGTAAGGATCCTCAGCCAACTGAGGGAGCTTGGCCTTCCTGTCGGTGATGCGAACCGAACGCTGTTTCTCAAGCAGTGGCCTACTTGAGATGCTGCCAATATACCAACTTTGGTTGACTATATTGGGAGTATATAGTTAGGTATGGGGTATGAACAGCGACACCCCCGCATTTTGCGGTACCCCCGTGAATACGTTATCTCGATAACGTATGTTAACGTTGTCTGTACGGTGGTAATTGTACAGATGCTGTTTCTATAGTGAACAGTAATGATTGGGGATGCTTTCATGACATGCTGGTATGAAAGGTTCAGTATATACATATTGTGTTTTCTGCAGGAATGCTAACCACGATTCGATAGGTTTTGAACGGTTAGGACTATCGACTAGATATTATAGTGAGAGACGTATTTATATGATGCCACCGTACTTAACCACGTAAGACAAAGATTACTTGGCAGTTATTTTTGTTTGTGAGGACGTGTAGAACGTGCATGCATCATGACATCTTGGATTGACCTGATTGCCTTGGTTGTTACGTTGATGTACTGAAATATGTGCTTGTATCTGAATGCCTGTTTTGACTTTGTGTGGTAGGAGTTAATGTAATCTGCTGGGCTATCCTAGAGTTAAGAAAATCTTTTGTGAATCAAGTGGATTGGGTTATATTTGAACCCTATCACCGATTCTAGCTTGACAGCCAAATCAAACTCTTGATCTTGTTTTGAATCTGCTTTGGCAGAAACATTGAGCTTCTCCTTTGATGGTTAAACCTTGATAACTATCATCAAATCTTTCAATCCATTATTTAGTGATCCATCTATCCTCTCCTGATGTTGTACCTTATCTTATTGGCTATTCTGGTTACAACATCTGAGAGCTGCATTTTCAATTTTTGCTCAGATGATTTTGAATAAAATAAAAAGATTTATGGCAAAAGTTATGCATCATAACATATGTCATCTTTGGTCAGTGTATGGAGTTGCATCGTCATCGACAATCTGTAGACTGACTAACGGGTATGCCTCTAGTGCAACTTCGGGTTGTCCTCGGTTTCCTAAGTTTATCTTGCTGCTGTTGGCACTATAGGGTTGCTATTCCTCTTTTGTGGTGGTGTTTAATCATATGATCATGTTGCCGTGTTGGAACCTAAGGCCTCATGTGTGCTGCAGCCATATGATTGAGCCATTAGGAGCGCACTGGTGACTAGGTCTATGTGACGTAACCCCACTGCAATCTCTTTCTATGCAACCTTACTAGTGTCCTAACTTTTGATCCTTGTTTAAGGATATAGGACTGTCCAGGTGTTAGCTACGAGAGAACGGTTGTAGGGTGCGAGTCACGTGCATCATCAACTCATGAGGGTATGCATCATACTTCATGCATTTCATACGTGCATACAATGCAAATATCATCATCCTTGCATCATAGTGTATGCATCATTTGGTCAGCATCATGATAATTGCATTGTGTCATATGCACCATTTCAGTCGTGCATGGAATCCTCCATCCTCGTGTTGCACCATCATAGTAATCATACATCTCAATAGTGCATCGCGTTTATAGTTGGGGCATTTTGTTGTTATTCCTTGATTGCATCAATATAATAGGCATGTTTTGCAATCAACATTATTAAAATTATTCAGATAATGAACTCTGAGCAGGAATGTTTCGAACATCATTTATCAATCTTTTGTTCTATCCTCACTTGCTATCCATGAGCTTTGTGATGAGTGTTAGTGTCGCCAACACTTATCGTTCTCATGTGATGATCTTAGCTCTACGAGAACTTGATTACCTTTTCCTCTCTTATCTTGTTATACTCATCCATGTACAATCTATCCATGCTCTCGTTACACTTATCTTGTCATACTCCAATGACTTTTACCATCAACATTAAACTCTTCCGGTGTGATTGTTTCCTGCTACTTCTGATGGTGATTTGCTTCTCTTCCCTTCAGAGTCTTTCGTCCGAATCTCGGGACGAGATTCTTTTTAGGGGGGAAGGTTGTGACAATTCGTGTATTTGTAATGCTAGGCATATATTTTGTTAGTGTGAAATATGTGTTTGTTTGTATAAAGTTTATGTGTGTTTATGTGAAGCTTTTAAAAATTTAAAAGTGCAAATAAAAAGGGTATTTTTGTAATTATAGAAAAACCTAGGGTTGTTTTTACAAAATGTAATTGGATGGGAGGTAATCTCAAAATGAGTGAAAGGTGGTTTTGTAAACATGTTTTCCTTATTTTATCCCTTGTAAAAATATATATTTATTTATCCACAAGTGTCATTGGAAATGTGTATGTTGAAGTGTGTAAAAATTTTGGATAAAGTGGTGAAAATAAGGATATTTAGGTAATTTTATAAAAGTACAAGTCCTTTTATGCAAATGTTTGATTTACAAAAGTAACTTTCAAATTTACTCAGGACTAAAGTGTAAAAGTGCAAGTCATCATGATATGTCTATGCAATCATTATGACGAGTCTATCCCGTCATCATGACGTGTCATAAATGCTTGCATTTAGATCCTGAATTTTATAAAGTTTCATTCTTTAGGACAAAAGCAATTCAAATCCGACTTTTGTTCAAAACTTCACGCGTAAAAATATAAATTTTGAGTTTTTGGACTTAAGCCCTAAAGCAATGTTGTAGAGTTTGAAAAACTCTCCAACTTTCGTTTTGGGCATTTCTTCATTTGGATTTTAAATTAACGGGAAATTTTGTTTTACAGATAGGCCCTTGTAGATTTCTGTATTTACGCATAGGTCCTTGGGGAAATCCATTCGCCTTTCTCCTCTGTTTTCTTATCACTGCCACCTTATCTGTTCCCTGCCGTCTCCTTCTTCCCTTTCTCCACTAGCAGCCGCATCTCGTGTTCTCTTCCTATTTCTCCCCTCTCTCTCCTCAGCTCAAACAGGCAGGCCTGAGTGGCAGAGCGGCTCGCGGGGCGAGCTGCAGCAGCAAGCGAAGCGCTGGCGGGGCGGCGCCCAGGCGGCGCGCCCGGGCGAGCGTGCGCAGGGGCCCGAGCGGCTCAGGCGGCGCGGCTCGCAAGCGCGCGGGGCGGCTGCGGCCCACGCGCGGGAGGCGCTGGCGGGGCCCGGGCGTTGAGCGGCCCGATCGGGCGGTCGCGGCGTGCGGGCGCCAGCGCGGGGGCCGAGCCGGGCGAGCGGCGGGCCCAGGTGCAGCAGCTACGGCGCGGCGCTGAGCGGACGAGTGGGCGCAGAGCAGTGGCCTAGGCGTGCGGAGCAGCGGGAGGCACGCGCAGGTGGGCCGCGGGAGTTAGAGCGCAGCGGCGGCAGGCGGGCTGGCGGGCCCAAGCGGGGTGCGCGCAGGCGAGCGGAGGCGACCAGGTGGGCGACGGCAGGAGAGGGCACTGTCTCGCGGGCGCGTAGGTGCGGGATGCGCGGGGACAGGCGGGCCATGGACGGCGCGGCGCTGCGCGCGGATGTGGCTCGGCCCGGGAGCGAGGCAGACGCGCGGAGTGGGAGACGCTGGGGCAGCGAGCGCGCAGGAGAGCGGCAGCGCGCGGTCTAGACCGAGCGGCGTGCGGCCCGGCAAGGGCGAGCGGAGGCGCGGGCCGCGGCAGAGCGAGAGCGAGCGGCGTGGCGCTGCGCGCGGGCCGCGGCAGAGCGAGAGCGAGCGGCGTGGCGCTGCGCGCGGACGCGGAGCGAGCAGGAGCAACTGGCGATGATGTGCGGAGAAGTTGCGTGCGCGCGGGTGGCGCGCGTGAGCCGAGCGCAGGAGCGAAGCCGATGGCTTCAGGCGAGCAGACGGCGCTGGCTCGCGGGCATTGAGCGAACAAGAGTTGAAGCGCAGCGCAGTGGAAGCAGCGCGTCGGTTCGGGAGTGGCACGGACAGGAGCGAAGGCTGGTGATGCGGGCGCACGGACCGAGTAGCACGCGCGTGGCGGAGCAGAGTGGGCGCTGGTGCGTGGATGCACGGGAGTGAACCAGACGAAGGAAACCGGCGATGCAGGGCGGCTCAGTTGAAGCGCGGACACAGGGAGTCGGCGAGGGTGTGGCAGATGCGAGCGCGCGTGTGGAGCAACGCGTGCGCGGCAGAGCAGAGCAGCGCGCAGCTAAGGCACGGCAAGGCCGAAACGAGCGCGTGACCAACAACGGAAGGAGGAAGATCTATGCAGGGCAACGACGTGCAGGGTTGCGGCGTGCAATGCGTGGCGGTGTTCTCGTTGGGTGAGCTCAGGCCGCGACCGAATTAAGTGCAAGAGGGTCGCGCGTGATGGATAGTAGAAGCCGTCGAGGAAAACGCAACGGGAGGCATGGCCCTAATGCAAGTAGACCACGGTCCTCGCGAAGGCGGAAGTCTGAGTATGACGTGGCGAATCAAAAAGAGAAGCCGCGAAGCGAAGACAGTGGTCGGGCGTGACGAGCTCGGAGGAGATGCGGTGCAGTCAGATCAAGAAGGGTTTCTTCCTGAGCGAGCAAAGGTGTTCGGTCGACCATGCTTTGGCATCGCATATGCGTGGGCAGAGAAAGTTCAACCGTGAGCAGGAAAACCCTGAGGTTCGCGGAGAAGTCAGTATAGCGAACCCATTCGGCTCCATTGTTTGGTCCCAGAGGTCCACAACATCCAGCAGCTCCTATTCCTCGTCGAATCGCCGAGCAAGACCACGAGTCACCACGGAGACTACTCCTTCAGCCATCTTCCACCCACTACAACCATTCTCGGCAAACTACTTCGTCATCCACGGAGTCGTTATCGTCGAGCTCATCTTATCGTTGATTCTGTTCGCCGCGGGAATTCACTTTCCGCGTCTTCTCCCTCATAACCAAGGCTACCCCAAGGTTTGCCCTGATTCTCTGAATCTTTCTAATGCCGGCGACCCCTTTGCCGGAGTATCGCCAGTAACTTCCTGTTATCTATTTTTTCTTGGACCAGGGATTTGATTGCTATGTTTTAGAAAGTTCTAGGGTGTTCTTTGTAAAATTTCCAAAGCTTTCTGTATTTCAAATCGATGAACTTCTACATTTCATAGATTTTCGTAGGAAGTTCATAAACATATAAAATCAATTTTGTTTGAAACCCTAAGTCAAACTCTACAAGTTTTATGTTATGATCTTGAGTTGAGATCTTTGATGTGTGGTCTAGGTCAAATGTTAGGGAATGAATGTTTTATTGTGCTTTATATTGTATGCTTGTATTATAGCTAAAGCATAAGCTATAGAAGTTATGTCATAAGTAGAGATATGCGATATCTAGTTAATCCTTTCCCACGAAGTGCTCATATCCTTACCGTTAAGATGTTATCCTTGTTTTGATTGCCGTTTCCTTAAGATTCTCTTCGTATAAGGATCTTTGTTAATTTATGTGCATCTGTTGCTTAGCTTATATATCTCTGCAACTGCGTTTCAACATCAGCTTTTGGTTCAGCCGCTAAGCATCAGTTTTCTTGAGCCTATGATGTTTCTGCGTAACAGCTGTCAGCCGATACATTTCTTTTGATATGTTTCTACCAACGGCTGGTTAGCTGATACGGTTGTTATCCTTCTTATATCGGCTACTGTCGATACAATTCCTTTGTTCTGTCCCACATAGGCTGCACCTAGACGATGTATCGGAGTTGCACGCACGACCTTAAGATTCTTGCTATCGGCCGATCCAAGCCGATTCTAGTCGTTTTCCGTATCGGTCAAATATGGCCGATCGATCCCTAGTTTCCCCATCCATATCTACACACTTCTATCAGTCGATTTATCGACTGAGAGATCGGCTATTTATACCTATCGGTCATATACCCTTAACCACACTCCATTCGGCTATACATCACTCAATTGCTGCGCTGACGTAATCGAGTCGATACAACCACACTTAGTTACCTAGAATCACACTTAAGCACATCTTAGTTAAGACCATTGCTTTAGGAATCATCCTTCTGCCAAAGTAATCAATGCTTTCATCGATCATCTAATCTGAGAACCCGATGCACTCATCAATCAGCTAAACCCTCGCTGTTTCCAATCAGCTCTGTTGTAACCCTCAACAAGTAGCTGATCTTAATTGGTTGTCCTCTTAAAACTCTATCTAAGTCTAGTTCCGATCTTTCTGGTTGATATGTAAATAGTATGTTGTATGAATGCTGGTTTGCAATTGAATTGTGAAGTAAGGTAGTTTTATGTGCACACTATGAATGGAATGTTGCATTGCATGTAGATACGATTACTTCGGCAACAGTACCTACGAGATCTTCCCGGAGTCTACGGAGGATGTTCCTGAAGACGAAATAAACGTCACCAAGGGATTAACTGAAGCCCCGAACCAAAGTTCGGAAGATATTGACATTTCTGACTTCAGTCCCACCAGTAAAGGCAAGCCCCGGAAATATCCCACTACTTTATTTACACTGCAATCTATGTCTATCTATATTATATCTTGCATTAAGTCTAGAAATTGAAGTGAAACCCTAGATGCATGAATCTTAGAAATCCAATGTAATGCTCCCGAGTCCTTATCGGATAGATGCTCCGCTAATAGGACCGGTAGAAGTCGAGTGATTTCCTGTCACTCGCGCGATATAGGAGTTGCATGTTTACATTTCTGCAATCACTATAAGGATGACGGACAGGGTCATGTGCTGCATCATGACCTGAAGTTTTACCCTGTCTGTTTTGTTAAAAGTTGATAAGGTTGATCCATGTGGTAGTGGTGGCTAAGTTTTTGAAAGTACTAGCCACATACCGCGAAATATGGTAAGCGGTAAGCCTAGTACCCGAATGGCCCGGCAAATGGACTTGTCTCCACCACTCGACTTTTATTTTATGTTTACACGCACCGACGTGTGGGAGTACGTTCTGCATGGCAGACAGGAATACGGGTTTTGTAGTCGCGCTACAGACGTATGTCCTGCACGAGTGATGTGCGTACGGTCCTGCAGTCGCTTGTGGTGGCCCTGATCCATAACCCGGAATATGAGGGAAACGGTTGCTTGAAATGCCATGTTTGTATTTCAAGCGTGTGTGTTAGGTTTACCTTGCAAGGTTAAATTCGATTCGAATCGTCCGCCTCTCACGAAGATTGAGACTGCTTATCCCTTTTACCACATCAAGTAAAAAGTGTAATTGTTGAAGAAATAATCTTGATGGATGATAATATCTACATTGCTTGTTTAGTATAGGTGCTTACCTAGAATGGCTAATCAAACTAGAATCTGAAAGCTAAAACTTGAAAATAGGTTATATTCTTAGTTGCTTTTCAGCTAAAACCAAACCCGGAACCATTACAAGCTTTCATAAGTCTAGTTATGGGCTAAAGTATACCCAATCCCGGGTAAGCCTTGCTGAGTATTAGTATACTCAGCCTTGCTAGTTTTATATTTTTCAGGTAAAGTCTTGAAGACCCTACTCTTTCCCTGCCTTGGCCCTGTGCTCTTCCAGACAGTTGGTCCGTGGAATGGGATCCGTCCCCGACCAACATTGGTGATACCGAGTGATGTCGTGCCTGGGCTTAGCATGACATCCGTCTTAACGACGTGTTGTAATCGTCGCGTATGTTTGCCGCTGCCAAAAACCATAGCGTTAGCAGTTTGTAATGTACTACTTTTGAAAACTCTTTTAATGCAAATCCCTGTGATGTAAAAATATGCTGGTGATTGTATCTCTGGACTCAACTACGTGTGAGGTAACCTTATTTGGTCCTGTGTATCGGTGGTTTATCGGGACGTTACCCGACAGGCCAAGGGATTATACCGTTTGAAGCACGTTGGAGCCCTCTGGAGTGGACTCGCGTACTTGAGCCGGTATAATTCAGATTGGTTCTGCCACACGGTCGGGGCGCAGGGGGGCGCGCGGCGCGGCGGGGGCGGCGGGCGGCGCAGGCGGCGGGGCGCACGGGCGGCGGCGTGCGGGAGCGGCGGGGGCGGCGGGCGGCTGGGGCGAGGGGGGCCGGGGGCGGGCGGGAGTGATAAGTGTGGCGGCTGGCTTGCGTGGCGACCTAGGCCACACGTACTTTCGTCGGTCCAGTGGGCCGACGAAAATAAACGGCTTAATTTTGTAGGTTTGAGTGGTCCCCTTGAAAATGAAAAGTTTAATTTCGTGGGTCTGAGCAGGCTGATGAAAATAGAATCTTATTTTCGTCGGCCTAGGTTAAGCCGACGAAAATAAGTTGTTTGTTTCGTCGGCCTTTTTCAGGCCGATGAAAATAAGGCAATTTCGTCGGCTTTCTCAAACCGACAAAATAATTTACGTATTTTCGTCGGCTTAGCTCAGGCCGACGAGAAATTGACCTGATTTGGTGCAGTGAGCTCATCAGGATGATTGTGTTGCACGAGTTGCCTTTCTCACTTGTGGAATCTGATGGCTTCAGAAGGTTTGTCTCTAGTCTAAACCCAAGATTTAAGATGATTTGCAGAAAAATAGTGCATAGTGACTGTTTGAAAGTATTTATGGAAGAGAAGCAATGTCTGCAAGGATTGTTCAAAAACTCTACAACCAAAATTTCTTTGACTATGGACCTATGAACTTCTAACCGAATGGTTGGATACATCTCTATTACAGCTCATTTTATTGATGAGGAGTGGCAGCCACAAAAGAGAATAGTGAAATTCACGGCTATAGAGTCTCCCCACACGGGTGTTGTAATGTTCAACACCATGGTCTATTCAAAGAATACCTCATATTGAATGATAACAGTTCAGATCCCACGTCACAAGGAGGTGATGTTGAAAAGGGTGTAAACGACCATGATTCTTTGGCAAGTTGGGACCAGCAAGTTACCCTTAGTGCTCGATCTACAAATGAGACTTTCATAGAGCTTGAGGCGTATTTATCAAAGGTACCAATTTGTCGAAGTGAACAGTTTAATATTCTCGCGTGGTTGCAGACGAGCTCAGCTGAATACCTTACATTGAGTCGTATGGCGAGAGATATATTGGCTGTTCCGGCTTCTACTATTGCGTCAGAATCTGCATTTAGTGCTGGATCAAGAGTACTATCAGATTTTTGAAGTCGAATGACTGCAGATATTGTTAAAGCTCTAGTGTGCCTACAAGACTGGATAGGGGCCACTGGTATAGTCATAAGACATATGTTATTTGTCTTTCTCACTAATGCTTTAAGTTAACAAAGTCATGAAATCTGCTCTTGTTTTGTGCAGCTAATACTTAGCGTCGCATGGATTCAATTCATGACATTGTCTCAGCTTTGGAAGGTATTGTTGTTTGTAGAGCTTTCAGCTTGCACTAGATGCCATGTCATACCTGGTTTTAATACAAAACTAAGTGCTACTTATATATATGCTAGGATCAAAGTTTCATACATATAGTGACATTATTAGTGAATAACAGCAGCAGTATCACGTAAAGAAATATAAAAGAGACTATTAGAGATTTACGCTAAACCTGGAAACGGAGGCTCCAAACTTCACAGGCAAACGATAAAGGGTTGCGTACGCCTAGAACTCAGCATCATCTTCAGCACTCTTCACACCTTCTTATTCTGAGCAGCGGTTAGCAAGGGTGAGTACACTTATGGTTGGTACTCAGCAAGGCCACAAAGATTGGTACTCAGCAAGGCCACAAGAAATAACCAGAATAACGATTTAAATCCATCTTTGAGTTTATTAATCATGTGAGGGTCCAGACCGCTCTTGACCGTGAGCACGGCTGATACATCAGTTTTAGACACTCTGTAGAGGTTGTACACTTTCATCATAAGTTGCGTAAAAGTTCAGAAGAACTTTGGACCCAACCATGATGTGCTGATCAAGCACAATACCACACTTCCGAGGTGTGATTGTATAGGGACGCTACGAGACTTTTACAAAAAAATTTTAATAAGAAGTAGTCAGCTAAGGTTTCCGGAGCACTAGCAAAACATAAGCCTCCCTAATGGGCATAGTGTCTTAGCAAAGCCCACTTCCCAGGAGGACTCGGTTATACCCTATCCATCGCTACCCTCTTGCCCTTTCGGTAAGACTGCTTCAAACTAGAGTCTCTAATTAATTAACCAAGACCAGATCCATATAGTTCTCGTGGTTGTACTGTTTTCCTAGGTGGTTCTCCATATTTCAATTAATTCAATATATTCTTGTAAATAAAACATAGTAGAAGGATGGTTAGGGACACTTGCCTTTCTCCAACGAAAAGCTACTCTTACTGCTCTTCAGCTCTCGCTCACTTGGAAATCTTGATCTTCAAGCTTCGAACAACGATCCTTCTACTCGAAGCAACCATTGAGCACAACCAAACAAGCAAAATAAACAAGTATAGCTAAGAACAATACACCAATCACACAAAAGTTTTAAAAGAGCGTGCTGAAGGATATGGCTCGATCCTATGGATCACGCATGAAACGTTGAGAACGAAACTAAGGTTGAAAAGCCACAGCTATCGAAAGATTTGAGTTATAGAAGAAAACAAAAGAACTATAAGCTTCATTTATTTTAATTAGAAAACAAATATTAAGGATATTTAAAATAAATATCCTGAATTATAATTAACTCATATTATATTTGTATTTATAAAAATAAAGTAGAACTTAGTCAAATTTTATATTTGGTTGTCTATATACAAATTATACTAATTAAACAATTAATTAGAAAAGAACATGTGACAGCATCTAAACACATAACTTTATAACTCACATTGAACTAAACAATTTATTTTTAAAAATATATTTAAGTTGGTATTAAGCATATTAACATCAATTATGAAAATCGAGGTAAACAACTTTTAATTAGAAAAACTAGATGAGAGAATATTAATTAAATTAAATCTATATTTAATTTTAAAATAGAAACTACGGCACAATAATGCTACTAAAGTATAGCTTAGGGCTTTAAAAGACTAACGCAAGAGAAATGGGTCGAAACGGATCTAAAATGACGAAAATGTGGAAGAAACAAAGGCTGCAGGCGCCTATACATGATTAACCCTATACTTGAAGGCCTAGCAAGGAAGATTTGCAGGACACATGAAATGCTCGCGAAAAAGGTAAAGGTTAGCGTTAGATCTGCAAAAGGTCTCGTGTTGGACTTATGTGCAAAGGTGGGATCTAGGTAGGAGGTTTTCTAGAAAAGGCACAAGACACAGGTTTAGGTTCTGGATTTGGAAGTTTATCGGGGGCGTGGCTGCAAAACTGCCTTGCCTTCTTGGACAACACAGGCGGCGGCGGCGGCTGTGCTATGCTGGTGGCCGGCGAAGTGCAGGCCGTTGCCGTTCTGCTCCGGCCGGGCTTGGCCGCGGTTTGAGCGGTGGCGGTGGCGGCGCCTAGCCACAGAGTCGCCGGGCTGCAGGAGATGGGCGTCCAGCTTGGACAGAGGCGCCGGTGGCTGGCTTGGCCCAAGGTCGGCGCAGGGAGGAGAGCTCATGGCGCACAGGCGGCAAGGTCTGCGGCAGGTTGCGCAACGGATAGAGGAGGCGGAGGGGAGCACGGAGAGGTTCTCACCGGCGGCGGAGGACGACGACAACAGTCGGAAACAGTGGCGGACGGAGGACGGCGGCCGGGTCGGGCTTCATGCGCCGGCTACGCTCCGACGATGAGCGGACGACGACGAGTAGCGGCGGACCTGCGGCATGGCCTCGCGGAGCCTGTGGTGGTGGCCGTATGCTCCGGCGGTGTTCCCGGGCGGCGAAGAGGCGTCGAGGACCGGCGGCGGGGCTTCGGCTCGGCGAGGGCGTTCTTGTGGAGGTGGCCACTTGGCGAGCGGGCGCGGAAGGCGGCGGCGCAGCGTGGAGGCAGAGGAGGGAGCAGCCGGCTGGGGTAGATGGCGGCGATCAAGACAGAAGCTGCGCTGTGTTCTCAATCAGTTTCGAGAGCTGTGGTAATGTTGGTCGTGAGACGATGGCGAGCTGCTTCCTTGCCGAGCTCCACGAATACAACTTCAGTTGTTTTAGAGGCAAGAGGGAGAGGGAGGAAGCTCTGATGAGTTGTGCGTGAGCAAGAAGGATGGGGTGCCTTTTATAGTTGCGGCAAGGAAACTGAAAGGTGAGATGATGGTAAGATGAATGGCCATTGGTATAGACTTATGGCCACAGCAGTTTACGGTTGGGTTCCTAGATGGTGGAGATTAAAACAAGCAGTAGCTGAAGGTTTATTTTGCTGAAACGTAAGCACTTAGACCACCATCACTACCGGAAACCAGCACTTTGCCGAGTGCCAAATGCTTTGCCGAGTGCAAAATATCGGGCACTCAGCAAAGACAAACACACGGTGAATTCATCCTTTACCGAGTGTCGGGCACTCGGCAAAGGAAAACACTCGGCAAAGACTATTTTGCCGCGGCACTCGGCAAAGGATGACACTCGGCAAACAGGCGTCAGGAAGTAACGGTAGGCCACGCCGTGATTGTTTGCCGAGTGTCTGGTCCAAGACACTCGGCAAAGAGAGCTTGTGCCGAGTGCCGTGGCCAGACACTCGGCAAAATATTCAAATTTTTTTTCTTTAATTTCTCTAAAAATTTTTCTATTGTCTTCCTACAGTCTCCTGAACAAGATATGTAATTTAGGTTTTTTTATCCAAGTGTTTGCTATATTTCGATAATTTATTTCATTGTAGTGAATTTCTTGAATAATTCAAATTTGAACTGCGTGGTCATTTTAATAGTGAGAAAAATGTATGAAAAATTGTAATTCATGTTAATGAGCATGGTTTGAGGCCTTAACGAAAAAAGGACCACAAATTTCAAACCTACTATTCACAAAACATGGCGACTAAATTATGTTCAAGTCGTGTTTAAATTGTATAAAAGATAAATTTGGTCGGAAAATTATGAAACTTGTCGAGATGTCATGTTATCATGTGAGGACATTGTGATAAAATTTGTATAAGATTTCGTGAAAGTTTGACATCTACGATGCTTAACACTTAATCGGATGTCACATGAAATCATATATCTCTTTGAAGAACTTTCAATTTATAAGCATCGTATATTTTAACTTCCACGAAACCTCGTCATATTTTTATCATAGCTTCCCCATATGATATCATTACATCTCAACAAATTTCATAATTTTCCGACCATATTTGCTTTTTATACATTTTAAAAATAACTGGATATGAAGTTCGTCGTCATGTTTTGTGGACAACAAGTTTGAAATTTTTGATTTTTTTCTCGATAAGGTCTCAACGCATCCTTCAATAACGTGAATATAATTTTTTCATTCATTATTTTTCTTTTTTTGAGTGACTTCTAGCTCAATTTTCAATAAATACAAAAATTAAATAAATTGGGAAAGGGGACTGAAAAATGTGACCTCTTTGCCGACTGCCGCCCGCCTGGCACTCGGCAAAGAGTATCCTTTGCCGAGTGCCGCCGTCTGGCACTCGGCAAAGAGGTGACTTTGCCGAATGCCGCCGATCTGGCACTCGGCAAAGCTATTCAATATACGGCCCCCGGCCCGCTCCCTCGCTCGCTCCCACCCTAACAGCACTTACGAAAATTTTGCCAAAGGCCCCGTCGCCGCCCCCGACCCCGCCCCCGCCGCCGCCCCTGGCCCCGCGCGCCCCCGCCCCGCGCCCGCCCCCAGCCCCGCACGCCCCGCCGCTGGCTGCGCCCCCGCCCCCACCCCCGGCCCGCGCCCCCGTCATCGCCCCCGCCGCCGACCGCGCACCCGGCCCCGCGCGCCCCCGCCCCGCGCCCGCCCCCGGCTCCGCGCGCCCCGCCGTTTGCTGCGCCCCCGCCGCCGGCCCGCGCCCGCCCCCGGCCCACGCCCCCGCCGCCGCCCCCGGCCCCGCACCGCGCCCCCGCCGCCGACCCCGCCGCCGGCCGGCCCCCGGCCCGCCCCCGTCCCCGCCACTGGCCCCACCCCGCACGCCCCCGCGCGCCCCCGGCCCCACGCGCCCCATCCCCGGGATTAGTACAGAGCTTAGGGAGACTGCCAACTCAATTGCTTGGTAAGCTTTCCAGCCGTGCTAATCTATAGGGAATGTATCATACTCTCGTGTTCCCTTGCAGGATTAATAACGTTGCTCTCTATGTCATACTGTAACGATTAGTAATGGATGTCAAATCGATGGTTGGAAAGAGAAACAAGAAAAATCTTTGAACACTTACAAGACCTTCAAACCCAGTAATTTTGTGCATGTTAGCTTTTCCTTTGCGGCTAGGCGAATCCAGGCCTGTTTATCGATACAAGCTGATATGGATGACTTTGTGCAAAATAATTAGGAATCGCTATTATGTATTGTTCATCTGTGGAGCTGACACCGATGTGCAATAATAGAGTTGATCGACCTCTGTGGCTTTGTCCGCTGTCCAGGTCCGCCCTTTGTTGGCATTTTGGTTGTGCTATGTGCAGTTTTCTAAGCGAGTTCCTAGATGTAGAGTGAGTTGATCTATATAGTTGTGTCATTACGAGTATTGTGAGTTGTTTTGTTCTAACAAATTGATCTTTTTAGGTGTATCGGCCCGCGCGCCCTCGGCCCCGCCCTGCGCCCCTGGCCCCGCGCGCCCCTGCCGCCGGCTGCTGCCCCGCCCCTGGCCCGCGGCCCCGCCGCCGCCCCCGGCCCTACCCCGCGCCCCCGCACGCCCCCGGCCCCGCGCGCCCCCGCCGCGCCCCGCCGCGCCCCCCCCCCCCGCTGCGCCCCCGCTGCGCCCCCGTCCGCGCCCCCTGCAGCGCCCCTGCCGCGCCCACAGCTGCGCCCCCAGCCGCGCCCCCGCCACGCCCCCGGCCGCCGCAGGTACTGCATCCGTTAATCCATTAATGTTCCACCAGATGATGCATGTGTACTTGCGAATATGTTTGCTATGGTTTGTTTGTATTGAAGTAGAGACAGGTACCATTTTGGACCATTAAATATATTAACATAGCGTAGAAGCCTAGGAGATCGCAATGTTTGTAACTTTAGTCCCTTAGTCTTCTTTTAGGCTAAAGAGTGTGAATGCACTGTCATGTGAAATTGATATTACTTTCCAATGCATATGTTAGAGGATGGAGGACCGTGACTGGATGTACACTGGCCACTTAAGTCGGGGTCAAATCACCGATGAGTGGATCAACAAGACCGAGTCCTTCTTGGAACGGGTGTTTGGTGAAGCTGCTAAAGGAGCAAGTAGAATTTTTTGTCCATGCAGCAAATGTGCAAACAGGAAACGACAAACGAAGAAGGTCATGGGGGAACATCTTTGTTTGAATGGATTTACGGCAGGCTATACCCAGTGGGTCTTCCATGGTGAAGCCGATCGTATGAGAGAGGAGGTGATGAGGCAACGTGTCGAGGATTATGATGCCGATGCCGGGGTAGCGGAAATGTTACATGACTACCACGAGGCACAATTTGTTGAAGGACATACGGAGGAGGAGCCAGAGGCAACTGCAAAGGTCTTCTACGACATGTTTGCCGTGGCACAGAAACCCCTTCATGGACAGACGAAGGTTTCTCAATTGGATGCCATTGGACGCATAATGGCATTAAAGTCGCAGTATAGCCTGAGTCGAGACGCCTTCGATGGTATGTTGACAGTTATTGGCAGCCTACTTCCGGAGGGTCACATTCTTTCAAAGAGCATGTACGAGGCACAGAAACTTCTTTGTGCACTCAAGATGCCGTATGACCAGATACATGCTTGTCCGAAGGGGTGTGTCTTGTTTAGGAAAGAATACGCAGAATCAAAGTATTGTCCAAGGTGTGGATCCTCTAGGTTCATGGAGGTACACTCTGGTGATGGGTAGAAGAGGCAGCTTGACATCCCCGTGACAATCCTACGTCATCTTCCGTTCATACTGAGGATCCAGCGGTTATACATGACAGAGGAATACGCAAAACAGATGACATGGCACAAAAATGGAAAACGATACAATCGTGATAAGATGGTACATGCGTCCGATGGTGAAGCATGGACCCACTTTGATAGCATTCATCATGAGAAAGCCAGAGAGTCTCGTAATGTACGTGTTGCGCTGGCAACAGATGGGTTCAATCCCTATGGAATGATTGCTGCAACATACACATGTTGGCCAGTATTCGTTATCCCCCTCAATCTCCCTCCAGGCGTATGCTTTCAACGACAGAACATATTATTGTCGTTGATTATTCCTGGACACCCGGGGAATAACATGGGTGTGTTCATGGAGCCTCTAATTGATGAATTGGTCCGTGCTTGGGAGGAAGGAGTATGGACATATGACCGGGCTACAAAGACAAACTTCAAAATGCATGTCTGGTACCAATACTCCCTTCATGACCTGTTGGCGTATGGGATATTCAGTGCTTGGTGTGTTCACGGGAAGTATCCATGCCCAGTATGCAAGGAAGGTCTTAGGTTCATTTGGTTGCAGAAGGGTGGCAAGTATTCGGCGTTTGATAAACATCGGCAATTCCTCCCTCTTGATCATGCATTCAGACGAGACATCAAAAACTTTATGAAAGGTGTCACAGTGACAGACCTTGCACCTCCTATGAAGACTAGTGCCGCAGTTCATCAGCAGATAGATGGCCTCGTGCTGAATCCACAAGGTGGCTTTGTGGGATATAGCCAGCAACATATGTGGACTCATAAGTCAGGCTTGACTCGGCTCCCCTATTATGATGATCTTCTCCTTCCACACAATATTGATGTGATGCACACTGAAAAGAATATCGCTGAGGCACTTTGGGCAACAATCATGGACATTCCCGGTAAGACAAAGGACAATGTTAAGGCTAGAGTGGATTTAGCAATGTTATGCGATAGACCGAACCTAGAGATGAAGCCTCCTGGTCGCGGAAAGACATGGAGAAGGCCTAAGGCCGATTTCGTATTGAGCAAGCCCCAAAGGAGGGAAGTACTAGAATGGATAAAGAGGTTGATGTTCCCTGATGGGTATGTAGCTAATCTGAGTAGGGGGGTCAACTTATCTACTATGCAAGTCTTAGGGATGAAGAGTCATGACTACCACATATGGATTGAGCGGCTTCTTCCGGCGATGGTTCGAGGATATGTCCCTGAGCATGTCTGGCTAGTGCTTGCAGAGTTGAGCTATTTCTTCCGCCAGCTTTGTGCCAAGGAGTTATCTCGGACCGTGGTGGCAGACTTGGAGAAAGTTGCACCGGTGTTGCTCTGTAAGTTGGAGAAGATCTTTCCACCCGGCTTCTTCAATCCGATGGAGCATATGATATTGCACCTCCCATATGAGGCACGAATGGGGGGGCCCATTCAGGGTCGTTGGTGCTATCCAATCGAGAGGTCTCTAAAGGTTCTTCGGAAGAAATGTGGAAATAAATGTAAAATCGAGGCCTCCATTGCAGAGGCATACATTCTGGAGGAGGTGTCGAACTTCACAACAACATACTATGGTGACAACCTCCCTAGTGTGCACAATCCACCCCCTCGTTACAATGCTAGTGAAAATGACTCGAACCTCAGCCTTTTCCTAGGGCAACTTGGAAGTGCAAGTGGTTCGACCACCAAGACATTGACACATCAAGAGTGGCACCAGATAATGCTATATGTGTTGACCAACCTTGACGAGGTGGTGCCGTACATGAAGCAATTTATTCATGAATTCTGGCATCAATCAAGGGAACCTACCCAATAGGAATGTGATACCCTTTTTAGCCAGGGTGCTGGAAATGGAGCGCCCGGTTTCATTCATTGGTTCAAACAGCAGGTAACCGTGCAATCTAGCTTGTACTTAGTTTGTCATTTGAAGTTGGTCCCATATACGAGGCATACAATGATCAAATGTGCTTGAACATGCAGGGCCATACGATGAATGCTGAGTTGAGACAGGTAGTCGATGGCTTTGCCCTTAGGGTCAGGTCATATTCTGTTTATGACGTGAATGGATATCATTTTTGTACAGCAAGCTACGAGGCAAGTCGACCCAATCGAAAGACCACAAATACTGGAGTTTTTACTCCTGGCCTTGATGGGATCGAGTATTATGGAAGAATTGAAGAAATATACGAACTCAGTTTTTATGGTTCTAAACCTCTTAATCCTGTCATATTCAAATGTCATTGGTTTGATCCTGAAGTAACGAGATGGACATATTCTAATCTTGGGCTAGTGGAAATTCGATAGGATTCCGTCTTCCCTGGAGACGATGTGTATATTGTGGCCCAACAGGCTAGACAAGTTTATTATCTCCCATATGCGTGCCAAACCAAAGAGCATCTTAAGGGTTGGTATGTTGTGCACAAGGTATCACCGCACGGTAAAGTACCTGTTCCAAACGATGAAGACTACAATTTAGACCCAAACACATATGACGAAGAATTCTTTCAAGAAGAGGGGCTAGAAGGGCGATTTGAGATAGACTTAACCGAAGGGGACAGAATGGATGTTGAAACGGTTGTTGATGAGGAGGAGGATGAGGTCCAAAATGTGAAAGAACTACAAATGCTAGAACGATTATATTTAGGCAATGCCAATGATGACGTTGATCCTTTGGATACTGTTGATTATTATTTGATTGATAGTGATGATGAGACTTATGATCAGCTAATCCTGATTATGAAGATTATTTTTAATCAATGTAATACTATATTATTATGCATTTATGTTTAATTTATTTTGCATCTCTTTCTAAGTACGTCTTGTTTATATGCACAAATTACTTTACTCTTCTTAATTGCAGGTGATTGAACAAAGATGGTAGGCAGTGGGTTGAGGACCGTTAGGTCGCTTTACCAGAGGGCTAGGTCAGCTACATCTGGGTCGTCTGAGAGGAGGAGGGGGACGCCGCAGGTGCCCCCACAGGAGGCGGAGGAGGAGGAAGGGCATGCGGAGGAGGAGGAGGAGGAGGAGGAGGTGCAGGAGGAGGACGAGGCGCAGTAGACCGCCTCTGGTTCTGGTGCCTCTAGTTCGTCGAGCGTCTACTTGCGAGGTAAGAACCTTTATATGTTTTCATTGCTTCTTTATATTATACGTTCATAGTCAAAGTTGAAACTAATAATTTTTCTTAATCACATGTACAGGTCCCGCCAGTCTCCCTAAACGACCGATACCTCGTGAGAGGCGCCCATTGATTCGACCCGAAGGGGAAAAGTAAGTAACTGTTCATATTTTTATTTCTTCTTCTTGTTATATGTTCAAATTCAAATTTGAAACTATTAAGAGGTCTTAATCATTTGTGCAGGTCCTGGACGATTGTGCAGAGTGCAGGTGCTGCTCACAAACGCTCCGTCAATGGCATCCTCGGTCTTCTGTGCAGGGAACACTTCCCTGGCCTGGTTGAGTACGGTGGAGTGACGGAGCCGGCCTATACGTTCGACCACTACGCCGCCGCCCCTGATGCTGAAGATCGGGATGGCAGGGTATTCAACAACAAGGCGGAGCGGGTGAAACAAGAGCTGTGGGTAAGTGCTAAATACATTGCATTCATTTCACATTCTTAAAAAAATGAATGGTATACATCGTGTTTCCATGTTTCCATGCAGGATTTCTTCAGATGTGAGCATGGATTTGAGGACAAAGCTGATGTGGTGGCCACCAAAGTATGTAAGAAACGAGTCGTGGATATGCACTATGAGGCGCGTATCCAGGCCATTATTAGTTTTCACGGCAACGTTCTTGGGGAGAGGGTCACCAAAACGGAAGCAAGAACCATGTCTTTGACTGAGGAGCAGTATTTGCAGGTAAATAAAGAAAATTAATATGCATTCTGGTTTACATTAAGCAGGCTTAATTTCATCTTCGAATATTTCAAATACTTGATGCCCTGTAGACGACTCCTTATTGGTGCCTCGGGCATCAAGAGTGCCGGCGACAGATGGTGCAGAAGTGGTGCTCCGACAAGTGGGAGGAGTCACATAACGCTTGTCGGAAGCGACGTTTGTTGATGCCAGGTGCAACACACCATCAAGGCAGTCGCAGCCTCAACGGATACGCAGAAGCATGGGTACGCGAATGAATTTATTTAATGTAACACTCAATTATGCATGATTTTTAATCGTCTTGCTTGTTTTCTTGCAATCGTCGTCACATGGTGGCCAGCCTTGCTCCCTCTTGAAGGCATATGCTATGTCCTATAAGGGCAAGGCGACGTCTGATGTCAACTACAATCCGGAGGACGGGCCCGAGGCATACAGCAACCCCATGGTCCATACCCGCCTCAATGCGTACACAACGATGGCAAGGGAGGTCCATGGTCCAGAGTTTGATCCGGCCATCGAGGACCTTGACGGAGAAGTCGTCATGAGGGTTGGAGGAGGTAAGAATCATGGGTGGTATTGGATTGCCGACAGCGCAATCGACTCGTCCTCTACTCCTACTCTATCTCAGATTAGAGCAAGGAGCACGAGTGCGAGCCCAGGCATACGACCTCAGCAAGACACTTCACAGTACCGGATACAGGCACTCCAGGTCATTTCTTATTCGTCGTTCATTGATTATTGTATACCATTTCTTTGTATTATCATAACATTGGAGTGAAAATTTTGTAGGCCGAATTAGAAGAAGAGAGGAGGCTACGTTTGGAGAACGAGCATAGGATGAGGGATATGTTTGCCTACATGCAGACTCTTGGTGCCGCAACGGGTGTAGCTCCACCACCTTCGTTGTTCACTTCACCTCGACCTCCTGCAGAGTTTTCTACTCCTGTGAGTATGGATAAGTTTTAGCCATGTCTGACCTTTACTTATCTTGTCTCACACATGGGATCGCTTCTCCTCTTTGCAGAATCAATCGGCGGCCTCAAATGACCCTCATGTTTCTCCAACTACGCCGGTATGGAGGTCGCCGGGTTGGAGGTCTTGATCATGATTCTTACCACTTATCCTGTTTCTATAGACTTTTCATGTTTTTGACATCTGTGGACTATATTGTGAGACATGCATATTTATGATCTGTAATAATAGTACGTGTGTGAACCGATTTGGGATATGTATGTGAATCAATTGTGTTTGTAGTATAGATGTGATGTTTGTGATATAGATGTGATATTGGTGATCTTTGTGATGATATAATGTTTTTCTGATATATATGTATATGTGTGGATGAAATCGAAAAAACAGATTAAAATGGGAAATATGAAGAATCTTTGCCGAGTGTAAACACTCGGCAAAGAGTGAAGAATCTTTGCCGCGTGTAAACACTCGGCAAAGACCGAAAAATCTTTGCCGAGTGCCGTGCTCGCGACACTCGGCAAAGGCGGTTACTTTTCCGAGTGCCGGGCATCTGACACTCGGCAAAGTAACCGTCTTTGCCGAGTGCCAAATCCTGGCACTTGGCAAATCGGCCGTCATATTCCCTGTTCCGTCACGGCGCTTAAAGTTTGCCGAGCGCGGCGCTTTGCGCTCGGCAAAGGTTTTGCCGAGTGCCCGACGAAATGCACTCGGCAAAGTACCCTTTGCCGACAATCTCTCTTCCGTGTGTCCTTTGCCGAGTGCAACACTCTGCAAAGCCTTTGCCGAGTGTTTTTTAAGTTTTGCTGAGTGTTTTTTACACTCGGCAAAGTAACCGTTTCCGGTAGTGCATGCATGTTCATGCGGGACGCTGGCGGCCAGGATACGAACGGACAATGCCGGGTCCTAGATATGTAGGTTCATGTTGGCGGCTTTGTTTAGCTGTGAGATCAAGGGCTAGTTAGTGTAGCCTCTGTTGTTTGCTTGTTGAAGTCACATACATGTATATAGCATAAGGGCCCAAGGAAAAGAATGGCAAGAAAAGGAAAAGACACGGAAAAAAGGAGGACATATATGAGTTTGAACACTTGCAAGGAAATAAGGTCTAGAGAAACAAAGATCAAAGAAATAGAAGGACAAAAAAATTGATTGGGATCTTGGAATGAGACTTAATTAGCCGAATCGACAAGCTTTTTGAAACAGTTTTAAATTAATTTTGCACACAAAAATACTATGCACTCCGCATGAATGCAACATAGATAGAACCATTTTATTTAATTCAGAAAGACAATCATTTGTTTTTCCTATACTAAATTTCCTGTAAAGAAAATTTAAAGTTATGAGAAAATCGTTGCTTTACTTTTTTTCTAATCACATGCTGAAATTCAAGGGTGTGACAACAGTTGGACCGATAAGGACGTCGGGTCTTTTGAGGGGGTGTATGCTAAGTTTCTTGTTTAAATCTTGATCGTGAGCTTTATGCTTGTTATCTTCTCCTCGGTCACTATAAGAAAATAGCTTATTTTCGTCAGCCAGAAATCGTCGAAAATAGCCAGAAAGCCGTCGAAAATATATATATTCATCGGTCGGCCGACGAAAATAGGTTGACGTAATAAAATTGATGAAAATAAACATATTTTCGTCGGCAACCGACAAAAATACATATATTTTCGTCGGCCAGCGAAGCCGATGAAATAGAAGCAATATTTTCGTCGGCCACCCGACGAAAATACTGGGCGCCTACTAAAAAAAACTGAAGGAATCCCGAGAAGCTTTCGATTTGCAAGTGCAACAGCCTGTATTGAGAAAAGGCTTCATTAATCCCATAAAAATCAACATGAGATGGCTCTAATCCAGCATTTGTGATAGCCTTTGGTATGGCAAGTGCTAGAGTGGTTGTAAAAAGCTCTGGAGCCTGTATAAACAACATTCATAGTTGAAAATTTACTATTTTAGAATACGAATAACAGGAACTGATAAAATTTGATATCTAAAATAGTAGCATAAACATAAATCAAATATGAAAACAACAAAAAAGAACCGAGAAGAAATTATACAGGTAGGCTAATTTTCCTTGATTTAATCGGAACGAGGCATTACAAAGATATTTTTACTTTCTTATGTGATATAAATCATTTACACCAACTTATGTTACAATCGTAAAGAAATTAGTTACAATTTAGAGCATAACAAGCAGTCAAACATAAATAGGCGAAGCAATTTGTAAGTACAAACAGAAGTCAAATATGAAAACAACAAAAAAGAATAGAATGCATGCATGATATAATAAAAGAATTAATTGTTAACAATGAAATATTTTGTTTCTCGGACCTTTAAAAAAAAGCATATTGCAGGAAAACTTAAACATTTCACAAAATAAAATAAATGTCAAGCAGTTATACCTTATACTTGAAGCATTTCCAGCTGTAACAGTACCACCATTCTCGAAACTTGGGCGGAGTTTCTTCAGTTTTACGGGGTCAAACTAAGAGACATAGAAATAACACAAGATAAGTAAAACTGTCATGTGCATTGATCTTACAATAACTGTTTGGAAAGCTCTTTATGTAAGGAGGCCCATTGTACTCCTGCGAAGCAAGAATTATGTGTCAGACCTGGGGCTACGGGGCTGGGTACATAGCGTAGTTTAAGAGATTAAGTCTGTCTTATCTCTTATTTATCTTGTTTATCTCTTATTTATCTCGTTTAAGTAGGAGATAGAGCTAACCGATACAGAGGGAATCTACTCGAGATATGTTCTGGTACGATTCCTTAGCTGGTGTTGGTTAGTATCTTTGTAACCCTGGCCTCTCGGATTTATAAGGGAGGACAGGGACTCCTCTCAAAACATGATCTCTAGATCATTCTACACCTAAGGCAATACAAACCACTACAGAACGTAGGGTATTACGTACCTGGCGGCCCGAACCTGTCTAAGCTTTGTGTTCCTTGTACTTTCGAGTTCCCGACCTCGGCGTCCCCTAACCCAAAACCTACCACCTTGGGTATATCCCTCGGTGGGCAGCCGGTTAAACACCGACAGCTGGCGCGCCAGGTAGGGGTGCGCGTCGAAGATCCATCGGCGAGCTCGATGGTGACTTTCAAATTCACTAGGTCAGTTCCCTCTCAGGGCACGACATTCGTTTTTGGCTCGTGGGTCCGCATCGCAGATGGTGTGGGCGATTTTCGGCGATTCCTCGTCGACATGAAGCCAAAGACTTCCACTGCGGATCTCCGTAGCGACTTCAACAAGTTCGTCGACGATCTCGATGACTTGTCGACCTGCGCTTCTGTGACAAAGATCGGGGTGGAGTCTGCTCCAGGCTCGACTTCATCCAGTGTTGTGGCAACTTCCCTTGGGTTGGACTCGTTCCAATCTAAAGATTTGCGTAACCGATCTCCAAGATTCGGTTCACACAATCCGGCCACTGAGCTCCAGGAGGCCAACGTCTCTGGGTCCCTCTCCTTGCTAGAGAAGGATCTGGACTTTCTGCTCCAGGACGGAAGGCCTGAAGCCACCGCGTGTCTGGGGGCTTCGGGTTGTTTTGGCGCCAGTGATTTGGTGATCACCTCCATGCCGGAGGGGCGCATTGTACATTGGAGGGGCATGGTGTTCTCCGATCTACTAAAGGCTGAGGGTTGACTTGTTGCTCACCTCGAGCCCCTGCCCTTTCAGGAAGGTAGGCCGTTGGCTACCGCGGCGGAGGGGTCGACTGAACTAGTCGACGCGAGCTCTCATGAGCTCACCTCCCGCCAGGTGCTAATGGCGGAAGAAGGCGAGGATGATGGTGGTTTTCCCATCACCGACTTCGAAGCGGTCTCTGAAGATGAGGCCACTGCCAACGCTTGCGAAGAGAACGACGCCGATCGCGAGGCGCGGAGGGCCAGGAACAGGACCCGCGCAATCCGGCGAAGGAGGGCCAACGAGCGTAGGCGATCTATGTATCGCGAGCTTGACCCTGAGTTTGTCGCCGTAAACGAACGGGGTTTCAGGACCCCGGTGGCTAACATTGCTAGGGTTACGGCCATCCTCGAGCGCAGCCATGATCCGGACATACGCCAAGCACTCCTTTATGTGTAGAGGGCCTGGATCCAGTTGGATCAACAAAATCCAGCTTCCACCATCAGGGAGGAGCGCGTGGGTGAGAGTCGGAGCCAGGCTCATAGCCGAACGGCTGGCGGTCGCCCTCGACTTCAGCCCAGCCACAACAACAACGCTCGCAGGAGCCAGGCCTCTGGCGGGAGGCAACAGCCACCTTCGGGGAGTAACCCGCGACAGTCCAATCATCAGCCTCCTACAGAAGACTTGCGCCAGCACATTAATGAAGGCCGCGATGCACGGACTGTGATCTCCTCCAGGCGTAAGGTACGTGAAGAAGTCAACAACGCAAGAGGAGTTCGAGAAGCTCCTGCAGAAAAAGTGCCCATGGCACCCAGGTGCCAACCATGCTGCCATTGACTGCTACCACCTTCGGAGGACGTTCAGCAACTCCGGTGGTGGTAAGAAGAACAAGAAGCCTGCGGACAAAGAACCCGAGGATGACGACCACGACGACCAAGGGCGCAACCCGAAGTTCCAGGACGCTTCAAAGGTCGTAAACATCATCTTCGGGGGAGATGAGGATTTTAGCTCCAGGCGGGACCAGAAGCTGCTTCTCCGGGAGATCATGTCCGTCGAGTCGACAGTACCACGACCACTCTGTTGGTCGGAGGTCCCCATCTCGTTCTCCCGTGACGACCAATGGACGAGCTTTTCGGAACCCGGAAAGTTCCCCTTGGTCCTCGATCCTGTGGTGGCGGAGGTCAAGCTCACCAAGGTCCTCATCGATGGCGGAAGCGGACTCAACCTCATTTTCGTCAGCACTTTGAGGAAGATGGGCCTGGATTTTAAGGACATGTTGGTTCCCAGCAAGTCCCCTTTTTACGGCATCGTCCCAGGTAACGCGGCACACCCACTTGGTACGGTCGTCCTCCCAGTCACCTTTTGCACAAGGGAGAACTACTGCACCGAGTTTATCAAGTTCGAAGTAGCTAACTTCGAATTTTCTTACCTTGCAATTTTGGGCTGTCCGGCACTTGCCAAGTTTATGGCAGTGCCACATTACGTTTATCTACTTCTCAAGATGCCAGGGTTAAGTGGAGTTCTTACTCTCTGAGGTGACTTGAAGAAGTCGTATGACTGCAATCAGGAGGCAATACAGTACGCCTCGACTACTCGTGTGCCAGATGCTTCTGGAGAAGTACTCGCGGCCGCGCAGCAGCTATCCAGTCCGGGCTGGAGATTCCCTCCAAGAAGGCCAGCAAGTTGAGCATCCAGTCGACTGACGACGTGGCCCTCAAGACGATCCAGCACCAGGACGGAGATCCATCTAAAACCGCGGTCATCGGCGGGGGCTTAGGTGACAAATAGGAACTCACGCTCGTCAGCTTCCTTCGGGCTAACCGGGACATATTCGCGTGGAAACCAGCGGATATGCCAGGGGTGCCCAGGGAGTTGATCGAGCATGCTTTGAATGTACACCCAAAGGCTGTGCCTAAGAAGCAACGCCTGCAAAGGTTTGCTCATGATAAGCGTGAGGCCATTAAACGGGAGACAGCTAAACTTCTCGCGGCTGGATTCATTAAAGAAGTAATCCATCCAGAGTGGGTAGCTAATCCCGTTCTTGTAAAGAAAAAGAACAATGAATGGAGAATGTGCGTCGACTACACTGATCTCAACAAGCACTGCCCAAAGGACCACTTTGGGCTGCCGCGCATTGACCAAGTTGTCGATTCGATGGCTGGTTGTGTCCTTCTTTGTTTTCTTGATTGTTATTCAGGATATCATCAGATAGCGCTCAAGGAGGAGGACCAAATCAAGACTGCATTCATCACCCTGTACGGGACATATGCCTACAAAACCATGTCCTTTGGGTTGAAGAATGCAGGAGCAACCTATCAGCGCGCGATCCAGATGTGCTTCGCGGATCAACTGCACCGGAATGTTGAAGCCTATGTGGATGACGTGGTCATCAAGACCAGGGATTCCGACGACTTGATTGCAGATTTGGAGGAAATATTTAGTAGTCTGCGCAGATTTCGGTGGAAACTCAATCCTACTAAGTACATTTTTGGAGTATCTTCAGGGAAATTGCTCGGGTTCATCGTTAGCAATCGGGGCATCGAAGCTAACCCTGTAAAGATCACGGCCATCACTGATATGGGGGCTCCAGCCACAATCAAGGATGTGCAAAAGTTAACAGGTTCATCTCCCGACTTGGGGAGAGAGGACTACCCTTCTTTAAGCTCTTGAAACGCCAAGATAAGTTCCAATGGACGGAGGAGGCCGAGCGGGCCCTGCAGAATCTGAAACATCACCTTCAGTCACCTCCGATCCTCACAGCACCATTACCGGGGGAGGACCTACTACTCTACATCGCGGCAACAACTCATGTTGTCAGCAGTGCTATTGTAGTCGAGCGAGGCGAGGAAGGCCATGCATTTGGAGTGCAGAGGCCTGTCTACTTCATCAGCGAGATACTCTCCGAATCCAAGGTACAATACCCCACCATTCAAAAGCTTTTATATGCAATTCTAATCGCATCAAGAAAGCTGCGCCATTATTTCGATGAGTACAAGATCACTGTGGTTACGGATTTCCCGCTGGCTGATATTCTTCATAATCAAGATGCCACGGGGCGTGTATCAAAGTGGGTAGTGGAATTGGGGGCTTTGTCAATCGACTTCAAGCCACTCACCGCAATCAATTCTCAAGCTCTAGTCGACTTCATGGCTGAATGGAGGGAGAATCAAGTCCCAACTCCGGTCGATAAGCCAGAGCACTGGACCATGTACTTTGATGGGTCCCTCAAGCTCGATGGCGTGGCGCTGGAGTTCTGCTTATTTCTCCACGAGGAGAACAATTGAAGTATGTCCTTCAGATCTTGTGGGCGGTATCCAACAATGAAGCCAAGTATGAAGCCTTGCTTCACGGGCTTCGTTTGGCAATATCACTAGGGATCAAGCGACTATTTGTGTATGGCGGTTCTCTTCTTGTTGTGCAGAAAGTCAAAAAAGAGTGGGGCTGCAACAAGGAGACGATGGATGCCTATGTGCAGGAAGTGCGCAAGCTGGAAAACAAATTTTCCGGCTTGGAGGTTAATCACGTGCTACGAGAGCATAATGTTGGCACAGATACTTTGTCCAAACTGGGGTCGACGCGTGCTCAGGTCCCACCTGGAGTTTTCATCCAGGAGCTCAGGCAGCCATCCATCAAGTCTTGTTCGCAGGTAACCATCGACGCGGGTTCCCAACAACCCGATCGAGAGGTTATGGTGCTGCAAGGGGACTGGCGAGAGGCTTTTATCGACTTCATCCGAGATCAAAAGTTACCAGCAAGAATTGATGCCAGAAGCGCAGAGGTGGCATGCGTCATGTGCAGAAGCAAGGGTTTTGTCCTGGTCAACAACAAGCTCTATCGGCGTGGCGCTCGGTCAGTTGTCCTCATGAAGTGCGTCACAAAGGAAGAAGGTTACAACATATTGCGGGAGATCCATGAGGGTGTCTGCGGTAACCACGCAGCTTCAAGAACGCTGGTGGAGAATGCATACAGGGTTGGTTTTTGGTGGCCCACTGCGGTATCTGACACGGAGGATCTCGTGCGCAGGTGCCAAAACTGTCAATTCTTCGGCAAACAGACTCATGTTCCAGCCCACAGACTCATCACCATACCGCCATCCTGGCCCTTCGCTTGTTGGAGCCTCGACATGATTGGGCCCTTCACAACGGCACTAGGCGGTTTCACCTATGTTCTAGTGGCTATCGACAAGTTTACCAAGTGGATTGAGTACAAGTCGATAGCCAAGCTCACACCAGATCGGGTTGTTGACTTCATCTCGGATATCTTGCACCACTTCGGCTTCCCCAATACCATCATCACAGACTTGGGATCCAATTTCACGGCCAACCAGTTCTGGGAATTCTGCGAGAATGCATGCATCAAGGTTAAATATGTCTCGGTCGCACACCCAAGAGCCAATGGACAAGTCGAAAGGGCGAACGGTTTGATAATCGACGGCCTCAAGAAGAGACTCTACGATGAAAACAGTAAGAAGGGGGGCAAATGGATACATGAGCTGCCACATGTCGTCTGGGGGCTTCGGACTTAGTCGTCCAAAGCCACGGGACAAACGCCTTTCTTCCTCGTATACGGATCTGAGGCTATCTTACCGGCCGATATCATGTGGAAGTCCCCAAGGGTTGAAATGTACAACGAAGGCAAGGCAGACGAGGCGAGGCAATTAGAGCTCGATTCTGTCGAAGAGGCCCGCTGCACTGCTCTTGTTCAGTCAGCCCGATACCTGCAGGGGATCCAGCGATATCATGATCGCAATGTGAGGGAGCGGTCATTCAGCATCGGTGATGTGGTCTTGCGTCGCATTCAAGATGAGTCTGGTCTACACAAGCTCAATTCAAGGTGGGAGGGCCCGTTTGTCGTCACATAGGTTACGAGACCAGGGTCTTATCGACTACAATATCCCGAGGGTCAAGATGTTCTGAACTCTTGGAACATCTAGAACCTGCGCAAGTTTTACCCATGAGAAGATGTCCGGTTACAGCTGAAACTCCGGGGGCTTAGACGGCCTCCTTTCCTCGAATCAGTCTGGAGGCTACGCGCCACAAGATTCGGGTCGAAAATTTCTCTGTAAGCATGCGGAGGCTACGGCCACTTGCAGCATTTACATAAATCATCTTCTTGTCGTGAATTGTACGGAGGCCACGGCCACGTATATATCTTATCGATTTCATGTTTCGATGTAACCGTCCGCTCCGCTCATATCTTCTACAGCTCGACTTCCGCCGCGACCTTGGATGGTCGCATGTGACAGTAGTCGCATCTATCCCAACAACTCGATCCGTTCGACTGGTTTCTATCCAGCTTGTTGGATGGGCTCGCGTGAAGAGCTACCTTGACTACATCTCGAGTCGTTCAACTCAGGGTAGTTTCGTTCTTGCCATAAACACGGCAGAGTCGCGGCGATGCCCGCGTCCGCTCCCAACGAGTTCGAACCGTCCGTCCGGTTCTTACCTAACTCAAGGAGCGCGCTCATACGAGGAGCGACTTTGACTACACCCAGAGTCGGTGCACTCGGGGTAGTTTTGTTTTTCTTCCTTACGCACAGCAGTTCTACGATGATGCTCGCATTCTTTCCTAACAATTTAGACCTGCTCAGTCGAGTTGCAGCCAACTTGGTAGATGAGTACCCGCTTGGAGCTATGACTACCTTCCGGGTCACTGCACCCGGGGTAGTGTCTACTACTTAGCCTTTGAGCCTGGATTCCAATTCAGCTAATGGCACAAACACAAGTAGAGGCATCAAACACAACATTTCAACAGGGAATAAATACTTATTTTTTACACCCTAATCCTGCACTACACTTTAAACTATACGTTCTGATACAGGTTGGGCTTCCAGGAGGTATCTGTCAAACTGATCCTCGGTGCAGTCCGCTGCCATTCGTTGAGCAAATATTTCCAGCTGCACGTTTGGCAGGAAGGACTTCACAATCGCGAGGGCGTTGCTGACGCATGCGACAGGAGCCTCGGAGAGGAATTTGAATACTTTCTTCGGGGCTTCGCGGAGTCGCTCTAGCAGGGGCCGCGGGCTCGCTTCGCCTTCTTCTGGGGG